>NC_041382.1:617017282-617129197 GCF_002162155.2 Triticum dicoccoides | reverse complement strand
GATCGAGGCAGATGCTCCCCATATCCATCTCGATCCACCTCCCCCTCGACTCTAGCCGCCTCCCTCGGTGCCACCCTCCCCGCCACCGCCGCCGCATCCGCCAAGCCCAAGCCCGCGCCCAAGTTGCCGATCCGACGTCCCTTCTCCTCCCCCGGCACCGATCTTCAAATTACTTGCTTGTCTGATCCACTTTTTTGGGTTGGATTTGCACCGGTAGGCGAGGTCCATCGACGACATCGACGATGACGAGGAGGAGGAGGAGGAGGACGACCAGGACATGCGCGACCCCACCCCCGAGCCTGACGAGCTGGACGAGGAGATCATCGAGTCCGACCTCGAGCTCGACAACGACGTCGTCATCCACCCCGACCACGACGACGCGCCACAGAAGGTCCTTCCCCTGCTCACCCCCATCTCTGTTACCTTGTTTCCATCGCTGCTCTGCTCTGCTCTGCTAGTGTAGATCCGCAGCCAAACTCCCATCGTAGCAAGCGGCCCCGTCGCGGGATCACAGTGGCCTGACCGGATGCAGGAAATGTGCCAATTTCTATTGGACCTTATACAGCACATGATGCTCTTTTCTTTTTTCCTTTATTAGTTCCTCAAGCTTAACTGCCCTCTTACTGTTCTAGGAGTAGTCTTAGTTGATGCTCAGAATTTAGTTGATGCTCAAAATTCTTCACAGTACTATATGCGCGCGCATGCGCCTCTCACTTTGACCGGTGCGCTAGGGCATGGCGCCGCTGCATGGCATGGCAGCATGGCTGTTTTTGTTTCTTTGCATTTGTAGTACCACGACCACAACAATGGCCCTTTTATTACATTGGCCAGTACCCAGTAGGTAGTAGAATATGAGCCTGTTGGTTGCGTATATATATAAAGCAGCTTGCGCCCGTCAAGGTTTGCACTTGTTTTTTACACTCCTATAATCTATTGCATGAGGGGTAGATTTATATGCAAGTGGGAACTGCACCGCATGCTAGTTATCAATAAAATGTTGAGATGCATGCGCGTCAAGATCGTGTGGCTGATGGCGAGATCCACCGCACATATGTATGATGTATTATCGTTTGTTGCCTGACATGACAATGACAATGACACTGTATTGGAATGGATGCAGGTGGGTGGCCGAGGAGGACCACATCGTCAACTTCCCCACCGTGCGCCTCAAGGGAGGCATGCCCATCAGGGTCACCACCAAAGACTAGCTGTCTGTCAATCGGACCACCGTCCTTGATCAACTCCCCGCGGCAGTCAAGCCAGCCATGCATATACATGATGCTGCTGCTACAAGTATGGTATCTTCCATAGCAAGGTTGAAAGGATCCTTAAAACAAGCTAGCTAGGCAACATCTGATCTGAGAGTACATAGTTATGGGCATGCATGTATAAGTGCTGTAGGGAAGGGTTAATTAGCCATGGAGTAGTTGCCAGTAACCTCTTTCTATTTATGGAGTGTAAACAAAATAAGAGCCCACATACACTTGCATCTTTTCTGAACATTGAGCCTGTCCTGTTTAGTCGAACGAAGAAAAAATGCAAGGACACCAAAAGGTGTGTAGATACACAGATAACAAATATGTGGTTCCATACTAGTTGGAACACTTTTCTCTTAAATGATGTGCATGACAGATTTATCCAGCCACTGCACTTTACTAAACAGTTGTTTCCTAGACATGTTGGGTTTTTCAAACCTTCTCTTGGGAGTAATTATACTTGTTAACTGCTGTCCTTTTGCAAGAAAAATAAAACCTGCTGTCCTGAATGAATGTAAAAATACTATAACAAGCCCTTCTTTGTTGCATTTAGGGGCATTGCAAGGCACTGCAATTACCTCAGAGATCTACTCTTGGCGCTGATTAGCTACAGAACCAGAAGGCCATGCTGTATTGTTATTGTAGACCGTGATGATCATGTAGAACTAAATGGCAAGTTCTTCTATACATTGTTCTTTGATATCCAGTTTTGAATTGAAGTTGCATCGATCTCTAGCTTTGACGCCGCGTTGTGATCTAATCTGGTGCGTGCAGGCGCTGCGGGCTAAGGACCTGAACGAGATGTTCCCGGTGGTGGACGCAGAGGCGGCGCCCATGGAGGACGCCCCTCCACCACTGCTCTGACGCCATCCAGGTCTTCTTACCTTCAGTTTCTTCTTCTTCCCTTACCCTCCATTCCTTTGACTGAGATGTGATGTGGTTTCCTGCCGTGAATGAGCAGTTGTCGCCGGATGGATGTAGGACGACCGACCATGGATGAGCAGCAACAGCACCCCCATGGTGAGCCCCTCCACCCAATTGTTCCCCTCTGCTTTCTGTGATGCTAGAGTTTGGCCTCGGTTCCATGGCTGATTACTTGTTGTACGCCACGTCGAGGACCGAGTGTTTGAGCTGATTTGTGTTGTTGGTGGTCATCTAGCTACTGATTTTCTGCTGCAAGTTAGAATGCATACTGTTCTGTGTTGTAGAAGACTACTAAATTATCTAGTTTGCATCCCTTTGATGTCATGTATGCTACTGATTTGTTGCGGGTAATTAGAATGTTGTAGGTTCAGTACTAACATGGCATAATCCATTGAAATAAATTAGATGGGAATATATCTAGTTTGTTAGTATAAATCTGATTAGTATGTTTGCTGCCATTTTGTATAAATTAGATGGGAATAAATTAGATGGGCATAATCTATAACAAGCCCTAATTGAACGAATCAATCTGATTAGTATGTTTGCTGCCATTTTGTTAGTCTGCAGAAGCATATCTAGTTTGTTAGTCAGCCACTTTTTTGCTAGAACCATAAATCTGGATGCATGCTGATTATGGTCTGGTCTGTTAAATCTGTTCTGTTGTTGCTTAAAATTTGACTGGATTCTGAATGTGTATCTGCTGTTGCCTGGATTCTGAATGAACATGTCAGTATACTATATACCCAAAAAAACATGCTTACAGTTCTTTTCATTTCTATGATCAATTTATTTAGAGTTGCACATGTCAGTATACTATATACCAAAAAAATCTGAGCTAGTGAGAACATTTGTCACTCCATGAACACATACTGGTTTGTGTTAGTCATACTATTTATCTACATGGCATTTGATGTCAATTCTTGCTTATAAGTTATTGGATCACTCCATGAACACATTCTTATTCTTATATTTTCATTCTTATACTTTGCACAGGTGAAGTGTGAAACCAAGGCCGAAGCTGTGAATCATATCAACAAAGAGGAGCATATTATGTGTTGTAATTGTACGCATATCTGGGTTGTAGTACACTGAATTGTAATAGACTAATGTAGTCTTGTTTTGGACGAATTTCATTTGCTCTCTAGTCTGTTCAAAACAATGATTGTGTATGTGATTTGAATACCCGTGAAATGGAAACCTGACAAGAGGGTCCAAGTTATAATGGTTGTTTGACAAATTTCGAAATTTCTGACATGTGGGACATATTTTGAGATAAGCATGACATGTGGGGCTGGCTTACTAGTGGTACCCCAATGTATAATGGCTGAAACTAGAAAAATCAATGGACTAAAAAGGCTACGCCCAAAAATAAAATGGCTTAAATGTTGGGCCTGGCCCATGTAGTTGACCAAAATTAATCAAGAAAAAATATATAAAAAGGCCGAATTGTTGGGCTAGGCCCATGTAGAAAACCGAATTGGACCGGGCTGAATCTTGTGCCACATCAGCTTGCCACGCTGGATGCCTACGTGGCCTGGGGAGATTGCTAGTGACCAAAACGCCACAGTAGACGTATTTTGGTCATAAACGTCTTCGACCATTCCAGAAGAAAGGTCGCTATAGTTAGTTTATGACCGCCAGCTTTTGACCTTATGTTTTTGGTAACAAAAAGGTCGCAAATGAAAAACCATGACCTTTCAGTGACCAATAGTGGTGGTCACAAGTTGACATATTTCTTGTGGTATTATGACACGCTCCATCATTATCATATTGCTTTGCATGATCATGTAGTTGACATCGTATTTGTGGCAAAGCCACCGTTCATAATTCTTTCATACATGTCACTCTTGATTCACTGCATATCCCGGTACACCGCCGGAAGCATTCACATAGAGTCATATTTTGTTCTAAGTATTGAGTTGTAATTGTTGAGTTGTAAGTAAATAAAAGTGTGATGATCATCATTATTAGAGCATTGTCCCAAGTGAGGAAAGGATGATGGAGATTATGATTCCCCCACAAGTCAGGATGAGACTCCGGACTAAAAAAAGAGGCCATAAAAAAAGAGAAAAGGCCCAAATAAAAAAGGAAAACAATAAAAAAATGAGAGAAAAAGAGGGAAGGGACAATGCTACTATCCTTTTACCACACTTGTGCTTCAAAATAGCACCATGATCTTGATGATAGAGAGTCTCCTATGATATCACTTCCATATACTAGTGGGAATTTTTCATTATAGAACTTGGCTTGCAAATTCCAATGATGGGCTTCCTCAAAATGCCCTAGGTCTTCGTGAGCAAGCGAGTTGGATGCACACCCACTTAGTTTCTTTTGTTGATCTTTCATATACTTATAGCTCTAGTGCATCCGTTGCATGGCAATCCCTACTCACTCACATTGATATCTATTGATGGGCATCTCCATAGCCCGTTGACACGCCTAGTTGACGTGAGACTATCTTCTCCCTTTTTGTCTTCTCCATAACCACCATTCTATTCCACATATAGTGCTATGTCCATGGCTCACGCTCATGTATTGCGTGAAGATTGAAAAAGTTTGAGAATGTTAAAAGTATGAAAAATTTGCTTGGCTTGTCATCGGGGTTGTGCATGATTTAAATACTTTGTGTGGTGAAGATAGAGCATAGCCAGACTATATGATTTTGCAGGGATAACTTTCTTTGGCCATGTTATTTTGAGAAGACATAATTGCTTAGTTAGTATGCTTGAAGTATTATTTTTTATGTCAATATTAAACTTTTGTCTTGAATCTTTTGGATCTGAATATTCATACCACAATTAAGAAGAATTACACTGAAATTATGCCTGGTAGCATTCCGCATCAAAAATTCTGTTTTTTTATCATTTACCTACTAAAGGACGAGCAGGAATTAACCTTGGGGATGCTTGATACGTCTCCAACGTATCTATAATTTTTGATTGCTCCATGCTATATTATCTTCTGTTTTGGACATTATTGGGCTTTATTATTCACTTTTATATTATTTTTTGGACTAACCTATTAACCGGAGGCCCAGCCCAAAATTGCTGTTTTTTTGCCTATTTTAGAGTTTCGCAGAAAAAGAATATCAAACGGAGTCCAAACGGAATGAAACCTCCGGGAACATGATTTTTGGAACGAACAAGAACCAGGAGACTTGGACCCTACATCAAGCAACCAACAGGGAAGCCACGAGGTAGGGGCGTGCCTACCCCCCCCCCCCAGGCGCGCCCTCCACCCTCGTGGCCCCCCTGTTGCTCCACTGACGTACTCCTTCCTCCTATATATACCTACGTACCCCCAAACGATCAGATACGGAGCCAAAACCATAATTCCACTACCGTAACTTTCTGTATCCATGAGATCCCATCTTGGGGCCTGTTCCGGAGCTCCACCGGAGGGGGCATCGATCACAGAGGGCTTCTACATCAACACTGTAGCTCTTTTTGGATCTCAATACAATGTTCTCCCCCTCTCTCGTGGAGATCTATTCGATGTAATCTTCTTTTGCTGTGTGTTTGTTGAGACCAATGAATTGTGGGTTTATGATCAAGTTTATCTATGAACAATATTTGAATCTTCTCTGAATTCTTTTATGTATGATTGGTTATCTTTGCAAGTCTCTTCGAATTATCAGTTTGGTTTGGCCTACTAGATTGATCTTTCTTGCAATGGGAGAAGTGCTTAGCTTTGGGTTCAATCTTGCGGTGTCCTTTCCCAGTGACAGTAGGGGCAGCAAGGCACGTATTGTATTGTTGCCATCGAGGATAACAAGATGGGGTTTTTATCATATTGCATGAATTTGTCCGTATACATCATGTCATCTTGCTTAAGGCGTTACTCTGTTCTTATGAACTTAATACTCTAGATGCATGCTAGATAGCGGTCGATGTGTGGAGTAATAGTAGTAGATGCAGGCAGGAGTCGGTCTACTTGTCTCGAACGTGATGCATATGTACATGATCATACCTAGATATTCTCATAACTATGCTCAATTCTGTTAATTGCTCAATAGTAATTTGTTTACCCACCATAAAATACTTATGCTCTTGAGAGAAGCCACTAGTGAAACCTATGGCCCCCGGGTTTATCTTCCATCATATTAATCTCCCAACACTTAGTTATTTTCTTTGCTTTTTTTACTTTGCTTTTATTTTACTTTGCATCTTTAGCATAAAAATACCAAAAATATTATCTTATCATATCTATCAGATCTCACTCTCGTAAGTGACCGTGTAGGGATTGACAACCCCTTATCGCGTTGGTTGGGAGGATTTATTTGTTTTGTGTAGGTGCGAGGGACTCGCGCGTAGCCTCCTAATGGATTGATACATTGGTTCTCAAAAACTGTGGGAAATACTTACGCTACTTTGTTGCATCACCCTTTCCTCTTCAAGGGAAAACCAACGCAGTGCTCAAGAGGTAGCAGTTGACATACCGCTTGAAGACTGCATTGAACCTCTCACTTCGTTGTGTAGACTGCAAGAATGGAAAAATCTATTCTTGAAGTAACATGGCACCCAAGTGTTCCTATATTTGTACAGATTCTCAAAATGGGTGTGTGTAATTGTCTCATATTTCATCATCAACACAACCCAATTCTGTTCAAACTCATCTGATGTGAAACTGAAATCAACGCAAAGGTTGAAATCTTCAGACAATCCCAGGTTTTGACCTAGCAACCATCCAACTTTCTCTTGAGCTTGTTTCATGATGTACCACCGACAACATCGGTGCACGCTTTTGGGAAATATGTTCTTTATGGACTCTTTCATTGCCACATCCTGATCAGTAATGATGTTATCCGGTGCCCTTCCATTCATGGCCTCTAGGAAAGCTCCAAAAACCCAATCAAAGCTGGTCTCCATTTCCTGCCTCACAAACGCGAGCCCAACATGAAAGATTGCCCATGACAGTTGATCCCAATGAACGGAGCAAAAGGCATGTTGTACATATTGGTCATGTAAGTTGTGTCAAAGGAGACACAATCATGATATACCTCCATATAAGCTTTCTGTGCCAAGCCATCCACCCAAAAAATGTTTTCTGCCCTCCCTTCGAGATCATATTTTGTCTTATAGAAAGAATCTAGATCATCTTTTTGCAAGTCTTTAAAATGTTCAATTGTCTCAATGATGTCCCCCTCTTTCATTGAGTCCTTGGAGAAGCCAGCACATAGGTTTGTTATTGCTTTAGGTCCATACGGTACATTTAGCTCCGAGCCATAAAATTCTGACATGATATGCATCATACAGCCTGCAGGAAATAAAGTCAAGTTAGATAGTAGCACACTTCAGAAATAACAGTTGTAGATTAAAGAACAATAGTTGCACAACTATTGACATGTGGTTGCCATAGAACTTATTTTTCATTGTTTACCCCCTTTTTATTCCATAGTGCAAAACATTTTAGTTATTTTTGTCTATCATCAGTTGCAGAGATATGAACACTAGTTCCAGAAAAGAAGGTTTACTTGCATCAATAAGGAACATTAGTTTGCAGAATGAATATTATGGAGTTGCCATCAAAACTATGACCATTTTGTAAATGTATATCTTATTCAATCAGCAAGTAGTTCCAACTTTGTGTTTTCTTTGTGGGAGTAATTTTTTCACAAATACTCAAGCCTGGTTGCACAACACACTGTATGTACTTGCACAACCCCCTGCTGCTAGTTGCACACTTGACATAGGAGAATTAAACAATATAGTCTAAAGTTTGAAGTTTTTTGGAGGTGAATGAGAACACACCTGAAGTCAGGTTGCAGTTGTAGAGTATCTCTAGGAACCTCTTTTCCTCCCACGGTATACCCATGTGAGATCGCAAGTATTTGGACAGCGAAGGCTTGGCGACCAATGGATGATCATGATCACGGACAAAGTGGGTTACTTCCCACCGCCCATCCTTCAATTTAACCAGCATTTTTGCCTTACATTGTGTTTGCTTTATCCTTTCTCTCTTGCGCTTCTTCTTATTCTTCTTTTTCCACTCTCCTCTCCATCGAATACTGCCACTTCTTCCATTTCATCTTCTTCACCAAAAGGTTTGGGGTCTGGTATAGGATCTAGCACAGGTGGCAACTCAGCTCCTACATTATCCTCTTTTGGTTTCCTAAACTTGTTACATGCAAATTGCTGTTTCTCCAATATGTTGGTATAAGCATTCCTCTTTGAAGTGTTCATCTTAACAGAGAAACCTGTCTTTAGGGCATAATCATTGTAATACCCTTACCACCCTGCAGAGTATCAAATCTCGTCCCAACAAACGGCTCCATTGGCTGAGAACCAGCCTCATCTTCCTCCATAGCATTTCGATCACCACCAACTACCCCTGCCCTTAGTTCTGTTTCTGTAGGTCCTGCCACTATGGTGTTTTTTCCTCAAGTGTATAGCTTTCTGATTGCATGTTGACATCAACATCATCCATCAAACCATGATCTTGATTTGGTTGTGTGAAAATCCATGGTTGTACAAACTCAACATCATCATTAGGCAACTCATTGAGATCGGGAAGCAACGCATTGAGGTCTATCATCCTTGAAAGCTGCTCCAACCTGCATTTTGTTTCAACAAAAAAGTCATCAACAAGCTGTATTGGGGCATAGTTGCTAGCAAAATTAGGCATGAATTTAACACCGTTGCACTCATTTTTATTGTTTTGAAAACTGCAAGTATTTAGTTTTTACATATAGGAACAAGGATTTTGCACATTGTTATGTTTCTCCAACTTTTCAAGCTTGCACATTCTAGCAATAACTAGCAACTATAGTTAGATGTTTTTTTTCTTCGGATACAACTTTTTGATAGTAGTTGAACAAAGGCAGCACAACATTTGCACAGTCATAGAATTGCACAAACTTTCCATACCAGTTGGACAAATTGTGAGCATCCCAGTCACACAAACACAAGTTTGACAAAATTTATCATACAAGCTGGATAAAAATGTAGCATACCAGTTGCACATAAGTAGTATCAAAGTTGCAACAAGCATCATAGTAGTTGCACAATATAAGAACATTTAGGCAGTAACTACATTTTATTGACCATCTCTTTTTGTTTATGTATCTACAACGTGCAGGTCTGACGAGAAGGGGAGGGCATGATTTCTGCAGATCAATGCAAGTGAACATATCAAGCAAGGTCTGCTACAGCAACTTGAAAGATAGAACCAAAATCGGATTTCAACTATATTTGTCTATAGCTATTTAGTTGGATTTCCATAGTTAGAACAATGGTTTGATGGCAGTGTGTTTCAGATTGTGATGGCACTGTGTGAACCTATTTTTCTTAAGACCTATATTTGCAGATTATATCAGAACATATCGTATATTGTGCATCATCATATATTGATTGTTTTCTTCTAGATTTGTCAAGTTCCTACCAAGTTTTTTATTCATGCCTTTTTATTTTTTTCGTTTTCATAGTTTGTGCGTATAGTTCGATGCTACAACTGAGTTAGTTCACAAAATAGGTTTAGTGTTGCATAATCTACTGAGTTGGCACATAACACTATTTCAGTTGGCTACTTTATCTGGCTTAGTTGCACAGAAGCAACCTACTAGTTGCACAATTTCTCTTCAACCACACTATGCATGATTTGTTTGATTGTTGGCGATCAAATACATGAATCAAAGATGTGTGCAACGAAATCAGTACAAGGGCAATTCTACAAGAGGAATCAGGAAGAACAAGGGCAAGTCTACAAGAGGAATCAGGATACTCACCTCTAGACTCCCTCTCTCTTCCTCCAAGTATGGTTTTCCTCTTTTTTTCCTCCTTTTGATCTGGTTTTTTCTTGCTCTTCCTTCTGGTCTCTAAGCCCTCTTCTCTTCTCTTTCTTTGTTCCTGGGAGCCGCCATGTTCTTCCCCCCGGTGATGAAGGATTTCACCCCTGGCAGATACTTCTTTCATGGGGAAGAAGTAGCGGAAGTAGCCTGGGGGTAGTTAGCCTAGATCCAACACACGAAAGGGGTGGGAAAGGAGGGTTCGGTCGCGGGTGCACGCGATCCCATGGCCAGCTCTCCTCGTGAGCGGTTTTGGGTGCTTTCCTGATCGATAGCAAGAGTTTCATGCGGGGGGTGGTGGGTTCCTTTTTCGGTTCGGGGGGCCCAAGTGGTTTCCTTTTTGGGTGGGCGCTTGCTAGCGATCCCAGGGAGGCCGGGAGCCCGCTAGACGTGTCCAATATAAAATCGATCATTTAACCCTGCTTTGGGTGGCATCATGAACCCTAGGGATGGCCCCGCATTTCAAGAGTTTATGTAATCCTTGATCAAATCAGGTAGTGATAAAACTGACATGTCAAAAAATAATTACTAGTACCACCTTGAGCCAATAGAAGAATAGAATGAACATGAACTAGGCCACTAGGGCTGTAGGGGCAAGCACATAGTGGCTTATCATCTGACGATAGTGACTCGGTTGATACTAGACCTGAGGAAGGAAGATATTCAACATCCCACTATAATTGATGGATCAATTGTGGGTGTGGTTTATGGAGGTGGGGGCAGTTAACCCTTTGAACCCTGTGCTTAGGATCTAAACAATTCACAATCTTCTGAGACAAGTGCGAGGCTTCAAGAAAAAATTAGGTTGGTTGAAGATCATATGGGAATTGACCAACCTGCAAGGGTGAGTGCAAGACTAGCTCAAGAAGGAGTGGGCCATGGGAGAATTGCTAACAGGGCTACATGAAGGATGGCTACTCGGAACATGGAATGTTATAATTTTTCATTTGAAAATTATTTCTATGTTCTCTCCAATGATGATATCAATGTTAAAGTTTTAGAACTATACATGTGTTGGTTATTTGCATGTGTATACTATTGATGTTGTTGGAGATTTAGAGATGGCGAGATTTAATTTACATCATAAAAGCACTAATGAAGTGGAGGAGAAAACTAGCCTTGTTAGAATTTTGGACTGGGGAGATAAATTAGATGATTTCACAGCAGTAGTCTCTAGATCTAGTTTGAAAAGAAAAAAACTATGAAGGAACTGTAGAACAGGGTGAAGAAGAATCACATACCCATGGCTATTGGGAATGCGCAGAGAAGGAGCATGTTAAATAAGAAGGTTCATGGTGGTGGTAAGGTTGCACAACCCCATCCTTTGTATGAGAGCCTAATTGCAACCAGAAGTAGGAATTAAAATAGCAGGTATCAATGATAGGACTCATTTGCAACTGTAGAGGTTATGGTAAGAAATGTTTAGTTACTTGCTTGCACGAGATTTTTAAATATCAGGAGGTTGATTTTCTGGGAGTTGCATGAAACTATGAAAAAATATTATTCACCTAGATTTTTTTAGGAAAGTTTATACTGTTGATCAATTTTCTTGGCACTGGATTCCTGTTGTGGGAAGATCTGGTGGGATTCTGGGTGGTGTTGAATCCTGTAGAGATTTAATATCACCAGCGCATTCCAGGGTAAGTACCATATCAAAATCCAAGTGTTTGACATCAACTTCATTTGCATTAGGCTATGATTGTGGTGTATGGTGTTGCCCATGAGAAAGATAAGAGGGATTTTTTAGTGAATTAGCCGGGATTTCTATGTTGTTGCACTTATGCCTATGAGTTGAGAGAGAGAGGGGGAGCTAGAGGGGGGAGAGAGAGTTATGACTGGTGATACATATATTTGGTCCAATAATCATGATAATCCCCACTTTGGAAAAGTTGGATATGCTGCTTATGTGCTATGGTTGGAAAACATTTCCCCCTTAGCCACTTGATAATCCCCAAGTGTAAGGAATTGTCTAGCATTTTCCAAAGTGGAGGTGGTAAGTATGGAGTGTATATATCCCAAGCGAGCTAAAGTAGGAATCATATTCTTGCAGGTTCTATTTGTCAATGATACAACCTTTCGGACACCGAATGTTTGCTTTTCCTATACTCTCTAGATTCAAATTAATTTGCTAGTGCAAAGGAGGCAGTGCAAGATTATAGAGTACAACTAAAGCCACGGTAGGTACTGGAGTTTAAATATGCAATGCAGTAAAAGATAACAAGTGTGGGGTAGTGGCGATGTGTGTTGCAAAATTGTCCTAGGCCACTGGCTACGATACTATAACTGATAACCACACATTCAATTTTATATGCGGGAGAGGCCTATGCTAACATGCAGCAAAATCCATTGATTAACATGTTCTTATGGTTGGAACCCCTAGCAAGCATCCACAAATACTATGTAATTCATCAAGGTAACCCAATCATAGGATTAAGATCTATGGGTCCTCTTTGTCACATGCTTTGACTCCTACACTCAGGTTTGATAATTTCTCGGGTTGGTGCCCTGTTGCTTGGTTCGTCTGGTTTGGCATTACCTTGGCCAGGATGTGGTCATGTGATGCTCCTTAATGAACTAACACTACTGCAGGATGGTCCAAATGTGACACTACGATCAGAGACCCTTTGACGAAACTGTGTGCGATGCCATAATCGCAAACGGGAGTGTAAAAACTGTCAAAAAGGTGCAAAACGTTTGCGATGACGGATGCATCAAACACGGTTCAGATTTTAGTTGCATGTGCAATGCAGGGCATATGGTTCAGTTCAATTAACTGTTTGTGAGGAGGAGGAACAAAAGAAACAGGCAGCCAGATGAAGGTGTGTGCGATATACAGCATACGGTTCACTAGGATGAACTGTGTCTGATTAGGTATCACAATGGAAACGGTTCAACTAAACAAGATGTGTGATACGCGACAAACAGGTATGTAATCAGAAATGTGTGCAAAGACCAATAATAACACAAACGATTGCTGCTACTAAGCCATGTGATTTGCTCTGTCTATGGAAGAATAACACGTATATATATAACAAAAATAGACATCCAATTACATAAGTGACTATACAGATCATTCACACACACCTCAATAAACAATTGCATGCATTCTAAAGTAGGAGAAATGATCGTATAGCCATCTACTTCTTGTGACGCTCCCACCACTGCTCTGTGGCTCGATCCCTCGTCTGGGGCAGGAAGAAGACACTTCCTCATGTCAACGATGTGCCTATACATCTCATAGCTTGTGTATGCGTCCTTGGCCACGTACTTGACATGTTGTTCATCCAGTCTCTCATGCCACACACTGTGCCAGGCGTTCTTATCCTTCTTGCTCTTATCCTTCGTCTTCATGTAGTAGGGGTCGATGATGGCCGAGGTGAGGTCAACCAGGGAGACCAGTTTGTTTTTTTTGCTGCCCCAAACCTTGTAGTGGTGCTGGATGTTGACAAGATTCGGGCATTTCAAGCCCGAAACCTTGAGCGCTTTTAGATCGTTGGTGGTGTCCACCGTAGCGAAACTGTAGTCGGAGCTATTGATAAACCTGGAGAAACGCTCGCAAGGCCTTGTGGCAAGGTGGTAGTGGTAGACAAGGACGTCATGTCGCACGCACAACTGGGCGACGACAACCTTCTGATCATGCCCGAAACGACCGATGGTGTACTCGAGGTCGAAGCCGACCACTTGGTACTTGTCCTCGGCAAGGAACTGCTCCATAGTTTGGATGGAGCTCTCCACCGAGACCGGATCGTTCGTGTACACCATCGAGAGGGCCTTCCCCCTCACGTGGGTGTCCACTACGTGATGCATGGTGAACAGCCCGCCGTTGTCGTCGTCGGTCGCTGGGAGCGCCATTGGAGCCACGGGGATCGCCATTGGAACCGCTGGATGTCCTCTCTGTATGTGTCGTCATGGGTGTGCTTATTGTGTCGTGTGATGCGAGATATGAAGGTAAATGGTCATAGGAATATATGGGGGACGGGCGGCCTAGATTCTCGGCGTGTCCGCATGGCAGTTTTTGCAGCGGGTAACTGCATTGTTGCGCCGCGCCCTGCGCAACCGCATGCACACGAACGTGTGTGATCGTGCGCTTGCCCCAAACACTAGTAGCACGCGTGGAGGGACGAGGGCAGAGCACCTGGAGGGATGCGAGAGCAGAGTGCGTGTGGCGGGACGCGAGCAGAGCACCCTACGGCCGCCTGAACCGCAAGCAACCGCACGCATAGAGTAGTTGAACACGCAGGAAATGGTCGCCTACAAGCCGGCCGACAGTTGCGTCGCTGCGTAGAGAGCGATCATGTGCTACTACCTCCGCCTTGGTCTATAGTCCCCTTTATATTCCATGCCATACTTTGCCCTCAAATTTAACCAACAAAATGTTAATGCATGTTATAAAAATTATATAATTGGGAACTATGTTGAAATACGAATCCAACTATATAATCTTTGGTGACATGCACTCGTATTTTATTAGTTCAATCATACTTATAAACCAGGATGGGGTACGGTGGGTAATTAAATCGCAAATGTGTTTTTATTAACCATATGTGTGCATGGCCTTTCATCCTCCTCTCACACGTCTTGTCACCTCGCTGCAGCAGACGGCTTACAGCGCAAGCTTGCGTAGCGCGCGGGGGCGTTATTTTGGCCAAACGGTGGCGCCAATGAATCATCGGTGAGCCCGTTCCCACACAACCTCGCAGGTTCCCGGGCAAGCTTCCCTCCCTACTCGGTGAAATCCCCCAAAATCTCAATGCTTATAGGCCTGCTATACAAACCCTCACGGCCGGCGAGTCCTGCGTCGCGTTTTCCCCTCCTTTCCTGTAGCTTATATCATCTACTTCTCCCACAATCGCCAATGGCTCCGGTGCGTCGTCGTTGCTCAGCCACTCCGCCGTCATAAGAGGACAGCTCCAGCTGGGAGGCTACACCATGGCGGTGGCTCAGTCCCCAGCGTAGTGTAGAGCGCGTGGTGTCCCTGTTGGGTGTGTGTGGAACACCCACCACACGCTCCACCGTTGCTGCCCGTCGGCAGCTGTTTCCGACCGCCGTTGCCGCCACACCACCGTCGAAAGCCAGGGCCATCGCCTGCTTCGCCGCCGTGGCCCGAAGGCGGGAGGTGGCCGTCGTGGCCGCCACCCTACTGCCGGTAACCGTGCCCATCACCCGCTCCGCCACCACAGCCCGAAGGCAGGAGGTGGTGGTCGTGGCCGCCACCCCATCATCGGTCGCCATGGCCGCCAGCCCACCGTCGACCGTCGAGCTCATCACCCGCTCCACCACCGCCGCTCGAAGGCGGGAGGCGGAGGCGGATGCCCGCACATGCGTCAGCGACCTTGCATGCTATACCGAGTTCCTGCGGGAGGAGGAGGAGCACCTCATCGAGCATGCAAAGAGCCTTACCGCTGCCGTGGCCGCGGCACACGCCGCCTCAGAGGCGAGGAATCAGGAGATCTACAAGGAGAACCGCCGCTTCGAGAGGGTCGTCTGGAGCGGCAGAGGGTGTTCGAGGTGAGCGTCATTGAAGCTGCAGCAGCGGCAGGCACCGTATTGCAGTTGTCCAGCTCGTCGGTAGGCTTCTCCTCCTCTGCCTCTTACTGAGTGCGGTCGGTAGAGGAGAGGTAGCCGGAAGTAGTACAAAGCCCCTCCATAGTAGTAGTTGTAGTATTTAGGGGATATTTTGTTCAGTTCATCTGACTATAGATGTGATGGAACTTTACAACGTACTTAAAATTAGCTAGTATATAAAGTAGAACTAGTTATTTCAGTACGTGGTTGGCAACAATTGGTGAAATGTTTGGTCGGTTCAGCTGTCGAGTTGAACTGTTTGTATAAAGAACGACTGCTTAACCTATGAATGAAATCTATGCTTAATTACTGAATTTTAGTTGCAAAAATTAGATACTGCTAGTGATTTTTAGCTTCATATTTTGACAAATCGCAGTGTTACAAGGTTGACAAATGGCAATGTTACTAGATCAATAAATGACAATCTTTCCAATTTGACAAATGGCAACATACCCAATATGACAGATGCAAATCTTACCAAATTGTTTGTAAGTGGTTGCACATAGGTCATCCAAAAGAACCGTTTGCGTTGAAGAGATGCACAAATCCTGCTCTCACTTTGCATGCGGGTGTTCTATCTAAAACGTTTGCGATCAAGAGCCGCAAAAATCCTGCTCGGCACATTTTCCCTTGGCTTCTTGGGGAAGCTGTCAGTTTGCATATGGGTGTTCTAACTAAAATGTTTGTGATGAGTATTTTATATTTAAAAACCATTGACATTTTTTTCAAAAGAAAATTGTTTGATAAGTCTGTACATTAAGAGAGAAAAACGCAAGTTCGCTCAAACCTAAAAAAATATTTCCGGCGGCGGTGGAGGCAGCGTGTCGCGTCGTCGTTGTCGTTGTCGTCCTCCAGGACGCTATTGTTGAAGTATTCAATACAGCACAGAATGTTTTCACTTGTAAATCAAACATCATGTCGTCGCGCGATCGACGGCCAGGGCACGGGAGGACGGCAGCTGGCGGCATTGAGAGGTAGCGGTCGACGGCGGCGTCCCATGCCGCTAAGAGGGGCGCGCACAGGGGCATGACCGTGGCTAGTGCAGCCAAACGCACGAGGACTGGCGCAGCGGTGGGTGGAGGGGCACGCATGGGCGCGGGCACGGGCGCTGGCGCTGGCATGTATGCTACCTCTTGAGCAATGCATTGGTTTTCCCTTGAAGAGGAAAGGATGGTGCAGTAAAGCAGCATAAGTATTTTCCTCGGTTTTTGAGAACCAAGGTATCAATCCAGTAGGAGACCACGCGCCAGTCACCTCATACCTACACAAACAAATAAGAACCTCGCAACCAATGCGATAAAGGGGTTGTCAATCCCTTCACGGCCACTTGCAAGAGTGAGATCTGATAGAGATGATAATAATAAGATAAGTATTTTGGTATTTTTATCATATAGATTGAAAGTAAAGATTGCAAAATAAAATAGATTAGAAACTTGTATGATGGAAAATAGACCCGGAGCCATAGCTTTCACTAGTGGCTTCTCTCAAGATATCATAAGTATTACGGTGGGTGAACAAATTACTATCGAGCAATTAATAGAAAAGCGAATAATTATGAGAATATCTAGGCATGATCATGTATATAGGCACCAAGTCCGCGACAAGTAGATTGACTCCTGCCTTCATCTACTACTATTACTCCACACATCGACCACTATCCAGCATGCATCTAGAGTATTAAGTTCATAAGAACAGAGTAACGCCTTAAGCAAGATGACATGATGTAGAGGGATAAACTCATGCAATATGATATAAACACCATCTTTTTATCCTCGATGGCAACAACACAATATGTGTCGTTTCCCTTTCTGTCACTGGGATCGAGCATCGCAAGATTGAACCCAAAGCTAAGCACTTCTCCCATTGCAAGAAAGATCAATCTAGTAGGCCAAACCAAACTGATAATTCGAAAACGCTTGCAAAGATAAACCAATCATACATAAAAGAATTCAGAGAAGATTCAAATATTGTTCATAGATAATCTGGATCATAAACCCACAATTCATCGGATCTTGACAAACACACCGCAAAAAGAAGAGTTACATCGAATAGATCTCCAAGAGAATCGAGGAGAACTTTGTATTGAGATCCAAAGAGAGAGAATAAGCCATCTAGCTAATAACTATGGACCCGAAGGTCTGAGGTAAACTACTCACACATCATCGGAGAGGCCCTCCATGATCAATGCCCCCTCCGGCGGAGCTCCGGAAAAGGCCCCAAGATGGGACCTCTTGGGTACAGAAGGTTGCGGCGGTGGAAATAGGGTTTCGTGGTGCTCCTGGATGTTTGCGGGGTATGTGAACATATATAGGAGGAAGAAGTAGGTCGGTGGAGCTACGAGGGGCCCACGAGGGGGAGGGCGCGCCCCTCTGCCTCGTGGCTGCCTCGTTGATTGCTTGACGTCCACTCCAAGTCCTCTGGATCACGTTTGTTCCAAAAATCACGTTCCCGAAGGTTTCATTCCGTTTGGACTCCGTTTGATATTCCTTTTCTATGAAACACTGAAATAGGCAAAAAAAAACAGCAATTTGGGATGGGCCTCAGGTTAATAGGTTAGTCCCAAAAATAATATATAAGTGTAAAATAAATCCCATTAACATCCAAAACAGATAATATAATAGCATGGAACAATCAATAATTATAGATACGTTGGAGACGTATCAACATCCCCAAGCTTAATTCCTGCCCGTCCTTGAGTAGGTAAATGATAAAAACAGAATTTTTTGATGTGGAATGCTTTCTAGAATATTCTTCAATGTATTTTTCTCTATTATGGCATGAATGTTCAGATCCGAAAGATTCAAGATAAAATTTTATTATTGACATAAAAATAGTAATACTCCAAGTATGCTAATCAAACAATCTATCTATTATATACTTAAGACAAGAGGCAAACAAGCTATTGCATTTATCCACATATGTTAATATTACTTGCACTGTTTGATTTGAAAATTAATGGCTGAGATTTAGAAGTTTTTACGTAACATGCTAATATATATTTATCAGCTTATTGGACCTGCATGTTGTCACGTCTGTGCAACATCTTTTTTAGTGGAATCTAGGAAACGTAATCATCTAGATGTAACTAAGGAATTTAGGAAAGAATATCCAGCTTTGAGAAAAAAGGGGACCACGTACGCCTATGAAATTAAGGCTTCACAAAAAAACAGGTATGCCTATGATTTAGTGTCTAATAAGGCTTCACAAAAAAAACAAGTGTATGTATCATGTACGGAGACAAATAATTTCAACTCATGTTTTTAGATAATCAATTCCAGCACGTACAGTTGATGGAAACCTAGATACTACAGCTACGGCAAAGGAAGAAAGTTCTATTCCTGATGTATAAAAAGGAAAGTTTAATCCTGAATCCAATCAGATCAATCATTGTTGCCAACATGAGCAAACATAGGAGAACTATAACTTGCCTCGGCTCGGTTCCAACTCAAGAAAGGACGCTCGGGTATCCCATCGGCTTTGGCGTCGCAACGACGTTAGCTGTCCAAGCTCCATGAGACTCAGGAAGAACCTCATCTGCATCAAGGACAAGATGTCGCTTGGCCACTAGGTGAAACATATGGACAAAGTTGTGGGAGAAGGCCACCATCCTCACCCAAAATCTTCAGTGAGGCCGACCCTGATGCACCTCGACGTTGGCAACAACATATTGCTTGAGGCTGACATTGGCGCCATCAACGCCGCCGTGTTGAACAGTCATCTGGCTGGCCTCTAGACACTGGACTATGTCCCGCTAACTCGCGTCATCGTCGTCATCGAGCAGCCAAGAACCTCCTGCTGGAGCGCCACCGGTTTGGACGGCAATTGCTTCCCCAAGCACAACAACAGGCACGTGAAGCACTGTCGGATCAAGAACAACATAATGGCAGCATGGGAAGAAGAAGAGGATGGGAACAGGCGATCTCGCGAGGCCGTTGAGCCGCCGGGAGCAACGCAAGGATAATGGTGTGGGAGAAGGCCATCATCCTCGCCAAGAATTGCAAGATTTGCGAGGCCGAACCAGATGCACCTGGACCTGGTGACAACACGCTACCTGAGGCTCGACACCAGACTCTGTGTCGAACAGTCATCCGACATGTGGCTCGACACCAGACTCTGTCCCACTATCTCGGCTTCATCGTCGGTCATCGAGCAGCCAGGAAGCTCCTTCTGGAGCGCCACCGGCTCGAATCCTTGGACGACAATCGCTTCCACAAGCACAACAATAGGAACAACAAATCAGTGTCAAAGCGAGAGGAACGTGATGGCAGCGTGGGAAGAAGAAGAAGAAGAGGATCAGAACAGGCGACCTCGCTGAGGCCGCTGGTGCAGACCAAGAGCAGTTTGTGCGGTAGTGGATGCGCTAGCGCGTGGTGGCGAGCTGGAGGAACAGCAGCTGACGTAACATCTGCTGCGGCGGCGTCCCAAGTAGGAGCGGCTCAAAGCACGGCGATATACAAAGCTTCCGTCGTGAATCACTCCAGCAGCATGAACGATTCTGTGGACTGTGGTATTACAGAATGTCTAGGTACCGCACGCGCATTTTGGATGTGATTAATTATTTTCAGAGTAAGGATGCGTTGGCCTTTTCCTTTTTGTAAAAATGTTAAAATGGATGAGCTTCCAGGTAAAATTAATCTATTTTCAAATGTCAAAACTTTTGAACTTTTTTCTCATGTACACATTTGTTTTCTGTGTGTGTAAATTTCCATGAAAAGTTGACGAGATTTGTGCGACATACTGAAAACAATTTTATTGATCACAAGGTTGTGTTTTCTGGAACATACATAAAAATCAAGCATAAAACTTTTTGTGCAATTTTACACGTACTTGAAGCTTGATGACTACGCATGTAGACATGGAGACTCTAAATCACGTAAAGCTATATGTTTGCCATAGACTAGACGAATTGGACGTGACCATAGGTGAGCAACACAAGAAATATGACGAAAAAACTTGAGGGTTAAGGAAGGAAGGAAGAACGATGTGCAACAAAAGTATGGTCTATTAGTGTAGAGTAGAGTAAGGCACTTTTGCTATCAGCAATACATACTATAAGATACATATGAGCTTGATGATGTGCAAAACCGATAACACGAAATCATATGGCAAAAAATTAGGAAGGACCACAAATCACAAGTGCTTTGCACATAATGGAATAGTAAATTTGTGCATAAACTTATTTGTTTTATAAAACTAATCAATTGAGTATATCATTGATAAGGCTGGAGTACTATCGAACTCCACCTCTCTATCAATGTACCTAACCCATATTCATCATACACCTACTTCAATGACATATGAGTTGGGGTAAGCAAAGCATGATTTTAAAATCAGGTCTGATGCACTCATTGAAGGAGGAAAATTGGACAAAAAGAAGAATAGCAAGCGACCCGAGAATGCTACTACATTTGTTTCTTAATGACGATTACCGATGTAAAGAGGAATAAAGACGCAAGAAAATGATTTACACATTTGAAATGTACAGCCACACTGAGGTAGCCTCGGATGCTTACATTGTGATAGCATTTAAATCATTACTTATAAATGTGCTTTATTATCAAGATATCATATTTAAATTTCAAGTTTGTTATTACCATGACATAATCTAAGACCCATTATTGTTGAGTCCCCGTTTAGTGGGGCAGAACTAAATAACATTTAATGGTATACTATGGAGGTTTCACCATGAGGAAAACAAATACTTAAATGCCAACACATTGTTGTCTCAAAATAGTAAATGATAAAGATCTAGCCATGCAAATGCGTGGGTGGACCCGCTAGTTATGTCTTATCGAAATACCATAGCCAAAGAAAACTTATCCCTACAAAGTCATATAGTTTGGCCATGCTTCATTTTCGTCACACAAAATGCTCTCATCATGCACAACCCCAATGACAAGCCAAGCAATTGTTTCATACTTAGCCTTTTCAAAGTCTTTCAACTTTTACGCAATATAAGAGCGCGAGCCATGGACATAGCACTATGGGTGGAATAGAATATGATGATTGAGGTTGTGTGAGAAGACAAAAAGGGAGAAAGTCTCACATTGACGCAGATAATCAATGGGTTGTGGACACTACAAAAAAAGACACATACGTGACATTTTGGGTCGAACGAATTTTTTTCCTGTCATACATATGACACTTCTATGACGATAATTGTGACAAAACCCGGTATCATCATAGATGTGGTGGGCTCCTACTTCTATGACAAAAAATCATGACAGAAAATGGGCTTTTCGTCCTGGGCGGGCCGGAGATGCATCTGCATGACATTCTTTGGGCCGTTCATGACGGGAAAAACTGTGGTAGAAGCGAGGGCGAGGAAAATTTCGGGGAGTTCCCGGTTACGGTGGGAGGTCAGAGGCCGAGCGATGCGCGTTTCTCTCGTACACGTACGCGCGTGTGTGCGAGGCGTTGGCTCTAACTGAACCCGAGCGATTGCACTGCAGGCTACGCGTTACTGAACCCGAGCGATCGATCGATGGCTATTAACTGAACCCGATCGAGCGATTCCTTCGCTACTGCTGCTAACCAAAGCCGATCGATGCTGCCTCTGGATGAACAGTGAGTGTTGCGGGGGGGCGGGGTGGATGAACAGTTCCCGGTGGGGGTGGATGAACAGGACCACGTGGTGTTGCCTCTGGATGAACAGGACCCCGATTGATCGAGCCGGTTGGGGCTGGATGAACAGGACCCCATGGAGGGCTGGATGAACAGGACCACCCCGTGGAGGGCACGATGAATAGTAGATGGTGGAGGGCAGGATGAACAGTAGCCCATGAAGGGGTGGTTGAACAGGAGCCCGTGGAGAGGGCTGGCTGAATAGTAGCCGATGGAGTAGCGCGCGGTTGAGGCTGGATGAACAGGAGCCCGTGGATGAACAGTCGCAGGTGGAGGCTGGAGGAGGTCGACGGTGGATAAACAGTAGCTCGTGGAGGCTGGAGGGGGTCGACGGTGGAGACGAACAATATCCCGTGGAGTCACGTTTTGTGGTACGGCACACCCCTCCCGATGAACAGGACCCCCGTTCCAACCGTAGCACTCCAACACAAGTCCGTTTCGTCCGTTTTGCGGTACGCCACACCCCTCCCGATCAACAGGACCCCCATTTCGACCATAGGAGTTCCGTTTCCTGCGTTTTGCGGTACGCCAGACCCCTCCCGATGAACAGGATCCCGTTTCGAACATGGCCGGTCGAACACAAGGTCGTTTCCTCCGTTTTGCGGTACGCCAGGCCTCGTTTCCATTGCCTGTTCCGTCCAAGCCCTCCCGATGAACACGACCACGCATTCCGTTCCGACCCAGCCAGTTGGCTCCCACGCGTTCCGTTGCCTCCCCATGAACACGACACATTCTGTTGCCTCCCCATGAACACGACGCATTCCGTTGCCTCCCCATGAACACGACGACGACGTTGTTTCTCCGTTCCGACCCACCATGTACACGAGCCCTGGCCGTACGTATGCGTGAGTAGGCGTTCGAGACCCCGCCCGTATGTACACATATGTGGCCGTATTTTCTTTCTTGCACCCTGGCCGCTGTACGTCCGTGTACATGCTACGTGCGCGCCTCTACTACGACACATGCGCGCCTCTACATCGACCAGTATGTACGTACACGTTCGCGACCAGAATGACAACGCTACATACGCTTCGACCAGGTGGGTCCCGACTGTCAGGCACTTCCTTGCCTGTGAAGATGTAGCTGGTGGGTCCCAGTAGTCAGGGGGCGAATCGTGTTTTTTGCCCGGACGCACTTCCTTGCATGCGAAGATGTAGCTGGTAGGTCCCAGCAGTCAGGGGGGAACATTTTTTTCGTGAAATACAGTGGCCCGTCCGGTGGGTCCCAGCTGTCAGATGGAGGAATCATTATTTTCCGCGTAATAAGGAGGCACTTCCTTACTGCGGCCATGGACCCAGCTGTCAGCCTCTCCACGTATAGTCTACGTCCGATGGAAGTCGTTTCTTAACCACGTTGACCACGCCGCACCGAGAGCACCAAGGCGGTGGACGAGGGCGAGGCCTAGGAAGGGGACGACACGGAGGCAGGGAAGACTCGACAGTTGTTTCCCACGCGGAGGGGAGTACGATTGTACGAGGGTTTACTGGTTCATCTGTCATCGCCGGAGAATAACAGCAGGTGTGGATGAGTAGAGGGATGGCTAGGCCAACGATGGGAGTACGGTCGGGCGGTGAGGCCTGCGCGGCAGCACAGCCAGCCGCGAGGAGGAGGGAGCAGGCAGTCCCGCCGGCGCTTGTTTGAGTGGCTGGAGCAGGAAGACCAGAGATTGAAGAAGCACAACAGCCGTTGGATGGACATCCAACAGTCAGTGCTTGTGTGTCAACCTTTTTTTAGGAAAGCCTCAAATCTACGGAAAACAGCATACAACCCATCTGCCATTATTTCTAATAATTTACAGCCCATTTACTAATTCTTAAGGTTTTTTTGGAGCCCATATTCTTTTTGTTAGCATTACAGCCCATATTGTGGCAACGGTTAAAAAATTACACGAAATTTTGCATATTTCGGTGCGGTCCGAACTGTTTTTAATCCCGAAATTTTGACTCACATTCAAACTGATTTTAAAAATAAATGTATATCAATATAAAATCCAACAAATTCTCCATGCATAAAAATTAATGTAATTTAAAATCTTGAAATGAAAAAAAAGATATTTGAAACTAATTGCCGGTTTGATGTGTTTTAAAAATATACAACCCATTTCTCATTACTAATGGGCCATTTTCTCGGCCAGCCGAATGAAAGCTCTCCTCGTGTTGAAAGATTTGCAGCCCAACAGGCCTAACAAAGCGACTTACTTGGCAAATCACAAAAAAATTGGGCTGTGGCCGTGGACCCAGCTGTCAGCCTCTCCACGTACAATACTCTTCTGATGGAAGTCGTTCCTTGACCACGTTGACCACGCCGTGCGGAGAGCACCACGGTGGTGGACGATGGCGAGGCCTAGGAAGGGGACGACGCGGCAGTGGAAGCCCGCGCGGAGAGGACTACGAGGGTTCACTGGTTTGGCTGCGGTGTGAGGCTGTCGTCGCCGCAGGGCCTGGCCAGCGGTGGGAATAGTAGGGGGTGGTGAGGCCTCTGCGGCAGCACAGCCGTCCACGGAAGGCAGGAGCATGCGGCACGACCGGCGCTGCTTTGGGCGGCTAGAGCAAGAAGACCAGATGTTGAAGAAGCACTACGACCGTTGGATGGACATCGTATGGTCACTGGAGCTAGAATCGTTCATATTGACTAAGTTGACAAAGCCCTTCGTCCTCGTCAACTTAGTAGGCCCACAAGTCAGCCTCCCAGCAAGGTGGGTCCCAGCTAGCCGGGGGAGTATTCGTTTTTTGTGCGTAATAAGGAGGCACTTCCGGTGGGTCCTAGCAGTCAGGGGGAAACGATTTTTTCGCAAAATACTGGTGGCCTGTCCGGTGGGTCCCTGCTGTCAGGTGGAGGAATCATTATTTTCCGCGTAATAAGGAGGCACTTCCTTGCTGCCGCCGTGGACCCAGTTGTCAGCCTCTCCACATATAGTCCACGTCCGATGGAAGTCATTCCTTGACCATGTTGACCACGCCATGCCGAGAGCACCAGGGCGGTGGACGATGGCGAGGCCTAGGAAGGGGACGACGCGGAGCCGGTGAAGACGCGGCAGTGGAAGCCCATGCGGAGAGGAGTATGAGGGTTCACTCGTTTGGCTGCGGTGTGAGGCTGTCGTCACCGCAGGGCCTGGCCAGCGGTGGGAATAGTAGGGGCGGTGAGGCCTCCGCGGCAGCACAGCCGGCCACGGGAGGCAGGAGCAGGCGGCACGACCAGCACTGCTTTGGGCGGCTGGAGCAAGAAGACCAGAGGTTGAAGAAGCACTACGGCCGTTGGATGGACATTGTACGGTCACTGCAGCTAGAATCGTTTATATTGACTAAGTTGACAAAGCCCTTGGTACGTCAACTTAGTAGGCCCACAGGCCAGCTTCTGAAACGGTGCGCCCCAGATGTTAGGGGGAGGAATCATTTTTTGGGCGGGTGAAGCTAGAATATCCGAGATTGAAGAAGAAGCACGGCATCCGTTGGATGGACATCCAACAGCCACTGCTGCTAGAACCGTGTGTTGACTATAAGTTGACAAAGCCTTGCATACACGTCAACTCTGTTTTTTAGGGGACGCGTCAACTTAGTAAGGCCAGAAGTGTGTGGTAGAGAACTTATAGCCCATTTGAGATTTGTAAGAATGTGTAGCCCATTTTTGAATTCTAATGGAATTTACTACAGCCCATTTACAGTTTGTTAAAAGTACAGCCCATTTCAACCAACCGTTCAAAACAGAATTCAACAAAATTTCCCACATTTTGATGGGATCCGAAATATTTTTATCTCGAAATTTCTAGTCAGATTAAATACAATTTCAATATAATTTTATATTACATAAAAATCCAACGAAACATTGCGCCCGCAACAATTAATGAAATTAAAATTTTCAATATCCAAAAATAATATTTTATAAAGTAATCACGTGTTTGGTGCATTTTTTTATAGTTACTGCCCAGTTTTTATAATTACATCCCATTTATTATTTCTTAAAGCCCATTTTTTGTTAAGCCTAATGCATCCCTCCTAGGAAAGATTTGCAGCCCAGTGGGGCGGAGAATAACAACTTGACCTTGCCTGGGTATTCCTAAAAAAAGTATAGCTGGGCTAGCCATTTTTAGCTTGAAAAAAATTAATATCTGGGCTGGATATCTAGCCTGGGCTAGACGGGCCATAGCCCGCCCAGTTAATACCTGCAGCGATGTTTTTGTTGTTGTTCAGAGGAGAAAAATTAATATCTGGGCTAAACATCGAAAAACTCTGTAGTGCTCACACCTCAAAAACACAAATACTGCTCGAGCTGCTTGGTCCCAGCTGTCGGCCGCTTCTTGTGCAATTCTCTCGTTTATTGACTACTACATAGGTTGACAATGGTGTTGGACTGTGATGTCAGGAAACCAGGGGGAAGCAAAATAAATTACTCCCTTTTTGTCTCGTTGTCTCCTGTGGAAACCCCTTTCCTCCCTTTTTTTGCTCGGGCAAGGACCAATGCATACAGCACGTCCATGCAGTTATTAGGCAAGAAATAAAAGCGCTTTGCATGCTATGAATTATGATGGCCAGCATGGGTAGCTAATAAGGCATCCTCTTAACTTCTGTGATTAAATGTTGTGTTTAGAAGAGAGAAATATTCTTCTTTTCCACCAATCTGCTTGCACCTAGGTCGTGATGCACCTTCTAATACGACTTATTCACCTAGACAGAGGGAGTATAGTTTTATACATATATATATATATATATTATAATAATAAGGAGGCACTTGCGTACGTGAGGCTATGGACCTGGTGGGTCCCCATTGTCATCCTCTCCAAGTAAAGTCATCTCCTCGCCCGCGCGCGCTTTTCGCCTGAAACAGTCAGCGCCGCCCGCCCCACTTCCCGGTGCAGGCGATTGCTCCGCCTTCAAACAACACAAGTGTCGTCCGTCCGTCCATCTGCCGCCCACATTAATGATACGCGGTTGCCGAGGCGGCTACTCCGGCGCCACATGTCCGTCCCTCCGCTCGCCCACCATTGCTATATAAACTGCTACGCCGGCCATAGCCACAGTCATCCGCATTCGTTCCCTTTCTCCTGTCCACACCACTACTACCCACCATGGCTTCCTCGCGCTCCAATGCTCTTCGGGACAGGCGGACGACGGACCACAAGGAGATGGTAGCCATTGCTGCCGACCGGCTGGCCGGCAGGCAGCCGGAGGACGACAACGTCTCAATGGAGAACATGGTAGTCGACGATCCGGCGCCAACCCCCTCCTCCGCGCCATCCTCGTCGGTGCATTGCACCATGACCATCAGCGAGGCCCGTGCCCAATATATGGACAGTGTGAGGCAGATGCGTCCGGAGCAGTTTCGGGAGGCGCAGGCCGACGCTGCCTACAACCACCATCTCCTCCAGGAGCACCTGCAGGCGGAGGAGCAGATCGCCGCGGAGCAGGAGGCGCTGCTCGACTCGTACCGCTCCGCCCGCAAGGGCTGCCTCGAGCGCTGGCGGTACCGCATACGGGTGGCGGAGGCTGTGGCCACCTACAAAGAGGATAGCAAAGAGGGAGATGAAGCGGGTGAGGCGCTATTTGGCGAGACCGAGGACGAGGCAGAGGGCAATGACGGCTCGGACTAGTCCCTGCTCCACTGGCGTCAACGAGGCCCTGCTCCGCCGAGGCCCCGCGGTGCCAACAACGAGGCAGAGGACATCGCCGGCTCCACCGAGGCCCCGCGGTGCCAACAACGAGGCAGAGGACATCGCCGGCTCAGCCGAGGCCCTACCTTGCCGGCAACACGGGGGAGGATTTTCACCGCTCCGCTGAGGTGCCGCCCGCCGGCAACGAGATAGAGGACATCGCCAGCTCCGCCGAGGCCCCGCCCCGCTGCCAATGAGGCCGCGCCACACAGAAAACGAGGAAGAGTAGAACACGGTAGGTCGCCGCCGCTCGGGTCCAAGTAAGGCCACCGTTGCTACCCTCCTGTTGAACCCAAGCTAGGCGGGTTGCTCATTTACGGCCGGTTAGCTTCTTGGCGGCAACGTGGAGTCGGGGAGTTCTGCTGGAGAATAACGCTGCTTCTACTTAACTGCTGGTGCAGTTGGCTGACTGACACATGGGCCCAACAGGCCACATGTCAGTTACGCAACTGCACCTGCAGTTCAGTCACTGAAGCTTCTTTTTGGCTCAGTAGGACACAGGTGGGTAGCTTTAGTTAATTAATTATACCTCCAGCGCACCCCTTTTTAGTTGAAGAATGTATGGAATGTAATGAAATCTGGCATGTTTATATGAAATCCGACCGTGTATGAATGAATTTATTTCGATTAGTTCAAATTCCTGTATCACTGGCATTGGATGAACATGCAAAACAATACGTACTAGCATTATTCCCAGGGTGATCACCTCGTTTGCAGCAGTTTCACATGTACTCCCTCCGGTCCTTTCTAGTCTGCATACAAGTTTTGTCTGCAGTCAAAGTATCTCTACTTTGACCAATCTTATACAAAAAAGTATGCACTTTCACAATGTGCAAAGTAAAAAAGGAATAGAAGGAGTACAAAGAGTTTGAGCAGCTTTTTAGCGTTTCTGTACATTGCAATCAAACACACAGGCCTGGCAATTCATAGAGAACATTCAAAACAATCAATGATTATGCATCTCAGCGACTCACATGTCAAAGGCAATATTTACTTCCCAACTAAAGAATAAAGAAAAATTGATCGACGCTGCTGACAGCAAAGGGAGACCCATTTGAAAATATCAAATGCATGTCTTGCTAAAATCAATGAGCAAAATTTGACAAGGTTGTCCCATTCCAAAATATCAAATGCCTATGATTGTGGAATGGGCAGGGTTTGCCATCAGTTCGGACATTGACATGGCACCTCGTGCTAAATAAACCAGCTGTTCTTTTTGTGCAGTTCCACCAAAATCAACCAAATTCGCGCGTAGCTTGTATGATTTCGCCCTTATATGTTGCAACGCCTTGAACTTATCGGCACCTCCTATCTTGTGGTGGAAATGAATGATTCGATGTATTCATGAACATTTTGTGCAGTTCCCATTGAAATCAAGCTGAGCACCCATGTTTGCACAAATACAAAAAAGTGATTAGTATAGAGCAAACTCTACTATGAATTGACAGTTTCAACAGGCACATACATGGTCCATGTAGAGCACACTTTTAGAAAAATGGAACTCACCAGAAAGAATCCTAGAACAACATTGTACTCGCGCATCACAGCAAAAAAATGGAGATTTTGTTAGTCCTTCTGAGCTGAAGTTAGTTTGGTCTTGTGGGGAGTAATGTAACCATCCTTCAACTGCTCCTTCTGATGATAAGATAGACAGGGCTTCTTCATCCTGGCATAATCGGAACTAGTCACTTCACGTACTCCATATTCTTCTTCAGAGGAAGATGATCCTGTTATGCAAAGACAAGAGGACTACTAAATGCTAGCATCACTGTTTGCTCGAAAAAAAGGAAAGGAAATATTTAAAATAGCACAGATGAAGCACTTCTCAAGGACAATACCACTTTTTCATGACAGTATCTAAACAATAGCACAACACCAATAGAGATGACAAAGCTCAATCATATGGATGAAATCAGTGGGCGAGTACCAACCTTTGTCAGGAGGCTTATTGTGTAGAGCATACAGATGAAGCAATTCTCCGGAACCATCTGTTGCTATCTACGGTGGTCGCCATGCTTACTATATACTCCTCGATTAGTTTAATGTTTCCAACATCTTCTTGTGCAGTTCCACTAAAATATATGGTATCTTCAAAGAAGATCCCTATTTGCACAAGTAGAGATAATTACATATTACATTAAGAGTGGCATCAAATAAGTGGCAAAACAATTGCTCGTTCCAGCCATAGCAATAAATTAAGATGCAAAACTATATCATTACTTGTGTCATCACAGTTCCAGTGCTTCATTACAGCACCGGGAGTTGATTTTTGTTTTTCTTCCCCTTGTTCTTCCCCTTCATCACTTGGTTCAATAACAAACAAGCTTCGCCTTCAATGTAAGATTTGGCATGTCAATTAGGGAGCACAAGTATAGTACTAAACTTAATTTTTTGATGAAAGTGGCAAAATACAGGCCAGCAGTTGTGAAATATCCTTATCTTACCTCAATGGGATATTATGGTGCACATACAGATTGGAAGTCTTGTCTCCATTTGTGCAGTTCACTAAAATCAAGCAACATTATCGTACAAGTAGCACAACATATGAATGCACACTGCAGAATCATGTGAAAGAAGGCTAGTACTGACCTCTCATGATGCGGAATTCAAACAACTCACAAGAAGAAGATCTGAACCAAATTCGCCTAAATGGATAGGAAGTAAGTTCTCCTCTTGTGCAGTTCCACTAAGATCAAGCAATCAAGCAACGTTGTCGGTGTGACATTTTGGTTGAACTGCACAAAACACTCTTAAAACAAAAGTGTTTTGTGCAGTGCAACAAAAGGTCACAATGGCAACGAGGTGAAGCAGATAACCCTGTTTACGCAGTGGTGCAAAGGAAACAATTAGTGGTCAATAACGGTGGATGACACAGAAGCCAACAAAAAGAAGCATCTACCTTATCTAAATGGGAAAGAAAGCAAGACAGTAGCATTTCTCAAATGGTGGCATTGATTAATATTAACATAGAGATTATATTAACAATAAAATTCATTAAACATGTAATTTGCTTTTAATTGTGGCATTGCATCAATTTTTCAGCGGCATTATTAGAGGGTGTTTGTTTACAGGGACATTTTGGTGTAGGGACTAAAAAAACTCCGTGTCAGTCCCATCTAAACCAAAGAGGAGGGACTTTTAGGGACTAAAACTGGGCATTTGAGACTAAAGAAAGAAGACCCCGAGGGAGTCTTTTTGGGACTTTTTCCAATAGTTGCCCCTGCCATGCATCGCACCTTGTCTCTATTAGTTCATTATTAGGGGTAACATGGTCTTTTAGCATGTCATTTAATAACGTCTAGTCCATGTTTAGTCCCTGGAACCCAGCAGGTAGGGACTAGGGAGTTTTTAACCAAACAGGGCCTTAGATTAACAACAGCTAATGAGTTGCACGGGACAGTGGATGCACCAGCACCATGTGCATCTACCAATGTACTTTGGTCATGCACAGTCTATTGCAACAAAGAACAAACAACCAAGGAGCATATTTGTGTTGGTCCTAGTTTTGTTATCTTTAGACGCCTTTCCCTATGTGAGCGCAGCAAATCTAGTCCCGCTCAAACTCTACAGCCTTGTCCCTTCCTTTCCTTTTGGAACTAGTACTTCCGCCCCTTCCTTTCCTCTTTGAACCACGTCCTAGATTTATGCGATACAACTTTCCCCACTACTTTCCCCCATTCCTTTCCTCTTTGAACCACGTCCTAGATTAATGCTATACAACTTTCCCCCTTCATTTCCTCTTTGAACCACGTCCTAGATTCATGCTATATACAACTTTTCCCACTACTTTCCCCCACTCCTTTGCTCTTTGAACCACGTCCTAGATTCATGGTATACATGCAGCTAGAGCAATGCATGTGGAGTAAGTAAATTATACCTTAAGGTTCTTAGGGCGTGGTTCGGTGGGCGATGGGACGGCGGCAAAGAAGAAGGGGTCTGAGGCCCTCCCACGCTGCCGCTGGGTGGAAAGTGAACAGCTGCGCCGGTAGTCCCTCGCCGACGGCGACAGCGTTAAGCCTCCTTCCCTTCCCGACGGATGGATCCTGCCGGCTCTTTAAGCAGCAGCGAGGGGAGAGAGGCCAATGAAGTCTTGTTTAGATCTGGAGAGGGCGAGAGAGTGTGAAGAGAGCAACTACAAGCGCTGAGGCTCCAGCAGGAGAGGGCGGGAGAGTGTGAAGAGAGCAACTACAAGCGCTGAGGCTCCAGCGTGTATATATACTGGAGAGAGAGTGTGAAGTGTGCAAACCTTAGAAAACATTTTGACCAGTCAAAGAATCCTCCTGGCACAAATTATGCTCAAGTGTAGTTATCGAACCCGAGACCTCAAGTTTGATGAGTGAACAGGCTAACCAGCTACACAACCCTCCTGTTATGTTCAACGAGAGGGAAATAACCTTTTATACATTCCTGCATTCGTGTGACAAGCATGCCGTGTTTTTTTGTGTGTGTGGGAGTCATTGGGATTTCAATCATAATTGTGTCATGTGGCTTTGGTGGTAAGACTATCCACAGTGGTGAAAAAATAATGCAGCCTTAGTCACCTTAACTCTCTCCACGTAGTACGTTGGGTCCCACCAGTCAAAGGGTGAAACAAACAAATTAATAAGAAAAATTAAAAGCACCAGCGGTGTATCTTACCTCACACATCCCGCTACTGCTCGGGAACACTATCCAATTGATCCCTCTGTTCCCTCACGTACTATTTTAACTGAATCTTTATTATAACATGCACACAAATTTTGGGCACTTGTATTCGAATTAAGTCAGTGTGCCACCGTATCTCGTATACTTACTACTCCCTCCGTCTAGGTGTAATAAGTCACGTTAGAAGGTGCAACGGGACCAAGGTGTGTGTGTGTGCGTGTGTGTGTGTGTTTAACACCATGTGTGTGTTAGAGAGAGCGACAGATCGACCTACTCCTACAGAGAGATGTTGTGTAGTGTACGATTTTAGCCACGAGAGTCGGTGCATCCTCTCGTTTCCGGGCGTGTCCGATAGGGACATGCGGACAGCTGCCAGCCTGGCCCACCCAAAGCCCCTCCATCGCCCGCGCGCGCTTCCCGCCCGAAACGGTCAGCGCCACTCCAAAGAATCGGTGCCGCATTCATGCCCGGGCAGAGCGGACGCGACCTCTCACTGGCGCAAGAGTGATGGTTGCTTCGTCCGTCCAACTTACTGCTGGGTCTATGTGATTTGACGGCTCATTGGTCTTTATTACTAAGGTGGTAGGATTGCTGGATGTCCCACGCTTTCGGCGAAAGGAGGTATACTACTACTAGATTACAATTTTCTCCATTCTTACAGCGGAGGCGTGCAAGAGTAGTGAAAACACTCAGGCTCAGTGATTACATGGCCCACCTCACACTATCACCGTGCGACACCTAACTCTTTACATAGTACTCCCTCCGTTCCTAAATATTACTAGATGAGTCCCCGCGCATTGGCGCGGAACAACGGTATATCTCTCTGCGCAAAATTATCGATTTCATAGAACAAAAAACTCTATAACCGCATGACAAATGTGGTATCCAAACTAAATAAACTCCCATCATCATTTAGATCATCCCACGTAAGGAAAAAAGATCAGCCAACTCCTACTGCATAATGGGATTATATTTTTCTTTTTGACATGTTAATGGGACTTAAAAGCTCACTTACATGCATGCTACCGGTGCATCCTTGCATGCAGACATGTTGATGTGATTTAAAACCCACTCACATGCATGTGGCACGGTATTTCTGCATGCTTGCATGTGGCTTAGTGCGGAGCCTCTCAACGTCAAGATCAGACGGCTATTATGGACTGATTTACTTCATCTAATGGCTACATCAATTTTGATGATGTGGCTCAAGGAGAGGATAGAGAATTCCTAGTAGTGGGGCTAGCTATTACTAGTAGATATAAGTCTTTGTAGAGATTCCACTACATACGGAACAAAATGAATGAATCTACACTTAAAATGCATCTATATACATCTGCATGTGGTTCATGGTGAAATCTCTACAAAGACTTATATTTAGGAACGGAGGAAGTACTAGTATAGTACGTACTGTAATTTATCAGCGAGATAAATTTGTACAATGCTATGAAGCTTCCAGCTTCTGTTACATGTATCTTGCATCCAAGGTTGCCCGTTGCAACATTTCATCAAATACAAAGGAGACTAACATGCATGCTATTGCATCTCAATGATTGATAGATCATAGCAAATATGTACTCCCTCTGTTCCAAAATAAGTTTCTCAACTTTGTGCAAACTTTAGTACAAAGTTGTACTACTACTAAAGTTGACACTTATTTTGGAACAGAGGCAGCTAAAGAAAAAAACGATCCATGCAGTCCCTAGCCCTTGAACCGTGAACCCTGACCAGGCTTCAATTTGCTGGCAACGTTCAAGCTTCCTAATAAATGAAGTTTGCAACCTTTTGACCATTGGATCATTTTGTGCAGTTTCACCAAAATCGAGATGAGCATCCCTGTGGCAAAGAAATTGAACACGCGTGATTAGAATAAGATTACTGGGACTAGTTGATGAGACATAAACTCATCACAAATACAGTACGTAGAAGCCAGTAGAGGTATGTGCAGGGAAAAGAAGTAGAGAAATATCCACAGGGAGTGATGTGGGCAGCTGGAGCAGTGGTGCAAGCCGGCTGTAAAGGGAGTTGTACCTAAGGAACGTAGCTCAACCTTGAGGAGGGCAGCGGGAGGCGGCAACTGCCCATGTCACGGCAGTAAGAAAGGGACGAAAGCAACCTCACCGGCTTTGTGAGAGAGAACGGCGGGGACCCCTGATCGGGACGTGCCGACAGTGGGTTTTTGCCGTCGGCGACGGCCACCGCATCTACACTAAGCATCCACCCCTTCCCCAAGCGGACGTGATCCACCGGGATGTTAGAGATGTGGCCACAGTCGTTTTGTGTAGGAGAGTGTGAAGAGAGCAACCCCAGCAAGCAACTGTGTAGGCTGGCCCGTCCTGACTATGTATATAGTGGAGCGGTTTCCTTTTCTCTCCATATGAACCTATCATATTGCGTACGTGCCACTGAAGAAAAAAAACTTTATTTATAAATGACGCGGCACCTACTACTCGTTCTCCTATAACCTTGCACTTGGCATCTCCAAATATTAACCTTGCGATTGGCTCTTCGCCTCTTCGGGAAGTCGAGCAATAATGGTAGTGCAGTATATATCGTTCTGGCTATATGAGAACGAATGAATTGCTACACGTCCACCGCGTGGGCGAGGGTCGAGGGGCGAGGGAGATTGCTACATACGGAGCAAAATGAGTGAACCTACACTCTAAAATACGTCTATATACATTAGTGTTTGGAGTATGTACTAGTAGTTCATATTGAAATCTACTAAAGGACATATATATTCCAAACAATATGATATAATCTCTATAACCAAGGTAGTAGGGACGAGGAGTAAACGGAGGGAGTAGTAAATTTTTCTCCTCGTCCTGTGAGCCACCGCGCGCATGGGCGAGGGAGCGGGCGTAAGGCGTAGTAAGCAAGCTTCACCTCATCCTGTGAGCCACCACGCCCGTGGGCGGGGGAGACGGCGTACTAAGCAAGCTCCTCCTCGTTCTGCGAGTTGACGGGACACATCAAAAGTACTCCAGTGTATAGAGCCTTGCCTCTAAGGTAGGCCCCACATGGTTTGCCTCTTTTTTAACATAATACGTCAAGTCGCAATTTGTTTGTTCACCCGTGGTAGACGATCCTCCCTCCACCAAGTGGACAACCAGTACACGTGCCAAATTACCACGTGGTCTGCCTTTTGGTACAGAAATGGGCTCCACCGTGTACCCGCACGGGTGTGGTTGGGAAAGAGACGGGAGTATGTGCGTCGTGCATGCACCTCTTCTCTTCGTGCACGTCCCCCACCTACGTGGGTGTGTGTGAGAGATACAAACCGCGTTCGTGAGTGTTTTTGTTTTGGGGTGGGGGTGGGGTGGGGGTTGATTTCGTGAATTATTTGTGGGAATATGTGTCAATGACATCTCAAACAAAATTTTGCATGCAATGTGTGTGAAATGGAGGCCTATCCATATCATACATAGAGGGTCAGGCAATCCACGAGAAGAGAGGGAGGGGTCATAGCTATCGATAGAGTCGAAGAGAGGATCAAGTGGGTGGGTGCGAGATCGATGAAGAGAGCCATCAAAATTGTGTGTGTGTACAAGTCAAAGATATAGGGCGACTGGCCTACCGTAATGTTAGAGGGCACATGTCAAGTTTGTGTGTGGCAGGGAGACATGACTAGAGCGCTCGATGTATCGGTGTGTGTGGGGGGGAGGGGGTGGTGGGAGGGGTAGGCAGAGGCCTAACTATAGAGGTAGGACGACTCGTATATGTGTTGAGAAGGAGAGACCCAGCTATGTCTTGAGGGAGATCGGTCGACATCCATACATAACTGAAGGACGGGAAATATGATGGGAGAGAGAGAGAGGAGAGAGAGAGAGAGGGAGGGAGAGGGAGGGAGAGGGGTAGAGTGCTGGATGGGTGATGGAGTTGCTTCTCGAAGATGGTGGGAGAGGCCTACTAGACAAACTGAGGGTGGAACTGCAATGTTGTCAATAAGAGTGGGGATGTGTTTCTGTGTGTGCCTGTGCGTGATAGATCAGTTGGGACGCATCCATGGATGATGAAGGGGAACCATGTGTTTGGTAAGCAAACCTAACTAGATCGGTAGATCAATTGTTGTTTGTCGGAGGAAGGGAGAGACACAACTAATGAGGTAGATCGATTGATGTGTGGGTAAAAATGAGTTATAAGGACCTAGCTAGCTATATGTATAGCGAGAGATTGGTCGGTGTACGTCCATTTGTTAGAGGCAAATAAGTCCCAGCGAGACGGATAGACAGAGAGAATGGAGCTAGGAGGTGGTGCGAGAGGCCCAACTACTAGCTAGATAGGGGGAGGAGTGTGCAGTTGTGAGAGTGATGAAAAGAGGGGCGAGAGTTTACACGTGTGTCTGACAATATGAGAGACACGAGGCAAGGACACATAAAAGAGGAGATTGAAGGTGTGTTTGTATGTTGTAGGCAGGCATCGCTGGAGAGGTTTATCGATCGGTGTGCGTCGGAAAGGAGTTGTGGAGACTCTGGGAGAACGACCTAAAGAAAAAAAAATGAATGTGCCTGGTGGATAGAATGCCGAGGGAGGGGGAGGGCGAGGAGGACGTGTGCATGCACGAGAGAAAGTTAGTGGTAGCTACAAAGGTTAGAGGATTGTGTGCATGTAAGAGACTAACAAAGATCATAATTTGATATGAAAGCGGATTCATATATTTGAATAGGAGATCATAGTGTTTTAAACATTTACACGTGATGTGCACATGTTATACCATAATGTGATATGCATGGCGTTTGCAACTCACAGCTAAATGCCGAACAATCTAAACCATACTATACATCAAACAATCTCACATTTTATTTGAATTTGTGATAATGTGTGGTGTTTGTAGCTTACAAGTAAATATCGAACAATCTAAACAATACTATATATCGAACATTCTCACATTTTATTTGAATTTGTGGTAATGTGTGGTGTTTGGAACTCACATCTAAATACTTGTAGGCGTAGGGGGCGGGGCACCATACATAATGTGATAAACACATTATACATATGAGACATGGTTTAGATTATGAAGATCTAGCTAGAGCTAGAAATGTAATGTGATTTGAAATCAAAATAAAGTGGATTCAAAAAATCTAGTTCGAGTTCATATAGTGCACATAGTTCATATGTAACTCGAGACTAATCATGTGGTGTGCTGTGAAGATAATACACAAACGATGGTTTAAATTGACAATAATGATGATTGTAGATCTTATTAAAACAGAGAAACGAATTCAAATGCTTTGACTTCACAACAATCATTACTGTAGATCTTATTCAAATAGAGAAACGAATTCAAATTTAGTTCATATTGAAGCGGTAGTATATACGTTTGGAATGCACTAAAACGTTCATTTGAGTAGTAGGTTGCAGGCATTATACACGTAGCAAAATATTTTAATTGAACATAACATGAATTCAAAGTTTCGAATGATATTTGTAGGGCGCATTGATTTGGTACAGTACACGTTAGGCTTGTCCGGAAATTTCAACCCGCGCCTTGTTAGCCCGAAATATTTAAGATATATCTTTGTCTCGTTGTGCTCCGACAACTCCCTCCATCTCAACCCGCGCCTTGCTATTCCGAAATTACAACGCGCGCGAAAACTCCCACCTCCTATGAAATCCCGACACGTGAAATGCCCGTGGTACCCCTGAACCAAAAGAACCGCCTCAAATCAGTGGGGGTACTTTCGTAACTTACCCCACATTTCGGACAAGCGCGTCTCTAAGCCATGGTTCCCCACTGTCATCCCATCCGCCCACCCATTCTACATCGAGGCCATGAAAACCCGCGATGAAACCCCACACCCTGCTCCATCTGCCACCCAGCCGGAGCCTCTTCCCCGACGATGTCGTCCACAGCAACACCTTGACGTCCCCCATCCATCGTACCAGATGAGGCTTCGTCGTCGATCTCATCGTCCCGCCGGTTCAGCCACCGCGTCCTCCACCTCCAAGGAGCTGCCCCGACGTTTCCCTCGTCTTTCGCACCACCTCCATTCCCACACCACCGTCTTCACCTGCACCACCGGAAGAGCATCATCATCACCGTTTCCTCGGATGAAGTTGCGGCCTAATCGGCGCCACCAAAGAGGTTGTACACTAATCGCCGCGTTTTCTTCTTGATTCGATCTCACGGTGCTGCCGGTGCTCGGTCCCGAGCCGACACAGCGCGGCTCCATCCACGGCGGCGTCGCCGTCCACTTCCTCCACGGTGTCGCTCCCTCGGCAGCGATGTCCACATCAGTAGGACCTGCTTCTGCTTTAGCTCTCGCCCGCGCTGCTGCTCTGCTCTTGCTCTCGGTCCCCTGCCTGGTCTGCTCTTTCAATTGCTCTTGCTCGCGCTGCTGCTCTCGCTCTTGCTCATGCTTGCGATGTTGCTCCAATTTAGCTACACTTCACTCTGATGCCGCCGGGGTGAAGGAAGAACCAGCCGCAGCGGGGAGGGGGGCTCGCTGGAGAGGTACCCCACTATCTATCTTAGGGTTCAAGATGGGGGTGGTGGTCACCAGCGATGGCGGGGCGTTGGCGGGGCAGTGGCATGGGGATTGTCGGAGAAAAGCTCGGAATGGGGGGACCTAGAGGGATGGCAGGGGCGGCGGCGGACCGGCAGCGGGGAGTGTTTTCAGGGCGGGCGGGGCGGTGCACCGCCGGCCGCGGGCGGCGGGGGGCTGCTGTTTGGCCGGCTCGGGGGGGTGGAGGTTGAAGATGAACCGCAGGCCCTTGATTTCGTATCGACCAGAGATGAAAAAGTCAGTGGACCGACGTGTAGCCTCACCTTGCTAGTGCATTCAATTTCGACAGCAAAATTCAGTTTCGATAGCAAAATTCAGTTTCGACAGTTAAGTTCAGTTTCGACAGTTAAGTTCAGTTTCGACAGTTAAATTCAGTTTCTACAGTTAAGTTCAGAGATGAGCGGCTGATGTATTTTACATCTAGCACTTTGTGTTTATGTATTTTACGTCATGTATTGGAGATGCTATTAGAATTCCACTCAGGTTAACATTGTTCGTTGTCTCTCTTGTCCTGCTTCAGCCTCGGCGTCGTACAACTCAACGGAGCTGCTCCAACGATGAAACCCTCCATCACAGCAGAGCAGTACCTCGGGCTCCATCTCCAGATGCCTAAGATCCTCTTCCCCTCCTCCGACAGCCAAGTCAGCCGGAGCATCCTCACCAGCCAACCCAATCACGCTGAGATCGACATGGCTTCGCCAAAGAGGTTGTACACTTGTTGCATCTCTTTTTTACTCTACATGTTATATATATTGTCCACTGAGCACGTGGATTTGTTCCTTTAGTGTCTCCTTGAAAGAAAAAATGTAGGAATTTTAATTTTCACTTGTCCTCCTTTTCAAATTCCTATTCATGAAGCACAAGACTAAGAGATAGTAGCATAATAGCATTATAACCGTACATTTTCTTGTGGTTTGACCTAATCTCACCATGCTTCTTTGCATCCTGTGATCTTCCAATTGTTGTGAATTAAACACCCAGATTGGCAGAAATCCTGTGTTTTTAAATTCTCTGTTTTGCACGTGCATTCCTATCCTATTCCTGTCTATTTCCTATCCCTGCATTGTTGGAATCCTCCAATTCAAACAAGCCCTTACAGAATTACTTCTCTTACAGATAGTTGTCAAAGAAAACCTTGCGTGGTTTGTCCCGCTCCTGCTGCACCGTCGTCCACCCCAGCTCGGTTGCTCCAATGACAGAAGGCTCCAACACAGCAGGGATCCGGCCTCCAGACTGTCTTTCGCTGCCTCAGATCTTCTTCCCCGCCGCTGGCAGCCATGAAAACTGCACTACCATCATCAACCGAGCAGATGACCTCTAGGATTGCACGGGTCCGCAAGAGAGGGTTCACTCTTTCATGTGTGCTTACGTTATGCATCGCTTAATATTACATGCTACTTTATCGTCCTGTTCACCGATTAGACTCTGAGTCAGCTCCAAACTAATGGTCAAACTTGAGTTTTTAAATGGTTGTGGGGTACATATCGGGGCCGCTATCAATAGTATCTATCTACTATCTGGTTAATCTCCGGTGTCTACTATGAGTTTCATGTTGGGTGGGAAACAAACAGTAAAGAAGCCGTTATTTGTATTTTTTTAACTAAAGCCATTATCTGCCTGCAATTATTGGTTTTGGGTCTATCCACAGGTTGCTACCATCACTCTGGATTTCTGCATGCACTCCTTACATAATCTCACTATGTTTTATTCCTATGCATGACAGTTATTGTAAACAATGGAACTGAACATGTAGAGCAAAAGAGACGAGCCTTGTGTGGAAATAAAATTTTATGCAGAGGTCGCTCCATCGTAGGCGCAAAGGCATCCCCCCCTCCACGCATTTCGGATTGTAATCAAGAGGAAGATATCTGTTCTGAGGGGGATTCAGAAGGAGAAGACAACTCCTATTTACCCCCTGAGGTCTTCGCTCTAACTTGGCATGCTGATGTTGGTTATATCATGCATATGGTGTCTTGCATTGCTTACTTTATACATCAAATATGTCATCTGCTTAGTTTAGACATCCTTTGTGCGAATGCCATCTGTTTAGTTTATTCATCATTTATGTGAATTATGCAACGCCATCTTTTTTAGCCAGGCATCATATATGTGAATTTTGCAATGCCATCCTGCTTAGCCAGTCATCTTATATGTAAATTATATCAGGCCATCCTTTTTTTCGTTACATATTACATTTGTCAACAATGTTATTACATTCAACTGCTCTTCGTGTGCATCAGCCATTTGACACGGTGATGGCAAATTCTGGAGTGAAAACAAGGTCTTCAGAGCAGACTATGCTATCTGACGAAGCGCATAACTTGCTGGTTACAGATAGCTCCTCGGAGGAGGATTCAGAGACAGATGACCAGTCCTATCCCCCCCCCCCCGAGGTGTATGCTCTAACTTGGCAGGGTTATGTTGCTCATATCATGCGTATGGTGTCTCGCATTGCTATGTCATTTGATTAGTTTAGACATGCTTTGTGTGAATGCCACCTGTTCAATGTCTAATTACCATATATGTGAATTATGCATTGCCATCTTGTTGCAAGACATTATATATGTGAATTATACAATGATATCTTGTTGCAAAGGCATTATATATGTGAATTATGCAATGTCATGCTGTTTAGCCAATCATCATGTATGTGAATTATATCATGCTATCATTTTTTTGTATTACGTGTTCCATTTGTCGACAACGTTTGTATATTCAACTATTCTTCCTGTGCATCAGCCATTTGAAGCGGTGATGGAAGTATCTGGAGTGAAAACAAGGTATTCAGAGCAGACAATGCTACCTGCTGAAGCAGACATCTTGCTGGTTACAAAGAGCTCCTCAGAGGAGGATTCAGAGACTGATGACCAGTCCTATTTTCCCCCTGAGGTCTATGCTCAAACTTGGTAGGGTTATATTACCCATGTCATGCATGTTGTCTTGCATTGCTTAGTTTTTACATCATATATGGATTGCCATCTGCTTACTTGCTTACTATATAAATCATATATTTGAATTATATCATGCCATCATGTTTACATAGTACATACACATCATCTATCTGAATTCTGGCATGGCAACCCATTTAATAAAGACATCATATAGTTATATCATCTCATCCTGTTTAGTGTTTACAGTCATCATATTTTGAATTATGGCATTCTATCCGTGAATGTATGTGAATTATGGCATGCCAACCTATTTAATAAACACATTATATAGTTATGTCATGTCATCCTGTTTACATAGTCTCATATTTTGAACTATGTCTTTCCATCTTTTTTAGTTAGCCATCATAATGTGAAATTGTGTCATGCTATCTTGTTTAGTTAGCCATCATATATGTGAAATTGTGTCATGCTATCCTGTTTGGTTAGACAACATAAATATGAATTATTTCATGCCCTCTTTTATTCCCCACTATCCATTGCACATGTCTATCATACAATGTCTATACTTTCAATTACTTTTCTTGTTTATCAGCCATTTGAATTAGAGAGCGTGATGGCAGTATCTAAGGGAGTAACAATACGGTCTTCAGAAAAGATAGTGCTACCAGTTGATGCAGATAGAACCACGGTTGTACTTGCCCAAGGACCAGATCCACCACACATAACCCAGACTCTCGCAGATTGTACCCCTACCCAGTTGGACAGAGAACCAGCTACACCCCTTCTAACCCCAACCCCGGCAGATAGTAACCCAGTTCCAGTTGACATAGCACCGTCTCCACCACAGAGCACCCAAACACGAGCAGTTAGTAAGGGAACTGCAGTGCCCAAAGCACGAGGACCACCACTCCGAATCCCAACTCAACACTTAAAGGAGAAGAAGATTTGTTCTCAGGTCAAGTTCTGTAGTTATGGTTCATACTCCTTTGCTCTTGCATGACTGTATTTACTCATACCAGCTATTTTCAAATTTGAAGGATGGAATTGAAAATCCAATGGTGCAACAGGTATGTTTTAAACCTATTTCTTTAACTGGTTTGCTGTTGTAACCTGCTCTATGTTGATTTCAGTTTCAATTGAATAAACAGTTATGTTCTCATGTCATGCACATTATAAGTGTTGTTATTGCTCTATACTTACCCACACTTATATTCTGTCTATTCTGCTTTGTCCTGAACAAATATTATTTGAACTGTGTCTCTATCTTGATTTGGCAACAAAAACTAGAATGATATAGACCATAAAGTGACCATGGTACATAGATATATGTTTGTTTCATGCTGTTATCCTGTCCACTTTACTACTGAACTCATTTACCAAAATGAGTTTCATATACAACATGGTAAACATGTGATGTGTCTGCTTGTTTCTCTTTTAGAATGCGGGCAAAATATTGGAGAACAGTACCGCGTTATCCAATGGTAAAGGAAGTAATGCAAATATGGTTCAAGATAGTGAGACATCCCTGTTGGTCTCCAAGAAAGATGATAAAAACTATCTTGACGACAGTGAGGGAACCCAAAAGTCCTGTCTTGATGTAGTGTTCAAGTTACAGGCCACTACTGCTGGCACAAGCTCTTCGAACTCGCTGCCTGAATCAGTTCGTCTTCTTGAATCTCAACTTCAAGTTGAAAGACATCGATCAGATGTGCTACGACAGGAAGCTGAAGGACTGAGGAAGTCCCTACAGAATTCAGATGCATATTTTCTGGTGCAACAGCAAGCTGGAGGATTTAAGCGCCAAACAAGAGAAAGTTAATAAGCTTGCTAAGCATCTTGCCAGCATTATGGGTACCCAGGATATTGTTTCTTGAGATCTTCTAAAGTGGTTTTAGTTCTGGATTTGTTTTGCTGCGGTGTTTATTTGCGCTGGTCGCCAACTTTGACAACCAGTGTATATGATATGCTGCTTTGTTCCCTATATTTGCACTGGTGGCGAACTTTGATGCCCAATGGATGTAATATGTGTAATAGCCATGATAGCCTAGCGTTAGTTGCTTGCTTATTTATTTCCTTGCTGTCTTGTTTATTTGTTTGCTTGTAGTCATTGCAGTTCTTTTTCCGCGGTTAGCTAGTGGCTGCAATAACCTATTTTTTAAAACTTGGCCACAATAACCATGGGCTAATATTTACTGTAGTGACACTGGGCCTCCTACTGGCTATTGGGTAACGTAGTAATTTCAAAATTTTCCTACGCACACGCAAGATCATGGTGATGCATAACAATGAGAGGGGAGAGTGTGATCTATGTACCCTTGTAGATCGACAATGGAAGCGTTAGCACAACGTGGTTGATGTAGTCGTACGTCTTCACGGCCCGACCGATCAAGCACCGAAACTACGGCACCTCCGAGTTCTAGCACACGTTCAGCTCGATGACGATCCCCGGACTCCGATCCAGCAAAGTGTTGGCGAAGAGTTCCGTCAGCACGATGGCGTGGTGATGATCTTGATGTACTACCGTCGCAGGGCTTCGCCTAAGCACCACTACAATATTATCGAGGACTATGGTGGAAGGGGGCACCGCACACGGCTAAGAATATGATCACGTGGATCAACTTGTGTGTCTAGGGGTGCCCTCTGCCTCCGTATATAAAGGATGAAGGGGGGGTGCGGCCGGCCAGGAGAGGGCACGCCAGGAGGAGTCCTACTCCCTCCGGGAGTAGGATTCCCCCCCCCTTTCCTAGTTGGAATAGCATTTGGGAGAGGGGAAAGAGGAGAGAGAGAAGGAAGGGGGGCGCCGGCCCCCTCTCCTTGTCCTATTCGGACTAAGGGGGGGAGGGGCGCACGGCCCGGCCCTGGCCACCTCTCCTCTCTTCCACTAAGGCCCACTAAGGCCCATATACCTCCCGGGGGGTTCCGGTAACCTCCCGGTACTCCAGTAAAATCCCGATTTCACCCGGAACACTTCCGATATCCAAATATAGGCTTCCAATATATCAATCTTTATGTCTCGACCATTTCGAGACTCCTCGTCATGTCCGTGATCACATCCAGGACTCCGAACAAACTTCGATACATCAAAATGCATAAACTCATAATATAACTGTCATCAAAACCTTAAGCGTGCGGACCCTACGGGTTCGAGAACAATGTAGACATGACCGAGACACGTCTCCGGTCAATAACCAATAGCGGAACCTGGATGCTCATATTGGCTCCTACATATTCTACGAAGATCTTTTATCGGTCAGACGGCGGTACAACATACATTGTTCCCTTTGTCATCGGTATGTTACTTGCCCGAGATTCGATCGTCGGTATCTCAATACCTAGTTCAATCTCATTACCGGCAAGTCTCTTTACTCGTTCCGTAATACATCATCTCACAACTAACTCATTAGTTGCAATGCTTGCAAGGCTTATGTGATGTGCATTACCGAGAGGGCCCAGAGATACCTCTCCGACAATCAGAGTGACAAATCCTAATCTCGAAATACGCCAACCCAACATGTACCTTTGGAGACACCTGTAGAGCACCTTTATAATCACCCAGTTACGTTGTGACGTTTGGTAGCACACAAAGTGTTCCTCCGGTAAATGGGAGTTGCATAATCTCATAGTCATAGGAACATGTATAAGTCATGAAGAAAGCAATAGCAACATACTAAACGATCGGGTGCTAAGCTAATGGAATGGGTCATGTCAATCAGATCATTCACCTAATGATGTGATCTCGTTAATCAAAGAACAACTCTTTGTCCATAGTTAGGAAACATAACCATCTTTGATTAATGAGCTAGTCTAGTAGAGGCATACTAGTGACACTCTGTTTGTCTATGTATTCACACATGTATTATGTTTCCGGTTAATACAATTCTAGCATGAATAATAAACATTTATCATGATATAAGGAAATAAATAATAACTTTATTATTGCCTCTAGGGTATATTTCCTTCAGTCTCCCACTTGCACTAGAGTCAATAATCTAGATTATACAGTAATGATTCTAACACCCATGGAGCCTTGGTGCTGATCATGTTTTGCTCGTGGAAGAGGCTTAGTCAACGGATCTGCTACATTCAGATCCGTATGTATCTTGCAAATATCTATGTCTCCCACCTGGACTAGATCCCGGATGGAATTGAAGCGTCTCTTGATGTGCTTGGTTCTCTTGTGAAATCTGGATTCCTTTGCCAAGGCAATTGCACCAGTATTGTCACAAAAGATTTTCATTGGACCCGATGCACTAGGTATGACACCTAGATCGGATATGAACTCCTTCATCCAGACTCCTTCATTTGCTGCTTCCGAAGCAGCTATGTATTCCGCTTCACACGTAGATCCCGCCTCGACGCTTTGTTTAGAACTGCACCAACTGACAGCTCCACCGTTTAATGTAAATACGTATCCGGTTTCGATTTAGAATCGTCCGGATCAGTGTCAAAGCTTGCATCGACGTAACCACTTACGATTAGCTCTTTGTCACCTCCATAAACGAGAAACATATCCTTAGTCCTTTTCAGGTATTTCAGGATGTTCTTGACCGCTGTCCAGTGATCCACTCCTGGATAACTTTGGTACCTCCCTGCTAGACTTATAGCAAGGCACACATCAGGTCTGGTACACAGCATTGCATACATGATAGAGCCTATGGCTGAAGCATATGGAACATCTTTCATTTTCTCTCTATCTTCTGCAGTGGTCGGGCATTGAGTCTGACTCAACTTCACACCTTGTAACACAGGCAAGAACCCTTTCTTTGCTTGATCCATCTTGAACTTCTTCAAAACTTTGTCTAGGTATGTGCTTTGTGAAAGTCCAATTAAGCGTTTTGATCTATCTCTATAGATCTTAATGCCTAATATGAAAGCAGCTTCACCGAGGTCTTTCATTGAAAAACTCTTATTCAATTATCCCTTTATGCTATCCAGAAATTCTATATCATTTCCAATTAGTAATATGTCATCCACATATAATATCAGAAATACCACAGAGCTCCCACTCACTTTCTTGTAAATACAGGCTTCTCCAAAAGTCTGTACAAAACCAAATGCTTTGATCACACTATCAAAGCGTTTATTCCAACTCTAAGAGGCTTGCACCAGTCCATAAATGGATCGCTGGAGCTTGCACACTTTGTTAGCTCCCTTTGGATCGACAAAACCTTCTGGTTGCATCATATACAACTCTTCTTCCAGAAATCCATTCAGGAATGCAGTTTTGACATCCATCTGCCAAATTTCATAATCATAAAATGCGGCAATTGCTAACATGATTCGGACAGACTTAAGCATCGCTATGGGTGAGAAGGTCTCATCGTAGTCAATCCCTTGAACTTGCCGAAAACCTTTTGCGACAAGTCGAGCCTTGTAGACAGTAATATTACCGATAGCGTCCATCTTCTTCTTGAAGATCCATTTATTCTCAATTGCTTGCCGATCATTGGGCAAGTCAACCAAAGTCCATACTTTGTTCTCATACATGGATCCCATCTCAGATTTCATGGCTTCAAGCTATTTTGCGGAATCTGGGCTCACCATCGCTTCTTCATAGTTTGTAGGTTCATCATGATCTAGTAGCATGACTTCCAGAACAGGGTTACCGTACCACTCTGGTGCGGATCTTACTCTGGTTGATCTATGAGGTTCAGTAGTATCTTGTTCTGAAGTTTCATGATCATCATCATTAGCTTCCTCACTAATTGGTGTAGGTGTCACAGAAACAGGTTTCTGTGATGTACTAATTTCCAATAAGGGAGTAGGTACAGTTACCTCGTCAAGTTCTACTTTCCTCCCACTCACTTCTTTCGAGAGAAACTCCTTCTCCAGAAAGTTTCCGAATTTAGCAACAAAAGTCTTGCCTTCGGATCTGTGACAGAAGGTGTATCCAATGTTTCCTTTGGATATCCTATGAAGACACATTTTTCCAATTTGGATTCGAGCTTATTAGGTTGAAGCTTTTTCACATAAGCATTGCAGCCCCAAACTTTCAGAAACGACAACTTTGGTTTCTTGCCAAACCACAGTTCATAAGGCGTCGTCTCAATGGATTTTGATGGTGCCCTATTTAACGTGAATGCGGCCGTCTCTAGAGCGTATCCCCAAAACGATAGCGGTAAATCAGTAAGAGACATCATAGATCGTACCATATCTAGTAAAGTACGATTACGACGTTCGGACACACCATTACGCTGTGGTGTTCCGGGTGGCGTGAGTTGTGAAACTATTCCACATTGTTTCAAATGTACACCAAACTCGTAACTCAAATATTCTCCTCCACGATCAGATCGTAGGAATTTTATTTTCTTGCTATGATGATTTTCAACTTCACTCTGAAATTCTTTGAACTTTTCAAACGTTTCAGACTTGTGTTTCATTAAGTAGATATACTCATATATGTTTAAGTCATCTGTGAAGGTGAGAAAATAACAATATCCGCCACGAGCCTCAATATTCATCGGACCACATACATCTGTATGTATGATTTCTAACAAATTTGTTGCTCTCTCCATAGTATCGGAGAACGGTGTTTTTGTCATCTTACCCATCAGGCACGGTTCGCAAGTACCAAGTGATTCATAATCAAGTGGTTCCAAAAGCCCATCAGTATGGAGTTTCTTCATGCGCTTTATACCGATATGACCTAAACGGCAGTGCCACAAATAAGTTGCACTATCATTATCAACTCTGCATCTTTTGGTTTCAACACTATGAATATGTGTGTCACTACTATCGAGATTTAATAAGAATAGACCACTCTTTAAGGGTGCATGACCATAAAAGATATTACTCATGTAAATAGAACAACCATTATTCTCTGATTTAAATGAATAACCATCTCGCATCAAACAAGATCCAGATATAATGTTCATGCTCAACGTTGGCACCAAATAACAATTATTTAGGTCTAATACTAATCCCGAAGGTAGATGTAGAGGTAGCATGCCGACCGCGGTCACGTCGACTTTGGAACCATTTCCCACGCGCATTGTCACCTCGTCCTTAGCCAATCTTCGCTTAATCCGTAGTCCCTGTTTTGAGTTGCAAATGTTAGCAACAGAACCAGTATCAAATACCCAGGTGCTACTGCAAGCATTAGTAAGGTACACATCAATAACATGTATATCGTATATACCTTTGTTCACCTTGCCATCCTTCTTATCTGCCAAATACTTGGGGCAGTTTCGCTTCCAGTGACCAGTTTGCTTGCAGTAGAAGCACTCAGTTTCAGGCTTAGGTCCAGTTTTGGGTTTCTTCTCTTGAGCAGCAACTTGCTTGCTGTTCTTTTTGAAGTTCCCCTTCTTCTTCCCTTTGCCCTTTTTCTTGAAACTAGTGGTCTTGTTGACCAACAACACTTGATGCTCCTTCTTGATTTCTACCTCCGCATTGCGAAGAGCTCGGGAACAGTCTTATTCATCCCTTGCATATTATAGTTCATCACGAAGCTCTTGTAGCTTGGTGGCAGTGATTGGAGAATTCTGTCAATGACGCAATCATCTAGAAGATTAACTCCCAATTGAATCAAGTGATTATTATACCCAGACATTTTGAGTATATGCTCACTGACAGAACTGTTCTCCTCCATCTTACAATTATAGAACTTATTGGAGACTTCATATCTCTCAATCCGGGCATTTGATTGAAATATTAACTTCAACTCCTGGAACATCTCATATGCTCCATGACGTTCAAAACGTCGTTGAAGTCCCGATTCTAAGACGTAAAGCATGGCACACTGAACTATCGAGTAGTCATCAGCTTTGCTCTGCCAGATGTTCATGACATCTGGTGTTGCTCCAGCAGCAGGCCTGGCACCCAGCAGTGCTTCCAGGACGTAATTCTTCTGTGCAGCAATGAGGATAATCCTCAAGTTATGGACCCAGTCCGTGTAATTGCTACCATCATCTTTCAACTTTGCTTTCTCAAGGAACGCATTAAAATTCAACGGAACAACAGCACGGGCCATCTATCTACAATCAAACATGAATAAGCAAGATACTATCAGGTACTAAGTTCATGATAAATTTAGGTTCAATTAATCATATTACTTAAAGAACTCCCACTTAGATAGACATCCCTCTAATCCTCTAAGTGATTACGTGATCCAAATCATCTAAACCATGTCCGATCATCACGTGAGATGGAGTAGCTTCATTGGTGAACATCACTATGTTGATCATATCTACTATATGATTCACGCTCGACCTTTCGGTCTCCGTGTTCCGAGGCCATATCTGTATATGCTTGGCTCGTCAAGTATAACCTGAGTATTCCGCGTGTGCAACTGTTTTGCACCCGTTGTATTTGAACGTAGAGCCTATCACACCCGATCATCACGTGGTGTCTCAGCACAAAGAACTTTCGCAATGGTGCATACTCAGGAGGAACACTTCTTGATAATTAGTGAGAGATCATCTTATAATGCTACCGTCAATCAAAGCAAGATAAGATGCATAAAAGATAAACATCACATGCGATCAATATAAGTGATATGATATGGCCATCATCATCTTGTGCTTGTGATCTCCATCTTCGAAGCACCGTCATGATCACCATCGTCACCGGCGCGACACCTTGATCTCCATCGTAGCATCGTTGTCGTCTCGCCAATATTATGCTTCCACGACTATCGCTACCGCTTAGTGATAAAGTAAAGCATTACAGCGCGATTGCATTGCATACAATAAAGCGACAACCATATGGCTCCTGCCAGTTGCCGATAACTCGGTTACAAAACATGATCATCTCATACAATAAAATTTAGCATCATGTCTTGACCATATCACATCACAACATGCCTTGCAAAAACAAGTTAGACGTCCTCTACTTTGTTGTTGCAAGTTTTACGTGGCTGCTACAGGATTAAGCAAGAACCAATCTTACCTAGGCATCAAAACCACAACGATAGTTTGTCAAGTTGGTGCTATTTTAACCTTCGCAAGGACAGGGCGTAGCCACACTCGGTTCAACTAAAGTTGGACAAAACTGTCACCCGCTAGCCACCTTTGTGCAAAGCACGTCGGGAGAACCGGTCTCGCGTAAGTGTACGCGTAATGTCGGTCCGGGCCGCTTCGTCCAACAATACCGCCGAACCAAAGTATGACATGCTGGTAAGCAGTATGACTTATATCGCCCACAACTCACTTGTGTTCTACTCGTGCAAATAACATCAACACATAAAACCTAGGCTCTGATACCACTGTTGGGTAACGTAGTAATTTCAAAATTTTCCTATGCACACGCAAGATCATGGTGATGCATAGCAACGAGAGTGGAGAGTGTGATCTACGTACCCTTGTAGATCGACAACGGAAGCGTTAGCACAACGTGGTTGATGTAGTCGTACGTCTTCACGGCCCGACCGATCAAGCACCGAAACTACGGCACCTCCGAGTTCTAGCACACGTTCAGCTCGATGACGTTCCCCGGACTCCGATCCAGCAAAGTGTCGGGGAAGAGTTCCGTCAGCACGACGGCGTGGTGACGATCTTGATGTACTACCATCGCAGGGCTTCGCCTAAGCACTGCTACAATATTATCGAGGACTATGGTGGAAGGGGGCACCGCACACGGCTAAGAATATGATCACGTGGATCAACTTGTGTGTCTAGGGGTGCCCTCTGCCTCCGTATATAAAGGATGAAGGGGGGGTGCGGCCGGCCAGGAGAGGGCACGCCAGGAGGAGTCCTACTCCCTCCGGGAGTAGGATTCCCCCCCTTTCCTAGTTGGAATAGCATTTGGGAGAGGGGAAAGAGGAGAGAGAGAAGGAAGGGGGGCGCCGGCCCCCTCTCCTTGTCCTATTCAGACTAAGGGGGGGAGGGGCGCACGGCCCAGCCCTGGCCACCTCTCCTCTCTTCCACTAAGGCCCACTAAGGCCCATATACCTCCCGGGGGGTTCCGGTAACCTCCCGGTACTCCAGTAAAATCCCGATTTCACCCGGAACACTTCTGATATCCAAATATACGCTTCCAATATATCAATCTTTATGTCTCGACCATTTCGAGACTCCTCGTCATGTCCGTGATCACATCCAGGACTCCGAACAAACTTCGATACATCAAAATGCATAAACTCATAATATAACTGTCATCAAAACCTTGAGCTTGCGGACCCTACGGGTTCGAGAACAATGTAGACATGACCGAGACACATCTCCGGTCAATAACCAATAGCGGAACCTGGATGCTCATATTGGCTCCTACATATTCTACGAAGATATTTTATTGGTCACACGGCGGTACAACATACGTTGTTCCCTTTGTCATCGGTATGTTACTTGCCCGAGATTCGATCGTCGGTATCTCAATACCTAGTTCAATTCGTTACCGGCAAGTCTCTTTACTCGTTCCGTAATACATCATCTCACAACTAACTCATTAGTTGCAATGCTTGCAAGGCTTATGTGATGTGCATTACTGAGAGGGCCCAGAGATACCTCTCCGACAATCGGAGTGACAAATCCTAATCTCGAAATACGCCAACCCAACATGTACCTTTGGAGACACCTGTAGAACACCTTTATAATCACCTAGTTACGTTGTGACGTTTGGTAGCACACAAAGTGTTCCTCCGATAAACGGGAGTTGCATAATCTCATAGTCATAGGAACATGTATAAGTCATGAAGAAAGCAATAGCAACATACTAAACGATCGGGTGCTAAGCTAATGGAATGGGTCATGTCAATCAGATCATTCACCTAATGATGTGATCTCGTTAATCAAATAACAACTCTTTGTCCATGGTTAGGAAACATAACCATCTTTGATTAACGAGCTAGCCTAGTAGAGGCATACTAGTGACACTCTGTTTGTCTATGTATTCACACATGTATTATGTTTCCGGTTAATACAATTCTAGCATGAATAATAAACATTTATCATGATATAAGGAAATAAATAATAACTTTATTATTGCCTCTAAGGTATATTTCCTTCAGTCTCCCACTTGCACTAGAGTCAATAATCTAGATTATACAGTAATGATTCTAACACCCACGGAGCCTTGGTGCTGATCATGTCTTGCTCGTAGAAGAGGCTTAGTCAACGGATCTGCTACATTCAGACCCGTATGTATCTTGCAAATCTCTATGTCTCCCACCTGGACTAGATCCCGGATGGAATTGAAGCGTCTCTTGATGTGCTTGGTTCTCTTGTGTAATCTGGATTCCTTTGCCAAGGCAATTGCACCAGTATTGTCACAAAAGATTTTCATTGGACCCGATGCACTAGGTATGACACCTAGATCGGATATGAACTCCTTCATCCAGACTCCTTCATTTGCTGCTTCCGAAGAAGCTATGTATTCCACTTCACACGTAGATCCCGCCACGACGCTTTATTTAGAACTACACCAACTGACAGCTCCACCGTTTAATGTAAATATGTATCCGGTTTGCGATTTAGAATCGTCCGGATCAGTGTCAAAGCTTGCATCGACGTAACCACTTATGATTAGGTCTTTGTCACCTCCATAAACGAGAAACATATCCTTAGTCCTTTTCAGGTATTTCAGGATGTTCTTGACCGCTGTCCAGTGATCCACTCCTGGATTACTTTGGTACCTCCCTGCTATTCTTATAGCAAGGCACACATCAGGTCTGGTACACAGCATTGCATACATGATAGAGCCTATGGCTGAAGCATAGGGAACATCTTTCATTTTCTCTCTATCTTCTGCAGTGGTCGGGCATTGAGTCTGACTCAACTTCACACCTTGTAACACAGGCAAGAACCCTTTCTTTGCTTGATCCATTTTGAAGTTCTTCAAAACTTTGTCTAGGTATGTGCTTTGTGAAAGTCCAATTAAGCGTTTTGATCTATCTCTATAGATCTTAATGCCTAATATGTAAGCAGCTTCACCGAGGTCTTTCATTGAAAAACTCTTATTCAATTATCCCTTTATGCTATCCAGAAATTCTATATCAATTCCAATTAGTAATATGTCATCCACATATAATATCAGAAATGCTACAGAGCTCCCACTCACTTTCTTGTAAATACAGGCTTCTCCAAAAGTCTGTACAAAACTAAATGCTTTGATCACACTATCAAAGCTTTTATTCCAACTCTAAGAGGCTTGCACCAGTCCATAAATGGATCGCTGGAGCTTGCACACTTTGTTAGCTCCCTTTGGATCGACATAACCTTCTGGTTGCATCATATACAACTCTTCTTCCAGAAATCCATTCAGGAATGCAGTTTTGACATCCATCTGCCAAATTTCATAATCCTAAAATGCGGCAATTGCTAACATGATTCGGACAGACTTAAGCATCGCTATGGGTGAGAAGGTCTCATCGTAGTCAATCCCTTGAACTTGCCGAAAACCTTTTGCGACAAGTCGAGCCTTGTAGACAGTAATATTACCGACAGCGTCCATCTTCTTCTTGAAGATCCATTTATTCTCAATTGCTTGCCGATCATTGGGCAAGTCAACCAAAGTCCATACTTTGTTCTCATACATGGATCCCATCTCAGATTTCATGGCTTCAAGCCATTTTGCGGAATCTGGGCTCACCATCGCTTCTTCATAGTTTGTAGGTTCATCATGATCTAGTAGCATGACTTCCAGAACAGGGTTACCATACCACTCTGGTGCGGATCTTACTCTGGTTGATCTATGAGGTTCAGTAGTATCTTGTACTGAAGTTTCACGATCATCATCATTAGCTTCCTCACTAATTGGTGTAGGTGTCACAGAAACAGGTTTCTGTGATGTACTAATTTCCAATAAGGGAGTAGGTACAGTTACCTCGTCAAGTTCTACTTTCCTCCCACTCAGTTCTTTCGAGAGAAACTCCTTCTCCAAAAAGTTTCCGAATTTAGCAACAAAATTCTTGCCTTCGGATCTGTGACAGAAGGTGTATCCAATAGTTTCCTTTGGATATCCTATGAAGACACATTTTTCCAATTTGGGTTCGGGCTTATCAGGTTGAAGCTTTTTCACATAAGCATTGCAGCCCCAAACTTTCAGAAACGACAACTTTGGTTTCTTGCCAAACCACAGTTCATAAGGCGTCGTCTCAATGGATTTTGATGGTGCCCTATTTAACGTGAATGCGGTCGTCTCTAGAGCGTATCCCCAAAACGATAGCGGTAAATCAGTAAGAGACATCATAGATCGTACCATATCTAGTAAAGTACGATTACGACATTCGGACACACCATTACGCTGTGGTGTTCCGGGTGGCGTGAGTTGCGAAACTATTCCACATTGTTTCAAATGTACACCAAACTCGTAACTCAAATATTCTCCTCCACGATCAGATCGTAGGAATTTTATTTTCTTGCTATGATGATTTTCAACTTCACTATGAAATTCTTTGAACTTTTCAAACGTTTCAGACTTGTGTTTCATTAAGTAGATATACTGATATCTGCTTAAGTCATCTTTGAAGGTGAGAAAATAACGATATCCGCCACGAGCCTCAATATTCATCGGACCACATACATCTGTATGTATGATTTCTAACAAATTTGTTGCTCTCTCCATAGTATCGGAGAACGGTGTTTTTGTCATCTTACCCATAAGGCACGGTTCGCAAGTACCAAGTGATTCATAATCAAGTGGTTCCAAAAGCCCATCAGTGTGGAGTTTCTTCATGCGCTTTATACCGATATGACCTAAACGGCAGTGCCACAAATAAGTTGCACTATCATTATCAACTCTGCATCTTTTGGTTTCAACACTATGAATATGTGTGTCACTACTATCGAGATTTAATAAGAATAGACCACTCTTTAAGGGTGCATGACCATAAAAAATATTACTCATGTAAATAGAACAACCATTATTCTCTGATTTAAATGAATAACCGTCTCGCATCAAACAAGATCCAGATATAATGTTCATGCTTAACGCTGGCACCAAATAACAATTATTTAGGTCTTATATTAATCCCGAAGGTAGATGTAGAGGTAGCGTGCCGACTGCGATCACATCGACTTTGGAACCATTTCCCACGCGCATCGTCACCTCGTCCTTAGCCAATCTTCGCTTAATCCGTAGTCCCTGTTTCGAGTTGCAAATATTAGCAACAGAACCAGTATCAAATACCCAGGTGCTACTGCGAGCATTAGTAAGGTACACATCAATAACATGTATATCACATATACCTTTGTTCACCTTGCCATCCTTCTTATCCGCCAAATACTTGAGGCAGTTCCGCTTCGAGTGACCAGTCTGTTTGCAGTAGAAGCACTCAGTTTCAGGCTTAGGTCCAGTTTTGGGTTTCTTCTCTTGAGCAGCAACTTGCTTGATGTTCTTTTTGAAGTTCCCCTTCTTCTTCCCTTTGCCCTTTTTCTTGAAACTAGTGGTCTTGTTGACCAACAACACTTGATGCTCCTTCTTGATTTCTACCTCCGCATTGCGAAGAGCTCGAGAATAGTCTTATTCATCCCTTGCATATTATAGTTCATCACGAAGCTCTTGTAGCTTGGTGGCAGTGATTGGAGAATTCTGTCAATGACGCAATCATCTAGAAGATTAACTCCCAATTGAATCAAGTGATTATTATACCCAGACATTTTGAGTATATGCTCACTGACAGAACTGTTCTCCTCCATCTTGCAACTATAGAACTTATTGGAGACTTCATATCTCTCAATCCGGGCATTTGCTTGAAATATTAACTTCAACTCCTGGAACATCTCGTATGCTCCATGACGTTCAAAACGTCGTTGAAGTCCCGATTCTAAGACGTAAAGCATGGCACACTGAACTATCGAGTAGTCATCAGCTTTGCTCTGCCAGATGTTCATAACATCTGGTGTTCCTCCAGCAGCAGGCCTGGCACCCAGCGGTGCTTCCAGCACGTAATTCTTCTGTGCAGCAATGAGGATAATCCTCAAGTTACGGACCCAGTCCGTGTAATTGCTACCATCATCTTTCAACTTTGCTTTCTCAAGGAACGCATTAAAATTCAACGGAACAACATCACGGGCCATCTATCTACAATCAAACATGAATAAGGAAGATACTATCAGGTACTAAGTTCATGATAAATTTAGGTTCAATTAATCATATTACTTAAAGAACTCCCACTTAGATAGACATCTCTCTAATCCTCTAAGTGATTACGTGATCCAAATCATCTAAACCATGTCCGATCATCACGTGAGATGGAGTAGCTTCATTGGTGAACATCACTATGTTGATCATATCTACTATATGATTCACGCTCGACCTTTCGGTCTCCGTGTTCCGAGGCCATATCTGTATATGCTTGGCTCGTCAAGTATAACCTAAGTATTCCGTGTGTGCAACTGTTTTGCACCCGTTGTATTTGAACGTAGAGCCTATCACACCCGATCATCACGTGGTGTCTCAGCACGAAGAACTTTCGCAACGGTGCATACTCAGGGAGAACACTTCTTGATAATTAGTGAGAGATCATCTTATAATGCTACCGTCAATCAAAGCAAGATAAGATGCATAAAAGATAAACATCACATGCAATCAATATAAGTGATATGATATGGCCATCATCATCTTGTGCTTGTGATCTCCATCTTCGAAGCACCGTCATGATCACCATCGTCACCGGCGCGACACCTTGATCTCCATCGTAGCATCGTTGTCGTCTCGCCAATCTTATGCTTCCACGACTATCGCTACTGCTTAGTGATAAAGTAAAGCATTACAGCGCGATTGCATTGCATACAATAAAGCGACAACCATATGGCTCCTGCCAGTTGCCGATAACTCGGTTACAAAACATGATCATCTCATACAATAAAATTTAGCATCATGTCTTGACCATATCACATCTCAACATGCCCTGCAAAAACAAGTTAGACGTCCTCTACTTTGTTGTTGCAAGTTTGACGTGGCTGCTACAGGCTTAAACAAGAACCAATCTTACCTACGCATGAAAACCATGATAGTTTGTCAAGTTGGTGCTGTTTTAACCTTCGCAAGGATCGGGCGTAGCCACACTCGGTTCAACTAAAGTTGGAGAAACTGTCACCTGATAGCCACCTTTGTGCAAAGCACGTCGGGAGAACCGGTCTCGCGTAAGCGTACGCGTAATGTCGGTCCGGGCCGCTTCGTCCAACAATACCGCCGAACCAAAGTATGACATGCTGGTAAGCAGTATGACTTATATCACCCACAACTCACTTGTGTTCTACTCGTGCAAATAACATCAACACATAAAACCTAGGCTCTGATACCACTGTTGGGTAACGTAGTAATTTCAAAATTTTCCTATGCACACGCAAGATCATGGTGATGCATAGCAACGAGAGTGGAGAGTGTGATCTACGTACCCTTGTAGATCGACAACGGAAGCGTTAGCACAACGTGGTTGATGTAGTCGTACGTCTTCACGGCCCGACCGATCAAGCACCGAAACTACGGCACCTCCGAGTTCTAGCACACGTTCAGCTCAATGACAATCCCTGGACTCCGATCCAGCAAAATGTCAGGGAAGAGTTCCGTCAGCATGACGGCGTGGTGACGATCTTGATGTACTACCGTCACAGGGCTTCGCCTAAGCACCGCTACAATATTATCGAGGACTATGGTGGAAGGGGGCACCGCACACGGCTAAGAATATGATCACGTGGATCAACTTGTGTGTCTAGGGGTGCCCTCTGCCTCCGTATATAAAGAATGAAGGGGGGGTGCGGCCGGCCAGGAGAGGGCGCGCCAGGAGGAGTCATACTCCCGCTGGGAGTAGGATTCCCCCCTTTCCTAGTTGGAATAGGATTCGGGAGAGGGGAAAGTGGAGAGAGAGAAGGAAGGGGGCGCCGGCCCCCTCTCCTTGTCCTATTCGGACTAGGGGGAGGGGCGCACGGCCCAGCCCTGGCCACCTCTCCTCTCTTCCACTAAGGCCCACTAAGGCCCATATACCTCCCGGGGGGGTCCGGTAACCTCCCGGTACTCCGGTAAAATCCCGATTTCACACGGAACACTTCTGATATCCAAATATAGGCTTCCAATATATCAATCTTTATGTCTCAACCATTTCGAGACTCCTCGTCATGTCCGTGATCACATCCGGGACTCCGAACAAACTTCAGTACATCAAAATGCATAAACTCATAATATAACTGTCATCAAAACCTTAAGCGTGCGGACCCTACGGGTTCGAGAACAATGTAGACATGACCGAGACACGTCTCCGGTCAATAACCAATAGCGGAACCTGGATGCTCATATTGGCTCCTACATATTCTACGAAGATCTTTTATCGGTCAGACCGCATAACAACATACGTTGTTCCCTTTGTCATCGGTATGTTACTTGCCCGAGATTCGATCGTCGGTATCTCAATACCTAGTTCAATCTCGTTACCGGCAAGTCTCTTTACTCGTTCCGTAATAAATCATCTCACAACTAACTCATTAGTTGCAATGCTTGCAAGGCTTATGTGATGTGCATTACCGAGAGGGCCCAGAGATACCTCTCCGACAATCGGAGTGACAAATCCTAATCTCGAAATACGCCAACCCAACATGTACCTTTGGAGACACCTGTAGAGCACCTTTATAATCACCAAGTTACGTTGTGACGTTTGGTAGCACACAAAGTGTTCCTCCGGTAAGCGGGAGTTGCATAATCTCATAGTCATAGGAACATGTATAAGTCATGAAGAAAGCAATAGCAACATACTAAACGATCGGGTGCTAAGCTAATGGAATGGGTCATGTCAATCAGATCATTCACCTAATGATGTGATCTCATTAATCAAATAACAACTCTTTGTCCATGGTTAGGAAACATAACCATCTTTGATTAACGAGCTAGTCTAGTAGAGGCATACTAGTGACACTCTGTTTGTCTATGTATTCACACATGTATTATGTTTCCGGTTAATACAATTCTAGCATGAATAATAAACATTTATCATGATATAAGGAAATAAATAATAACTTTATTATTGCCTCTAGGGTATATTTCCTTCAGTCTCCCACTTGCACTAGAGTCAATAATCTAGATTATACAGTAATGATTCTAACACCCATGGAGCCTTGGTGCTGATCATGTTTTGCTCGTGGAAGAGGCTTAGTCAACGGATCTTCTACATTCAGATCCGTATGTATCTTGCAAATCTCTATGTCTCCCACCTGGACTAGATCCCAGATGGAATTGAAGCGTCTCTTGATGTGCTTGGTTCTCTTGTGAAATCTGGATTCCTTTGCCAAGGCAATTGCACCAGTATTGTCACAAATTATTTTCATTGGACCCGATGCACTAGGTATGACACCTAGATCGGATATGAACTCCTTCAACCAGACTCCTTCATTTGTTGCTTCCGAAGCAGCTATGTATTCCACTTCACACGTAGATCCCGCCACGACGCTTTGTTCAGAACTGCACCAACTGACAGCTACACCGTTTAATGTAAATACGTATCCAGTTTGCGATTTAGAATCGTCCGGATCAGTGTCAAAGCTTGGATCGACGTAACCACTTACGATTAGCTCTTTGTCACCTCCATAAACAAGAAACATATCCTTAGTCCTTTTCAGGTATTTCAGGATGTTCTTGACCGTTGTACAGTGATCCACTCCTGGATTACTTTAGTACCTCTCCTGCTAGACTTATAGCAAGGCACACATCAGGTCTGGTACACAGCATTGCATACATGATAGAGCCTATGGCTGAAGCATAGGGAACATCTTTCATTTTCTCTCTATCTTCTGCAGTGGTCGGGCATTGAGTCTGACTCAACTTCACACCTTGTAACACAGGCAAGAACCCTTTCTTTGCTTGATCCATTTTGAACTTCTTCAAAACTTTTTCTAGGTATGTGCTTTGTGAAAGTCCAATTAAGCGTTTTGATCTATCTCTATAGATCTTAATGCCTAATATGTAAGCAGCTTCACCGAGGTCTTTCATTGAAAAACTCTTATTCAAGTATCCCTTTATGCTATCCAGAAATTCTATATCATTTACAATTAGTAATATGTCATCCACATATAATATCAGAAATGCCACAGAGCTCCCACTCACTTTCTTGTAAATACAGGCTTCTCCAAAAGTCTGTACAAAACCAAATGCTTTGATCACACTATCAAAGCGTTTATTCCAACTCCGAGAGGCTTGCACCAGTCCATAAATGGATCGCTGGAGCTTGCACACTTTGTTAGCTCCCTTTGGATCGACAAAACCTTTTGGTTGCATCATATACAACTCTTCTTCCAGAAATCCATTCAGGAATGCAGTTTTGACATCCATCTGCCAAATTTCATAATCATAAAATGCGGCAATTGCTAACATGATTCGGATAGACTTAAGCATCGCTACGGGTGAGAAGGTCTCATCGTAGTCAATCCCTTGAACTTGCCGAAAACCTTTTGCGACAAGTCAAGCTTTGTAGACAGTAATATTACCATCAGCGTCTGTCTTCTTCTTGAAGATCCATTTATTCTCAATTGCTTGTCGATCATTGGGCAAGTCAACCAAAGTCCATACTTTGTTCTCATGCATGGATCCCATCTCAGATTTCATGGCTTCAAGCCATTTTGCGGAATCTGGGCTCACCATCGCTTCTTCATAGTTTGTACGTTCATCATGATCTAGTAGCATGACTTCCAGAACAGGGTTACCGTACCACTCTGGTGCGGATCTTACTCTGGTTGATCTGCGAGGTTCAGTAGTATCTTGTTCTGAAGTTTCATGATCATCATCATTAGCTTCCTCACTAATTGGTGTAGGTGTCACAGAAACATGTTTCTGTGATGTACTACTTTCCAATAAGGGAGTAGGTACAGTTACCTCGTCAAGTTCTACTTTCCTCCCACTCACTTCTTTCGAGAGAAACTCCTTCTCCAGAAAGTTTCCGAATTTAGCAACAAAAGTCTTGCATTCGGATCTGTGATAGAAGGAGTATCCAATAGTTTCCTTTGGATATCCTATGAAGACACATTTTTCCGATTTGGGCTCGAGCTTATCAGGTTGAAGCTTTTTCACATATGCATCGCAGCCCCAAACTTTCAGAAACGACAACTTTGGTTTCTTGCCAAACGACAGTTCATAAGGCATCGTCTCAACGGATTTTGATGGTGCCCTATTTAACGTGAATGCGGCCGTCTCTAGAGCGTATCCCCAAAACGATCGCGGTAAATTATTAAGAGACATCATAGATCGTACCATATCTAGTAAAGTATGATTACGACGTTCGGACACACCATTACGCTGTGGTGTTCCGGGTGGCGTGAGTTGCGAAACTATTCCACATTGTTTAAAATGTACACCAAACTCGTAACTCAAATATTCTCCTCCACGATCAGATCGTAGGAATTTTATTTTCTTGTTACGATGATTTTCAACTTCACTCTGAAATTCTTTGAACTTTTCAAACGTTTTAGACTAGTGTTTCATTAAGTAGATATACTCATATCTGCTTAAGTCATCTGTGAAGGTGAGAAAATAACGATATCCGCCATGAGCCTCAATATTCATCGGACCACATACATCTGTATGTATGATTTCTAACAAATTTGTTGCTCTCTCCATAGTATCGGAGAATGGTGTATTTGTCATCTTACCCATAAGGCACGGTTCGCAAGTACCAAGTGATTCATAATCAAGTGGTTCCAAAAGCCCATCAGTATGGAGTTTCTTCATGCGCTTTATACCTATATGACCTAAACGGCAGTGCCACAAATAAGTTGCACTATCATTATCAACTCTGCATCTTTTGGTTTCAACACTATGAATATGTGTGTCACTACTATCGAGATTTAATAAGAATAGACCACTCTTTAAGGGTGCATGACCATAAAAGATATTACTCATGTAAATAGAACAACCATTATTCTCTGATTTAAATGAATAACCGTCTCACATCAAGCAAGATCCAGATATAATGTTCATGCTTAACGCTGGCACCAAATAACAATTATTTAGGTCTAATATTAATCCCGAAGGTAGATGTAGAGGTAGCGTGCCGACTGCGATCACATCGACTTTGGAACCATTTCCCACGCGCATCGTCACCTCGTCCTTAGCCAATCTTTGCTTAATCCGTAGTCCCTATTTCGAGTTGCAAATATTAGCAACAGAACCAGTATCAAATACCCAGGTGGTACTGCGAGCATTAGTAAGGTACACATCAATAACATGTATATCACATATACCTTTGTTCACCTTGCCATCCTTCTTATCCGCCAAATACTTGAGGCAGTTCCGCTTCGAGTGACCAGTCTGTTTGCAGTAGAAGCACTCAGTTTCAGGCTTAGGTCCAGTTTTGGGTTTCTTCTCTTGAGCAGCAACTTGCTTGCTGTTCTTTTTGAAGTTCCCCTTTTTCTTCCCTTTGCCCTTTTTCTTGAAACTAGTGGTCTTGTTGACCATCAACACTTGATGCTCCTTCTTGATTTCTACCTCCGCAGCTTTCACCATTGCGAGGAGCTCGGGAATAGTCTTATTCATCCCTTGCATATTATAGTTCATCATGAAGCTCTTGTAGCTTGGTGGCAGTGATTGGAGAATTCTGTCAATGACGCAATCATCTAGAAGATTAACTCCCAATTGAATCAAGTGATTATTATACCCAGACATTTTGAGTATATGCTCACTGACAGAACTGTTCTCCTCCATCTTGCAGCTATAGAACTTATTGGAGACTTCATATCTCTCAATCCGGGCATTTCCTTGAAATATTAACTTCAACTCCTGGAACATCTCATATGCTCCATGACATTCAAAACGTCGTTGAAGTCCCGATTCTAAGACGTAAAGCATGGCACACTGAACTATCGAGTAGTCATCAGCTTTGCTCTGCCAGACATTCATAACATCTGGTGTTGCTCCAGCAGCAGGCCTGGCACCCAGCGGTGCTTCCAGGACGTAATTCTTCTGTGCAGCAATGAGGATAATCCTCAAGTTACGGACCCAGTCCGTGTAATTGCTACCATCATCTTTCAACTTTGCTTTCTCAAGGAACGCATTAAAATTCAACGGAACAACAGCACGGGCCATCTATCTACAATCAAACATGAATAAGCAAGATACTATCATGTACTAAGTTCATGATAAATTTAGGTTCAATTAATCATATTACTTAAAGAACTCCCACTTAGATAGACATCCCTCTAATCCTCTAAGTGATTACGTGATCCAAATCATCTAAACCATGTCCCGATCATCACGTGAGATGGAGTAGCTTCATTGGTGAACATCACTATGTTGATCATATCTACTATATGATTCACGCTCGACCTTTCGGTCTCCGTGTTCCGAGGCCATATTTGTATATGCTTGGCTCGTCAAGTATAACCTGAGTATTCCGCGTGTGCAACTGTTTTGCACCCGTTATATTTGAACGTAGAGCCTATCACACCCGATCATCACGTGGTGTCTCAGCACGAAGAACTTTCGCAACGGTGCATACTCAGGGAGAACAATTCTTGATAATTAGTGAGAGATCATCTTATAATGCTACCGTTAATAAAAGCAAGATAAGATGCATAAAAGATAAACATCACTTGCAATCAATATAAGTGATATGATATGGCCATCATCATCTTGTGCTTGTGATCTCCATCTTCGAAGCACCATCATGATCACCATCGTCACCGGCGGGACACCTTGATCTCCATCGTAGCATCGTTGTCGTCTCGCCAATCTTATGCTTCCACGACTATCGCTACCGCTTAGTGATAAAGTAAAGCATTATAGCGTGATTGCATTGCATACAATAAGCGACAACCATATGGCTCCTGCCAGTTGCCGATAACTCGGTTACAAAACATGATCATCTCATACAATAAAATTTAGCATCATGTCTTGACCATATCACATCACAACATGCCCTGCAAAAACAAGTTAGACGTCCTCTACTTTGTTGTTGCAAGTTTTACGTGGCTGCTACGGGCTTAAGCAAGAACCAATCTTACCTACGCATCAAAACCACAATGATAGTTTGTCAAGTTGGTGCTGTTTTAACCTTCGCAAGGACCGGGCGTAGCCACACTCGGTTCAACTAAAGTTGGAGAAACTGTAACCCGCTAGCCACCTTTGTGCAAAGCACGTCGGGAGAACCGGTCTCGCGTAAGCGTACGCGTAATGTCGGTCCGGGCCGCTTCGTCCAACAATACCGCCGAACCAAAGTATGACATGCTGGTAAGCAGTATGACTTATATCGCCCACAACTCACTTGTGTTCTACTCGTGCAAATAACATCAACACATAAAACCTAGGCTCTGATACCACTGTTGGGTAACGTAGTAATTTCAAAATTTTCCTACGCACACGCAAGATCATGGTGATGCATAGCAACGAGAGGGGAGAGTGTGATCTACGTACCCTTGTAGATCGACAACGGAAGCTTTAGCACAACGTGGTTGATGTAGTCGTACGTCTTCACGGCCCGACCGATCAAGCACCGAAACTACGGCACCTCCGAGTTCTAGCACACATTCAGCTCGATGACGATCCCCGGACTCCGATCCAGCAAAGTGTCGGGGAATAGTTCCGTCAGCACGACGGCGTGGTGACGATCTTGATGTACTACCGTCGCAGGGATTCGCCTAAGCACCGCTACAATATTATCAAGGACTATGGTGGAAGGGGGCACCGCACACGGCTAAGAATATGATCACGTGGATCAACTTGTGTCTCTAGGGGTGCCCTCTACCTCCGTATATAAAGGATGAAGGGGGGGTGCGGCCGGCCAGGAGAGGGCACGCCAGGATGAGTCCTACTCCCTCCGGGAGTAGGATTCCCCCCCTTTCCTAGTTGGAATAGGATTCGGGAGAGGGGAAAGAGGAGATTGAGAAGGAAGGGGGGGCCGGCCCCCTCTCCTTGTCCTATTCAGACTAAGGGGGGGAGGGGCGCACGGCCCAGACCTGGCCACCTCTCCTCTCTTCCACTAAGGCCCACTAAGGCCCATATACCTCCCGGGGGGTTCCGGTAACCTCCCGGTACTCCGGTAAAATCCCGATTTCACCCGGAACACTTCCGATATCCAAATATAGGCTTCCAATATATCAATCTTTATGTCTCGACCATTTCGAGACTCCTCGTCATGTCCGTGATCACATCCGGGACTCCGAACAAACTTCGGTACATCAAAATGCATAAACTCATAATATAACTGTCATCAAAACCTTAAGCGTGCGGACCCTACGGGTTCGAGAACAATGTAGACATGACCGAGACACGTCTCTGGTCAATAACCAATAGCGGAACCTGGATGCTCATATTGGCTCCTACATATTCTACGAAGATCTTTTATCGGTCAGACCGCATAACAACATACGTTGTTCCCTTTGTCATCGGTATGTTACTTGCCCGAGATTCGATCGTCGGTATCTCAATACCTAGTTCAATCTCGTTACCGGCAAGTCTCTTTACTCGTTCCATAATACATCATCTCACAACTAACTCATTAGTTGCAATGCTTGCAAGGCTTATGTGATGTGCATTATCGAGAGGGCCCAGAGATACCTCTTCGACAATCGGAGTGACAAATCCTAATCTCGAAATACGCAAACCCAACATGTACCTTTGGAGACACCTGTAGAGCACCTTTATAATCACCCAGTTACGTTGTGATGTTTGGTAGCACACAAAGTGTTCCTCCGGTAAACGGGAGTTGCATAATCTCATAGTCATAGAAACATGTATAAGTCATGAAGAAAGTAATAGCAACATACTAAACGATCGGGTGCTAAGCTAATGGAATGGGTCATGTCAATCAGATCATTCACCTAATGATGTGATCTCGTTAATCAAATAACAACTCTTTGTCCATGGTTAGAAAACATAACCATCTTTGATTAACAAGCTAGTCTAGTAGAGGCATACTAGTGACACTCTGTTTGTCTATGTATTCACACATGTATTATGTTTCCGGTTAATACAATTCTAGCATGAATAATAAACATTTATCATGATATAAGGAAATAAATAATAACTTTATTATTGCCTCTAGGGTATATTTCATTCACTGGCCATAGAAACAGTGGGCCTTCTACGGGCCGTAGAAACAATGGGCCTTCTAGGGGCCATAGAAACAATGGGCCTTCTGTGGGCCGTATTATCAATGGGCCTTATACGGGTCGTGTAATCGATTGGCCAAACATGGGCCAAACAGACTGCATTATGGTCGTAAACGGGCTAGAGTTGGAATCGTCCGTTCATGGGCCGACCATAACGGGCCATCGTTAATAGGCCGTATTTGATGACTCTATGAAATCGGCCCAACGTATTAACGGACCACAAACGGGCCGACTGTTACCACAGGCTGAATTTGGCCCACAAGCAGAAAATGATAGTAACGGGCCGTAAGTAAACAAATGCTGGAAATGAGCCCAAGAATAAATGGGCTTTGAGAAGGCCGAAAGATAACATGGGCTGGAAACGGCCCAACGGAATAACAGGCCGTTAATGGGTATAAAGTGATACACTGTTCATTACGGGCCAGTTTCACCACGGGCCGTTAATGGGTGTAAAGTGACACACTGTTCATTACGGGCCAGTTTCACCACGGGCCGTTAGTAGGCCAAGAGTTACATAGGGCCTCATATGGGCCAAAAGACGTCATGGGCCATACATGGGCCAGAAGTGAAAACGGACTGGAATCATATTGGATGGCCCAGATGACGCTACTGGAACTAATTCGTATAGGGCGTAACGGGCCTTGGGTTAGCGGGCTGTAAATGGGCTATATTCGAACAGGCCGTTAACAAGCTTTCCATGGGCCGGCCCGCCAGCTTTTGACCAAGTCAAACGGGCCGGCCTTTTCACAGGAATGGGCCTCTGTTGGGTCGTGCCATGTGTCGACGTACATAGGCGCCTTCCGTCCAATGAGTGGTTGACATCTGTCCCAACGATGAGCCAACACGTGTTTCCTCCAGCCAATGATGATTTTACACGTGGAAAATCCCCATTGGTCAGGGCTATTAACGGGTTATCGGATCCAAAACCCGACCCAATAGCTTAACGGTGTTCCATTACGGTGGATGCCACGTGTCGGTCACCCTTGACGAAAGCACTTCTGTGACGCGCGATTTATCGTCATGGAAGTGGACACTTCCGTGATGATAATTTTGGTAATGTCATGGAACACTTCTATGACAGCACATGTATGACTATCTTAATTCTGTCATAAATTTGTCATGGATGTACATGCATGACAGAAAACGTGACCTACTGTGACAAACACGTATCATCACGGAAGTGTATTTTTTTTGTAGTGGGAGATGTCCACCGATTGATGTCAATGCAAGTAGGGATTGCCATGCAACGGATGCACGAGAGCTATAAATATATGAAAGCTCATCAAGGAAACTAAGTGGGTGTGCATCCAACTCGCTTGCTCACAAAGACCTAGGGCATTTGAGGAAGCCCATCATTGGAATATACAAGCCAAGTTCTATAATGAAAAATTCCCACTAGTATATGAAAGTGACTAAATAAGAGACTCTCTATCATGAAGATCATGGTGCTACTTTGAAGCACAAGTGTGGAAAAAGGATAGTAACATTGTCCCTTCTCTCTTTTTCTCTCATTTATTTATTATATATATTTTTTATTTGGGCCTTATTTTTTTGGCCTCTTTTCTTTCTTTTTTTCTCTTTTTTTCGTCCAGAGTCTCATCCCGACTTGTGGGGGAATCATAGTCTCCATCACCCTTTCCTCACATGGGACAATGCTCTAATGATGATCATCACACTTTTATTTTCTTAGAACTCAAGAATTACAACTCGATACTTAGAATGAAATATGACTCTATGTGAATGCCTCCGGCGGTGTACCGGGATTGCGATGAATCAAGAGTGACATGTATGAAAAAATTATGAACGGTGGCTTTGCCACAAATACGATCTCAACTACATGACCATGCGAAGCAATATGACAATGATGATGCGTGTCATAATAAATGGAACGGTGGAAAGTTGCATGGCAATATATCTTGGAATGGCTATGGAAATGCCATAATAGGTAGGTATGGTGGCTGTTTTCAGGAAGATATAAGGAGGCTTATGTGTGATAGAGCGTATCATATCACGGGGTTTGGATGCACCGGCGAAGTTTGCACCAACTCTCAAGGTGAGAAAGTCCAATGCACGGTACCGAAGAGGCTAGCAATGGTGGAAGGGTGAGAGTGCGTATAATCCATGGACTAAACATTAGTCATAAAGAACTCACATACTTATTGCAAAAATCTACAAGTCATCAAAACCAAGCACTATGCGCATGCTCCTAGGGGGGTAGATTGGTAGGAAAAGACCATCGCTCGTCCCCGACCGCCACTCATAAGGAAAGCAATCAAATAACACCCCATGCTTCAAATTTATCACATAACATTCACCATATGTGCATGCTACGGGACTTGCCAACTTCAACACAAGTATTCATCAATTTCACAATTATTCAACTAGCACACTTCTAATATTACCACCTTTATATCTCAAAACCATCTATCAAGCATCCAACTTCTCTTAGCATTTAAAATTTATAACCAAAGTGAATTACCATGCTGTTCTAAAGGACTCTCAAAATGATATAAGTGAAGCATGAGAGATCAATTATTTTTATAAAATAAAACAACCATCGTGCTCTAAAAGATATAAGCGAAGCACTAGAGCAAAAACTATATAGCTCAAAAGATATAAGTGAAGCACATAGAGTATTCTAATAAATTCCAATTCATGTGTGTCTCTCCCAAAAGGTGTGTACAGCAAGGACGATTGTGGTAAACTAGAAAGCAAAGACTCAAATCATACAAGACGCTTGAGGGAGTCCTGGATTAGGGGGTCTCCGGACAGCCGGACTATATCCTTTGGCCGGACTGTTGGACCATGAAGATACAAGATTGAAGACTTCATCTCGTGTCCGGATGGGACTTTACTTGGCGTGGAAGGCAAGCTAGGCAATACGGATATGTGTATCTCCTCCTTTGTAACCAACCTTGTGTAACCCTAGCCCCCTCCGGTGTGTATATAAACCAGAGGGTTTTAGTCCGTAGGACAACAGATAATCATACCATAGGCTAGCTTCTAGGGTTTAGCCTCTCTGATCTCGTGGTAGATCTACTCTTCTAATACTCATATCGTCAAGAACAATCAAGCAGGACGTAGGGTTTTACCTCTATCAAGAGGGCCCGAACCTGGGTAAAACATCGTGTCCCCTGCCTCCTGTTACCATCCGCCTTAGATGCATAGTTCGGACCCCCTACCCGAGATCCGTCGGTTTTGACACCGACATTGGTGCTTTCATTGAGAGTTCCATTGTGTCATCACCATAAGGCTTGATGGCTCCTTTGATCATCGCTAGCGATGCGGTCCAGGGTGAGGCTTTCCTCCCTGGACAGATCTTCATATTCGGCGGCTTTGCACTGCGGGCCAACTCGCTTGGCCATCTGGAGCAGATTGAGAGCTACGCCCCTGGCCATCAGGTCAGATTTGGAAACTTGAACTACACGGCCGACATTCGCGAAGACTTGATCTTCGACGGATTCGAGCCCTTGTTGGACGTGCCGTACAGTCTTGACGAGCATGACGTAACTCTATCGTCGGACAGTATTCGGGAGATCGTGTCCGCGGCTACTCCATCCATCAACCCGGAGCAAGTCGCGCCATCCGGGAGCGGAGGGATGGACCCCGCCATCGAGGTTGCACTCTCAGTGGCGATAGAGCCGGATACTGACTTTACCCCTTACGAGAGCCGTGTCGCCAAACCATTGGATTCATCCACGGCCACGGACTCCGAGCCGCTCATATCCGTGCCCGTCGAGTCCGACTGGGCACCGATCATGGAGTTCACCTCCACGGACATCTTTCAGCACTCACCCTTCGGAGATGTGCTAAATTCATTAAGTTCTCTCTCCTTGTCAGGAGAACCTTGGCCCAACTATGTCCGGCTAGAATGGGATGTGGGCGACAAGGAAATTCGCTGCCCACCCACCACCCACTTAGTAGCCACTGTCGATGACTTAACCGACATGCTCGACTTCGGCTCTGAAGACTTCGACAGTATGGACGATGAAGCCGGAGACGAACAGGATCCAGCACCCTCAGGGCACTATACCGCCACCTCCTCATATGATATATACATGGTGGACACCCCCAATGAAGCCAATGGCGACGAGAAAGCGGAGGATGACCCCTCCAAAAAGCAACCCAAGCGTCGACGTCGGCAGCGCCGCTCTAAGTCCCGCCACAGCAAGAGCAGTGCTACCGGCACAGGAGATAATAACACTCCGGATAGCACCGAAGACAACAACAATCCCCTCCAGCATGGTGCAGAGCTAGAGGACGAACAAGCTAGCCCCCCAGAGCGGGCAGCAGATGGAGAACTGGAGGAGGACAATTACATGCCTCTCTCCGAAGACGAGGCGAGCCTCGGCGACGATGAGTTTATCGTGCCTGAGGACCCCGTCGAGCAAGAGCGCTTCAAGCGCCGGCTTATGGCCACGGCAAGTAGCCTAAAGTAGAAACAGCAACAGCTTCAAGCTGATCAAGACTTGCTAGCAGACAGATGGACCGAAGTCCTTGTGGCCCAGGAGCATGAATTCGAGCGCCCGTCCAAGAGTTAACCCAAACGTAGGTTGCTACCTCACCTCGAGGAGGAAGCATTGAAGCCTCATTCACCAGTGTACGATGCGGCTGACCGGCCACTACGCGGCCGAGCCAGAGAGGTGTTTCATCCTAAAGTTCAGTCCGCACTCCGTCGCCACTCAGTCAAAGATACTAAGGCCTGGGGCAACACAGAGGACCTGCGAGACATCTTGAACAGCAAGGCAAAAATCGCAAGGTCAATATACGGGACACGAACACGTGCGCCCACATGGGACGATGATCGTCGCGTCGGATACACCAAGAGTAAATCCGGACGGGCCGAATACAGCAGACAAGACTCATACAAACTACGTCGGGATATAGCCCGGCACAGAGGCGCCGCACACCCCCTATGCTTCATTGATGAAGTTATGAATCATGAATTCTCGGAGGGTTTCAAACCCGTAAACATCGAATCATACGACGACACAACAGATCCCGCTTTATGGAGTGAGGATTTCCTCCTTCACATCCACATGGCCCGCGGTGATGATCTACATGCCATCAAATACCTCCCACTAAAACTCAAAGGACCAGCTCGGCATTGGCTGGATAGCTTGCTAGCAGATTCCATCGACAGTTGGGAGGATTTGGAAGATGCATTTCTTGACAACTTCCAGGGCACTTATGTGCGGCCACCGGATGCTGATGACTTGAGCCACATAACCCAGCAGCCAGGGGAATTGGCCAGACAATTCTGGACACGGTTCCTGACTAAGAAAAATCAAATTGTAGACTGTCCGGATGCAGAAGCCCCAGCGGCATTTAAGCATAATATCCACGACGAGTGGCTCACCCGCCACCTCGGCCTGGAGAAGCCGAAATCTATCGCGGACCTCACAACACTCATGACCCGCTTTTGCGCGGGCGAGGACAGCTGGCTGGCTTGCAGCAACAACACATCAAGGAATCCGGATACCTCGGATACCAAAGACGTTAACGGTAGGCAGCATCGGAATAGACCAAAGCGCCGCAATAACGGCAATAACTCCGAAGATACGGCAGTCAACACTGGATTCAAAGGCTCTAGATCCGGTCAGCAGAAAAAGCCATTCAAAAGAAATACTCCGGCTCCGTCCAGTCTGGATCGCATACTGGATCGCTCGTGTCAAATCCACGGCACCCCCAACAAGCCAGCCAATCACACCAACAGAGAATGCTGGGTGTTCAAGCAGGCCGGCAACTTAAATGCCGAAAACAAGGACAAGGGGCTGCATAGCGATGACGAGGAGGAGCCACGGACGCCAAACCCAGGAGGACAGAAGGGGTTTCCCCCATAAGTGAAGACAGTAAACATGATACACGCAACCCACATTCCCAAGAGGGAGCAGAAGCATGCACTAAGGGACATCTACACGATGGAGCCCGTCACCCCGAAGTTCAACCCATGGTCTGCTTGTCCGATCACCTTCGATCGCAGGGACCACCCCACTAGCATCCGTCATGGAGGATCCGCCGCACTGGTCCTAGACCCCATCATTGACGGATTTCACCTAACTCGAGTCCTTATGGACGGCGCCAGTAGCCTGAACCTGCTTTATCGGGATACAGTGCGAAAAATGGGTATCGATCCCTCAAGGATCAAACCCAGCAAAACCACCTTTAAAGGCGTCATCCCAGGTGTAGAGGCTCATTGCACAGGCTCAATCACATTGGAAGTGGTCTTCAGATCACCGGATAACTTCTGAAGTGAAGAGTTAATCTTCGACATTGTCCCATTTCGCAGTGGCTATCACGCACTGCTCGGACGGACAACATTTGCAAAATTCAATGCAGTGCCGCATTACACATACCTCAAGCTCAAGATGCCAGGACCTCGCGGGGGTCATAACAGTAAATGGAAACACAGAACGCTCGCTCCGTACGGAAGAGCACACTGCGGCCCTTGCAGCAGAGGCACAAAGCAGCCTGTTCAGACAGACCACTCATTTGGCGTTACAGCCCCCGGACACCTTCAAGCGTGTCCGAAATAATCTTGAACAAGATCGCCTGGCGCGATCTACGCTCACCTAGCAATTCGGCCCCCGTCCCAGTCCCAGTGCAGCGACAAAATTCGTGTCGCGCGTACATAACTACGCACTGAAAATACCATGGACATAGGCGGGGGCACAATCAGGACACGCCCCGCATTGTGGCTTAACCACACTAGGGGTTGTATACCTTTGACATTCCCTCTCTCTTTCAGGGCCTAATTCTTCGGAAGGCCTTTCCGGCAGTTTGACGGTCGGACACATTCCGGAAGCAACAACGAGGGTGGCAAGAAGCTAAGATGAACACGGGAACCGCCAGGTGGTCTCTAGTAATACTTGATATACCCGCTTTTCACTATTATTGCGTAGCTTGCCTTGGATAGGACATTTCGAATTGTCCTACTTTACGCTTATTGCACTACTTGTACCAGTGCGCCTCAACGTATTATTCAAATAACAATGCATATTATTAATTTTTTATTGCATTTTTTAAGTTTTTCTCTTTCTCTTATATGTCCATCTACGACATTCCGCACCTGCATGCTCGGGTACGGTCAGTACGCTAGGGGCTCTCGTTCACCCCGTAATACGGCGCAAGAAGTCCGAACACTTTCAACAGTGCGGCACCCCGAACTTATAGCATTATATATGCATCAGCTCCGAATCATGTCTTGGGTCAAATGTTGGGTTGCCCGGCTCCCATGCTTTGGTACCTTACGTTCCGCTATATCGACTAAGGTAGCGGTGGGAGAACTACTACGATTGTGTCCCGGTTCTTCCGGATGAGCACCTCAGTAGAGAAAGCCAAAAAACTGACTGTCATGATAAGGCGAGAGACTGGTCGCTGTTCGAGAGGTCTCAAGTCCTTAAAGACTTTTTCCGCTTCAGGCAAGGAGTCGGCCTTGTCCGGCTTAGGTGTGTATAGCACCCCAAATTCGGCCCTCCGAATACCAGGGGCTTCGCCAAAAATTTAAAATCATAGACTTCTATGGCTAAGTGAGAGTGATAAAGCATTATCGTCTGATTGCCTAGTTCGTTGCACTGAGCACTGATAACCCACAAGTATAGGGGATCGCAACGGCTTTCGAGGGTAGAGTATTCAACCCAAATTTATTGATTCGACACAAGGGGAGCCAAAGAATATTCTCAAGTATTAGCAGTTGAGTTGTCAATTCAACCACACCTGGAAACTTAGTATCTGCAGCAAAGTGTTTAGTAGCAAAGTAATATGATAGTGATGGTAACGGTAACAAAAGAGTAACGAAAGCAAAGTAATGTTTTTGGTATTTTGTAGTGATTGTAACAGTAGCAACGGGAAAGTAAATAAGCGTAAACCAGTATATGGAAAGCTCGTAGGCATCAGATCAGTGATGGATAATTATGCCGGATGTGGTTCATCATGTAACAGTCATAACATAGGGTGACACAGAACTAGCTCCAGTTCATTGATATAATGTAGGCATGTATTTCGAATATAGTCATACGTGCTTATGGAAAAGAACTTGCATGACATCTTTTGTCCTACCCTCCCGTGGCAGCGGGGTCCTAATGGAAACTAAGGGATATTAAGGCCTCCTTTTAATAGAGAACCGGAACAAAGCATTAGCACATAGTGAATATATGAACTCCTCAAACTATGGTCATAACAGGTAAGTATCCCGATTATTGTCACTTCGCGGTTAACGGATCATAACACATAATAGGTGACTATAGACTTGCAAGATAGGATCAAGAACACTCATATATTGACGAAAACATAATAGGTTCAGATCTAAAATCATGGCACTTGGGCCCTAGTGACAAGCATTAAGCATAGCAAAGTCATAGCAACATCAATCCCAGAACATAGTGGATACTGGGGATCAAACCCTAACAAAACTAACTCGATTACATGATAATCTCATCCAACCCATCACCGTCTAGCAAGCCTACGATGGAATTACTCACGCACGGCGGTGAGCATCATGAAATTGGTGATGGAGGATGGTTGATGATGACGACGGTGACGAATCCCCCTCTCCGGAGCCCCGAACGGACTCCAGATCAGCCCTCCCGAGAGGTTTTAGGGCTTGGCGGCGGCTCCATATCGTAAAACGCGATGAAATCTTCTCTCCGATTTGTTTCTCCCCGAAAGCAGTTATATAGAGTTGGAGTTGGAGTTGGGAGGTCTCCAGGGGGGCACGAGGTAGGGGGGCCACCCTCGTGAGAAGGGTGTGGGCCCCTGGTCTTCATCTTTGGTGAGGATTCTTTATTATTTATTGTAAGGTATTCCGTGGAGTTTCAGGTCATTCTAAGAACTTTTGTTTTCTGCACATAAAACAACATCATGGCAATTCTGCTGAAAACAGCGTCAGTACGGGTTAGTTCCATTCAAATCATACAAGTTAGAGTCCAAAACAAGGGCAAAAGTGTTTGGAAAAGTAGATACGACGGAGGCGTATCAATTCCCCCAAGCTTAAACCCTTGCTTGTCCTCAAGCAATTCAGTTGAAAAACTGAAAGAAATAAAGAAAAACTTTTACAAACTCTGTTTGCTCTTGTTGTTGTAAATATGTCAAGCTAGCATTCAAGTTTTCAGCAAAGATTATAACTAACCACATTTGCAATAATTCTCAGGTCTCATGATTACCCATATCAATAGCATAATCAACTAGCAAGTCATAATAATAAATCTCGGATGACAACACTTTCTCAAAACAATCATAATATGATATAACAAGATGGTATCTCGCTAGCCCTTTCTGAGACCGCAAAACATAAATGCAGAGCACCTTTAAAGATCAAGGACTGACTAGACATTGTAATTCATGGTAAAAGAGATCCAACCATAGTCACACCCAATATAAATTAATAGTAATGAATGCAAATGACAGATGTGCTCTCCAGCTAGTGCTTTTTAATAAGAGGGTGATGACTCAACATAAAAGTAAATAGATAGGCCCTTCGCAGAGGGAAGTAGGGATTTGTAGAGGTGCCAGAGCTCGGTTTTGAAATAGAGGTGAATAATATTTTGAGCGGTATACTTTCATTGTCGACATAACAACCAAGAGATGGCGATATCTTCCATGCTACACACATTATAGGCGGTTCCCAAACAGAATGGTCAAGTTTATACCCCCCCCCTCCACCAACAAACATCAATCCATGGCTTGCTCGAAACAACGAGTGCCTCCAACATACATCAGGTCCCAGGGGGAGTTTTGTTTTGCAATTATTTTTGATTTAGTTTGCATAAAGCATGGGACTGGGCATCCCGGTGACCAGCCATTTATCTCATGAGTGAGGAGCGGAGTCCACTCCTCTTGAGAATAACCCACCTAACATGGAAGATACAGACAGCCCTAGTTGATACATGAGCTATTCGAGCATACAAAACAGGATGATTATTTGAAGGTTTAGAGTTTGGCACATACAAATTTACTTGGAACGGCAGGTAGATACCGCATATAGGAAGGCATAGTGGACTCATCTGGAATAACTTTGGGGTTTAAGGGATTGGATGCACAAGCAGTATTCCCGCTTAGTACAGGTGAAGGCTAGCAAAAGACTGGGAAGCGACCAACTAGAGAGTGACAACAGCCATGTACATGCATTAAAATTAATAAACATTGGATGCAAGCATGAGTAGGATATAATCCACCATGAACATAAATATCGTGAAGGCTATGTTGATTTGTTTCAACTACATGCGTGAACATGTGCCAAGTCAAGTCACTTAACTCATTCATAGGTGGATACCACCCTATCATACCACATCATAACCATTTTAATAGCATGTTGGCACGCAAGGTAAACCATTATAACTCATAGCTAATCAAGCATGGCACAAGCAACTATGATCTCTAATTGTCATTGCAAACATGTTTATTCATAACAAGCTGAATCAAGAACGATGAACTCATCATATTTACAAAAACTAAAGAGGTCGAGTTCATACCAACTTTTCTCATCTCAGTCAGTCCATCATATATCATCATAATTGCCTTTCACTTGCACGACCGAACGATGTGGATAATAATAAGAGTGCATGTGCAGTGGACTAAGCTGGAGTCTGCGAGCATTCAATAAACAGGAGAAGACAAAGCAATATGGGCTCTTTTGTCAGATAAACAACAATGCATATAAGAGACACTTCAACAATTTAATCATAGTCTTCTCCTACTGACCCTCAAAGAAAAGAAAAGAAATAAAACTATTTACACGGGAAAGCTCCCAACAAGCAAAAGAAGAACAGGAAATCTTTTTGGGTTTTCTTTTTAATTACTACTACAAGCATGGAATTAAATTACTACTAATTTTTTTGGTTTTTCTTAAGGTTTATTAAACACACAAGAAGAAAGCAATAAAGGGAAATAAACTAGCATGGATGATACAATGAAAAAGTATGAGCACCGACATCTAGCAATGAGTGTGTGTGAACATAAATGTAATGTCGGTGGGAAATACGTACTCCCCCAAGCTTAGGCTTTTGGCCTAAGTTGGTCTATGGCCATGGCTGGCCTGGCTGATATCCATAATAATAGTTGTTGGGGTCTGATGTCTACTACACAACCTTCTTCTTGTAGACGTTGTTGGGCCTCCAAGTGCAGAGGTTTGTAGGACAGTAGCAAATTTCCCTCAAGTGGATGACCTAAGGTTTATCAATCCGTAGGAGGCGTAGGATGAAGATGGTCTCTCTCAAGCAACCCTGCAACCAAATAACAAAGAGTCTCTTGTGTCCCCAACACACCCAATACAATGGTAGATTGTATAGGTGCACTAGTTCGGCGAAGAGATGTTGATACAAGTGGTATAAGGATGGTAGATAATATATTTGTAATCTGAAATAATAAAAACAGCAAGGTAGCAAGTGATAAAAGTGAGCGTAAACGGTATTGCAATGATAGGAAATAAGGCCTAGGATTCATACTTTCGCTAGTGTAAGTTCCCTCAACAATACTAACATAATTGGATCACATAACTATCCCTCAACATGCAACAAAGAGTCACTCCAAAGTCACTAATAGCGGAGAACAAACGAAGAGATTATGGTAGGGTACGAAACCACCTCAAAGTTATTCCTTCCAATCAATCCATTGGGCTATTCCTATAAGTGTCACAAACAGCCCTAGAGTTCGTACTAGAATAACACCTTAAGACACAAATCAATCAAAACCCTAATGTCACCTAGATACTCCAATGTCACCTCAAGTATCCGTGGGTATGATTATACGATATGCATCACACAATCTCAGATTCATCTATTCAACCAACACAAAGGACCTCAAAGAGTGCCCCAAAGTTTCTACCGGAGAATCACGACGAAAACGTGTGCCAACCCCTATGCATAGGTTCATGGGCGGAACCCGTAAGTTGATCACCAAAACATACATCAAGTGAATCACGTGGCATCGCATTGTCACCACAGATACGCACGGCAAGACATACATCAAGTGTTCTCAAATCTTTAAAGACTCAATCCGATAAGATAACTACAAAGGGAAAACTCAATTCATTACAAGAGAGTAGAGGGGGAGGAGAAACATAAGATCCAACTATAATAGCATAGCTCGCGATACATCAAGATCGTGCCAAATCAAGAACACGAGAGAGAGAGAGAGATCAAACACATAGCTACTGGTACATACCCTCAGCCCCGAGGGAGAACTACTCCCTCCTCGTCATGGAGAGCACCGGGATGATGAAGATGGCCACCGGAGAAGGATTCCCCCTCCGGCAGGGTGCCGAAACGGGTCTAGATTGGTTTTCGGTGGCTACGGAGGCTTCTGGCGGCGGAACTCCCGATCTATTCTCTGTTCTGGAAGTTTTAGGATACGACGATATATATGGGTGCAGGAAGTACGTCAGGGGAGCCACGAGGGCCCCACGAGGCAGGGGCACGCCCTAGGGGGGTGGGCGCGCCCCCCACCCTCGTGGCTTCCTCGTTCCTTCCTTGACGTGGGGTCCAAGTCCATCGGGTGGCTTTCGTTCCAAAAATAACTTCTCTAGTTGATTTCGTTCCGTTTCGACTCTGTCTGATATTCCTTTTCTTCAAAACACTAAAATAGGCATAAAACAGCAAATCTGGGATGGGCCTCCGGTTAATAGGTTAGTCCCAAAAATAATATAAAAGTGGATAATAAAGCCCAATATTGCCCAAAACAGTAGATAACATAGCATGAAGCAATCAAAAATTATAGATACGTTGGAGACGTATCAAGCATCCCCAAGCTTAATTCCTGCTCGTCCTCGAGTAGGTAAATGATAAAAAAGATAATTTTTGATGTGGAATGCTAGTTGGCATAATTTTAATGTAATTCTTCTTACTTGTGATATGAATATTCAGATCCGAAAGATTCAAGACAAAAGTTCATATTGACATAAAAAATAATAATACTTCAAGCATACTAACTAAGCAATTATGTCTTCTCAAAATAACATGGCCAACGAAAGTTCATCCCTACAAAATCATATAGTTTAGTCATGCTCCATTTTCGTCACACAAGAATGCTCTCATCATGCACAACCCCGATGACAAGCCAAGCAATTGTTCATACTTTAGTAATCTCAAACTCATAAACTTTCATGCAATACATGAGCGCGAGCCATGGATATAGCACTATGGGTGGAATAGAATATGATGATGGGGGTTATGTGGAGAAGACAAAAAAAGAAAGTCTCACATCAACGAGGCTAATCAATGGGCTATGGAGATGCCCATTGATTGATGTTAATGCGAGGAGTAGGGATTGCCATGCAACGGATGCACTAGAGCTATAAATGTATGAAAGCTCATCAAAAGAAACTAAGTGGGTGTGCATCCAACTTTCTTGCTCACGAAGACCTAAGGCACTTGAGGAGGCCCATTGTTGGAATATACAAGCCAAGTTCTATAATGAAAATTTCCCACTAGTATATGAAAGTGACAAAACAAGACTCTCTATCATAAAGATCATGGTGCTACTTTTAAGCACAAGTGTGGAAAAAGGATAGTAGCATTGTCCCTTTTTTAGTTTTTTATTTTTATTTGGCCTTTCCTTTTTTATTTGGCCTTTCTTTTTTTATTTTTTTATTTGGCCTTCCTTTTTTATTTGGCCTTTCTCTTCCCTTTTTTTGGGACAATGCTCTATTGAATGATGATCATCACACTTCTATTTATTTACAACTGAATGATTACAGCTCGATACTTAGAACAAAATATGACTCTATATGAATGCCTCCGGTGGTGTACCGGGATTGTGATGAATCAAGTGTGACATGTATGAAAAATTATGAACGGTGGCTTTGCCACAAATACGATGTCAACTACATGATCATGCAAAGCAATATGACAATGATGATGCGTGTCATAATAAACGGAACAGTGGAAAGTTGCATGGCAATATATCTCGGAATGGCTATGGAAATGCCATAATAGGTAGGTATGGTGGATGTTTTGAGGAAGATATAAGGAGGTTTATGTGTGACTGAGCGTATCATATCACGGGGTTTGGATGCACCGGCGAAGTTTGCGCCAACTCTCAATGTGAGAAAGGGCAATGCACGGTACCTAAGAGGCTAGCAAGGATGGAAGGGTGAGAGTGTGTATAATCCATGGACTCAACATTAGTCATAAAGAACTCACATACTTATTGCAAAAATCTACAGGTCATCAAAAACCTCGACACTACGTGCATGCTCCTAGGGGGATAGATTGGTAGGAAAAGATCATCGCTCGTCCCCGACCGCCACTCATAAGGAGGACAATCAAATAACACCTCATGTTTCAAATTTGTTACATAACGTTTACCATACGTGCATGCTACAGGACTTGCAAACTTCAACACAAGCATTCCTCAAATTCACAACTACTCAACTAGCTTTGATATCACTACCTCCATATCTCAAAACAATCATCAATCCTCAAACTTCTCTTAGTATTCAACACACTCATAAGAATTCTTACAAATCTTTTATGCTTAGCGTATTAGGATTTTAAGCAAATTACCATGATATTTAATACTCTCAAAATAATATAAGTTAAACATGAGAGTTCATCTATTTCTTCAAAATAAAACTACCACCATGCTCTAAAAGATATAAGTGAAGCACTAGAGCAAATGACAAACTACTCCAAAAGATATAAGTGAAGATCAATGAGTAGTTGAATAATTATGCAACTATGTGAAGACTCTCCCATTTAATAATTTCAGATCTTGGTACTTTATTCAAACAGCAAGCAAAACTAAAGAAAATAAAATGACGCTCCAAGCAAAACACATATCATGTGGCGAATAAAAATATAGCTCCAAGTAAAGTTACCGATGAACGAAGATGAAAGAGGGGATGCCTTCCGGGGCATCCCCAAGATTAGGCTCTTGGATATCCTTGAATATTACCTTGGGGTGACTTGGGCATCCCCAAGCTTAGGCTCTTTCCACTCCTTATTCCATATTCCATCAAATCCTTACCCAAAACTTGAAAACTTCACAACACAAAACTTAACAGAAAACTCGTAAGCTCCGTTAGTATAAGAAAATAAATCACCACTTCAAGGTACTGTAATGAACTCATTCTTTATTTATATTGGTGTTAAATCTACTTTATTCCAACTTCTCTATGGTTTATAAACTATTTTACTAGCCATAGATTCATCAAAATAAGCAAACAACACAATGAAAACAGAATCTGTCAAAAACAGAACAGTCTGTAGTAATCTGGATCAAACGTATACTTCTGGAACTCATAAAATTCTCAAATAAACTGCTGGACCTGAGGAATTTATCTATTAATCATCTGCAAAAATAATTAACTAAATAGCACTCTCCAAATAAAAATGGCAGCAGTTCTCGTGAGCGCTAAAGTTTATGTTGTTTACAGCATGATCAACAAGACTTTCCCCAAGTCTTCCCAAAGGTTCTACTTGGCACAAACACTAATTAAAAGCATAAAACCACATCTAAACAGAGGCTATATGGATTATTTATAAATAACCAGTAACAAAAAGCAAGGAACAAAAATAAAGTTGGGTTGCCTCCCAACAAGTGCTATCGTTTAACGCCCTAGCTAAGCATGATGATTTCAAAGATGCTCTCATAAAAGATAAGAATTGTAACATAAAGAGAGCATCATGAAGAATATGACTAGCACATTTAAGTCTAACCCACTTCCTATGCATAGGGATTTTGTGAGCAAACAACTTGTGGGAACAAGAATCAACTTGCATAGGAAGGTAAAACAAGCATAACTTCAAGATTTTAAGCACATAGAGAGGAAACTTGATATTATTGCAATTCCTACAAGCATATATTACTCCCTCATAATAATTTTCGGTAGCATCATGAATGAATTCAACAATATAACCAACACCTAAAGCATTCTTTTCATGATCTACAAGCATAGAATTTTTATTACTCTCCACATAAGCAAATTTCTTTTCGTGAATAATAGTGGGGGCAAACTCAACAAAATAACTATCATGTGATTGAAAATTAAGATCAAGATGACAAGTTTCATGGTTATCATTATTCTTTAAAGCATACATGTCATCACAATAATCATCATAGATAGGAGGCATGCTTTCATCATAGTAACTTTGCTCATCAAAGCTTGGGGGACAAAAAATAGCATCTTCATCAAACATAGCTTCACCAAGCTTGTGGCTTTGCATATCATTAGCATCATAGATATTCAAGGAATTCATACTAAGAACATTGCAATCATGCTCATCATTCAAATATTTAGTGCCAAACATTTTATAGATTTCTTCTTCTAGCACTTGAGCACAATTATCCTTTCCATCATACTCACGAAAGATATTAAAAAGGTGAAGCGTATGAGACAAACTCAATTCCATTTTTTTATAGTTTTCTTTTATAAACTAAACTAGTGATAAAACAAGAAACTAAAAGACTCGATTGCAAGATCTAAAGATATACCTTCAAGCGCTAACCTCCCCGGCAACGGCGCCAGAAAAGAGCTTGATGTCTACTACACAACCTTCTTCTTGTAGACGTTGTTGGGCCTCCAAGTGCAGAGGTTTGTAGGACAGTAGCAAATTTCCCTCAAGTGGATGACCTAAGGTTTATCAATCCGTAGGAGGCGTAGGATGAAGATGGTCTCTCTCAAGCAACCCTGCAACCAAATAACAAAGAGTCTCTTGTGTCCCCAACATACCCAATACAATGGTAGATTGTATAGGTGCACTAGTTCGGCGAAGAGATGGTGATACAAGTGCTATATGGATGGTAGATAATAGTATTTGTAATATGAAATAATAAAAACAGCAAGTTAGCAAGTGATAAAAGTGAGCGTAAACGGTATTGCAATGATAGGAAATAAGGCCTAGGATTCATACTTTCGCTAGTGTAAGTTCCCTCAACAATACTAACATAATTGGATCACATAACTATCCCTCAACATGCAACAAAGAGCCACTCCAAAGTCACTAATAGCGGAGAATGAACGAAGAGATTATGGTAGGGTACGAAACCACCTCAAAGTTATTCTTTCCAATCAATCCATTGGGCTATGCCTATAAGTGTCACAAATAGCCCTAGAGTTCGTACTAGAATAACACCTTAAGACACAAATCAATCAAAACCCTAATGTCACCTAGATACTCCAATGTCACCTCAAGTATCTGTGGGTATGATTATACGATATGCATCACACAATCTCAGATTCATCTATTCAACCAACACAAAGGACCTCAAAGAGTGCCCCAAAGTTTATACCGGAGAATCACGACAAAAATGTGTGCCAACCCCTATGCATAGGTTCATGGGCGGAACCCGCAAGTTGATCACCAAAACATACATCAAGTGAATCACGTGGCATCCCATTGTCACCACAGATACGCACGGCAAGACATACATCAAGTGATCTCAAATCTTTAAAGACTCAATCTGATAAGATAACTCCAAAGGGAAAACTCAATTCATTACAAGAGAGTAGAGGGGGAGGAGAAACATAAGATCCAACTATAATAGCAAAGCTCGCGATACATCAAGATCGTGCCAAATCAAGAACATGAGAGAGAGAGAGAGAGATCAAACACATAGCTACTGGTACATACCCTCAGCCCCGAGGGAGAACTACTCCCTCCTCGTCATGAAGAGCACCGGGATGATGAAGATGGCCACCGAAGAAGGATTCCCCCTCCGGCAGGGTGCCGGAACGGGTCTAGATTGGTTTTCGGTGGCTACGGAGGCTTCTGGCGGCGGAACTCCCGATCTATTCTCTGTTCTGGAAGTTTTAGGATACGATGATATATATGGGTGCAGGAAGTACGTCAGGGGAGCCACGAGGGCCCCACGAGGTAGGGGGCGCGCCCTAGGGGGGTGGGCGCGCCCCCCACCCTCATGGCTTCCTCGTTCCTTCCTTGACGTGGGGTCCAAGTCCATCGGGTGGCTTTTGTTCCAAAAATAACTTCTCTAGTCGATTTCATTCCGTTTCGACTCCGTCTGATATTCCTTTTCTTCAAAACACTGAAATAGGCATAAAACAACAAATTTGGGCTGGGCCTCCGGTTAATAGGTTAGTCCCAAAAATAATATAAAAGTGGATAATAAAGCCCAATATTGCCCAAAACAGTAGATAACATAGCATGGAGCAATCAAAAATTATAGATACGTTGGAGACGTATCAGGGTCGTACTGCGATGAGGAAGAAGAAGGCTCCGATTGCCACTGGCTGGCAATCATCTCCGGATCCCACTGATAGTTAGACTGTCATGAAGGATCAAATGTGGTTCCGGTTCTGGCTCCTCGGCTGGTGCAGGGTTCCGGTAGGTGTGGATAGCCATCAACGGAACAAGGTACTTTCCTACAGTCAAATCAAACAAAGAAGGAGCAGGCAAGGTAATAGTCTCAAGATGATGTTTATTAAAGAACAATTGATATTTAAGCTCTCCTGCCATATTCTTAATAATAAAATCATGTGCCACCATACTTTATAATCTAGATAAACACGAGGCAGCACTTTTTCTTCCTTCTCAGCATGCCTAATAGGTATGTTAAAATGTGCAACGAGGCGTGAGGCATAAATGCCTCCAAAGATGGGACCCTTAGTGCGGTTCATACTTAACCGTCTAGCAATAATACCGCCCATAATAAAAGTGTTATCACTGTATAAACTGTGGAGAAGAATAATTATATCAGGGATACTAAGGTTTCCATAGTTTCCGTGTCCAATTAAGCAACAACTAGCAAATAATGCAAAGTAACGTAAAACAGGAAAATGTATGCTAGTGATTCGTGCATCGGAAACCTTCCTAGTTTCTCCTATAGTGATAGTATTAATAAACCCCTCCACATCATCATGATGTGGTTCTTTTGTCTTGCCCTCAAAAGGGACTAAACAAATCCGACAGAAATCATAAAGTGACATCTCCTTATGCTCATCATATAAATGAAATTCCACCATAGGTGGCGAGTTCCTAGAATGGAAATGAAAGTTTTGCACAAAGGTATTTGTGAGTAAGAGACACTGATCACATTGGTCATGGAGGAAAGCTGTGAGCCCTGCATTATGAGCCAATTCATGAAAATCTTCATAGATATCGGCTGCTCTCAAGAAATCATCAGAAGGCCATTCACACGCCCAAATCTCCGTGGTGCGCGGCAAATTATACTTAGGCTTCGGTGCCTTTTCCTTCGAGCTTTGGCTCGATGAGCCCCTCAATAATCTCCTCATCATTTTCTGAAAAATTCTGAAATTTTTAGTAACTTCAAAATAAAAGTAAACCAAACTCTGAAAGTGCTAGTGATCGACTAGAGGGGGGGTGAATAGGCGATTTTTATGAAAGTCTTCAAAACATGTAAGTTTTGAAGACAAACGATAGAAATAAACCTATTACCATGCAGCGGAAGGTAGACTACACTAGGCAAACCATAGTCAAGTATTCAATGAAGTGAAAGCACAATGACTAATAGCAGCTAGGCAGTAAGAATCAGGTAGGAAGATATTGTGAAGCCAATCAGAACAAGTAATTACTCAGTGAAGCCAAATGGTGATGCAATCGGACAATGACTTCACAAGGACCAACAGTAAGTAAAGGGAAGGGAAGGATGAAACCAGTGACTCGTTGAAGACAATGATTTGGTGGACCAGTTCCAGTTGCTGTGACAGCTGTATGTCTGGTTAGGGAGGTTGAGATTCAACTCAGAAGACCTCGTCTTCACCTTATTCCCCTTGAGCTAAGGACACCCAGTCCTCGCCCAATCACTCTGGTAAGTCTTCAAGGTAGACTTCCAAACCTTCACAGACTTCGTTCACTAGCGATCCACAATGACTCTTGGATGCTCAGAATGCGACGCCTAACCGGCTGGAGGATTCACAGTCCTCAAGTGTAATAAGTCTTCAGATCACACAGACAGGAAGACTTAAGTGATGCCTAACACTCTTTGGCTCTGGGTGGTTAGGGCTTTATCCTCGCAAGGAATTCTCTCTCAAAGGCTTCGAGGTGGGTTGCTCTCAAACGACAAAAGCCGTGCTTTGACTCTGAGCAGCCAACCGTTTATGGTTGTAGGGGGTGGGCTATTTATAGCCACTAGGCAACCCGACCTGATTTGTCCAAAATGACCCTGGGTCACTAAGGAACTGACACGTGTTCCAACGGTCAGATTTCAAACACACGCGGCAACTTTACTTGGGCTACAAGCAAAGCTGACTTATCCAACTCTGGACAAGATTTGCTCTCATAGTCTTCACTCGAAGACATAGGATTTTGGTTAAGCATCACTTCAGTCATTTTGACTTGTTCTCTTGGACCCCACTTAACAGTACGGTGGTTCCTATGACTCAACAAAGAAAAACACAGAACGACGAAACTGCTAAGTCTTCGCGCTCCATGGTCTTCACGCAATGTCTTCTCTTGTCATAGTCTTCAATGTGAATGTCTTCACATACCACCTTTGACTTCAATGTCTTCACACATTTTTAGGGGTCATCTCTGGTAGGAAAACCGAATCAATGAGGGACTTCTACCTGTGTTATCCTGCAATTCTCACAAACACATTAGTCCCTCGACTAGGTTTGTCGTCAATACTCCAAAACCAACTAGGGGTGGCACTAGATGCACTTACAAACTCAATAATATTGATAGCAACCACTCCTACAAGTGCCTAGGGCCTATATCATGCATCAAAACTACTTTTGACCATATAAATTTGGCATGCAAGCTCAAGAACAGGGTCACCTAAGCGGCAAAAATTTGCAATGAATAAAGCACTAGAACAAAAACTAATTGGACCAATGGAGGAGTCACATACCAAGGAACAATCTCCCCAAGCAGTTTTGTGAGAGGTGCTTTGAGCAAGGAGATCGAAAATGGCAGCCAAGAGGGCTGGAACTCGTGCTTGAGTTGGTTTTCCGTGTTTGTGGGAGGAAGAAGAAGAGGATGGGTGCAGGAATAAGTGGAGGAGGGCCACCATGGGCCCACGAGGCAGGGGGCGCGCCCTCCACCCTCGTGGCAAGGTGGTTGGCCCCCTGGTGTGTTCTTTGTTCCATAAATCCTCAAATATTCTAGAAAAAATCATATTTAATTTTCAAGGCATTTGGAGAACTTTTATTTTCGAGGTATTTTTATATTGCACGGATAATCAGATAACAGACAGAAAATTATTTATTTTTTACTTTATTTAATATAAATAACAGAAAGTATAGAGAGGGTACAGAAGGTTGTGCTTCTAGTTTCATCCATCTCATGCTCGTCAAAAGGAATCCACTAACAAGGTTGATCAAGTCTTGTTAACGAACTCATTCCGAATAACATGGAACCGGAGAAATTTCGAATAACACTAGGTTACCTCAACGGGGATATGCACATCCCCAATAATAAGTATATCATATTTCTTCTTGACAGTAGGAAGAGGAAATTCAAAACCTCCAAATATAATCGATGGAATTTTTCCAATAAAATTGATACTATGAACTTGAGGTTGTTTCCTCGGAAAGTGTATCGTGTGCTCATTACCATTAACATGAAAAGTGACATTGCCTTTGTTGCAATCAATAACAGTCCCTGCAGTATTAAGAAAAGGTCTTCCAAGAATAATAGACATACTATCGTCCTCGGGAATATCAAGAATAACAAAGTCCGTTAAAATAGTAACATTTGCAACCACAACAGGCACATCCTCACAAATACCGACGGGTATAGCAGTTGATTTATTATCCATTTGCAAAGATATTTCAGTAGGTGTCAACTTATTCAAGTCAAGTCTACGATATAAAGAGAGAGGCATAACACTAACACCGGCTCCAAGATCACATAAAGCAGTTTTAACATAGTTTCTTTTAATGGAGCATGGTATACTAGGTACTCCGGGATCTCCAACTTTCTTTGGTATTCCACCTTTAAAAGTATAATTAGCAAGCATGGTGGAAATTTCAGCTTCTGGTATCTTTCTTTTATTTGTAATAATATCTTTCATGTACTTAGCATAAGGATTGGTTTTGAGTATATCAGTTAATCGCATACGCAAAAAGATAGGTCTAATCATTTCAGCAAAGCGCTCAAAATCCTCATCATCCTTTTTCTTGGATGGTTTGGGAGGAAAAGGCATTGGTTTCTGAACCCAAGGTTCTCTTTCTTTACCATGTTTCCTAGCAACAAAATCTTTCTTATCATAACGTTGATTCTTTGGTTGTGGGTTATCAAGATCAACAACAGGTTCAATTTCTACATCATTATCATTACTAGGTTGAGCATCATTATGAACATCATCATTAACATTTTCATTAGGTTCATGTTCATTACCAGATTGTGTTTCAGCATCAGACATAGAGATATCATTTGGATTATCAGGTGGTTCAGCAATAGGTTCACTAGAAGTTTGCACAGTTCTATCATTTTTCTTTTTCTTCTTTTTAGAAGAACTAGGTGCATCAATATTATTTCTCTGAGAATCTTGCTCAATTCTCTTAGGGTGGCCTTCAGGATACAAAGGATCCTGAGTCATTCTACCAGTTCTAGTGGCCACTTTAACAACATAATTATTTTTCTTACTATTCATCTCATTGAGCAATTCTTTTTGAGCTTTAAGTACTTGTTCTACTTGAGTGGTGACCATAGAAGCATGTTTGCTAACAAGTTTAAGTTCACCTCTAATATTAGCCATATAATCACCCAAGTATTTAATCACATCAGCAACTTGTTTTAATTGTCTACCAAAATAAGCATTGAAGTCTTCTTGCTTAAACATAAAATTATCAAACTCATCCAAGCACTGACTAGTAATTTTAGTAGTAGGGATTTCAGCTTTATCATATCTATAGAGAGAATTTACCTTTACTACCTGTGTCGAGTTATCGAGGTCTGGAGGTTCTTCAATAAATAAAGGATTAAGATCATATGTTTCTTCGGTAGGCAGTAAATTAAGACCATGTATTTCTTCAATAGGAGGTAAATTCTTAACATCTTCAGCTTTAATACCTTTTTCTTTCATAGATTTCTTTGCCTCTTGAATATCTTCAGGACAGAGAAATAGAACACCTCTCTTCTTCGGAGTTGGTTTAGGAATAGGATCATTAATTGGAGCAGGAGCTGGCTCAGGAGGTGCCCAATTATTTTCATTTGTCAACATATTATTCAATAAGATTTCAGCTTCATCTGGTGTTCTTTCCCTGAAAAGAGAACCAGCACAACTATCCAAGTAATCTCTGGAAGCATCGGTTAGTCCATTATAAAAGATATCAAGTATTTCATTTTTCTTAAGAGGATGATCAGGCAAAGCATTAAGTAACTTGAGAAGCCTCCCCCAAGCTTGTGGGAGACTCTCTTCTTTAATTTGCACAAAGTTGTATATTTCCTTTAAAGCAGCTTGTTTCTTATGAGCAGGGAAATATTTAGCAGAGAAGTAATAAATCATATCCTGGGGACTACGCACACAACCAGGATCAAGAGAATTAAACCTTATCTTAGCATCACCCTTTAATGAGAACGGAGATATTTTAAGGATATAAAAGTAGCAAGATCTCTCATCATTAGTGAACAGGGTGGCTATATCATTCAGTTTAGTAAGATGTGCCACAACAGTTTCAGATTCATAGCCATGAAAAGGATTAGATTCAACCAAAGTAATTATATCAGTATCAACAGAGAATTCATAATCCTTATCAGTAACAAAGATAGGTGAAGTAGCAAAAGCAGGGTCAGGTTTCATTCTAGCATTTAGAGATTGCTTACTCCATTTAGCTAATAAATTTTTAAGTTCATATCTATCTTTGCAAGCTAAAATAGCAAAAGAAGCTTCTTGATTAAATAAATAACCCTCGGGAATAACAAGTGATTCTTCATCATCACTTTCATCATCATAATTAGATTCAATATTTTCAATCTCTCTAGCCCTAGCAAGTCGTTCCTCGAGAAAATCACTAAGTGGCATAGTAGTATCAGGCATAGAGGTAGTTTCATCATAAGTGTCATGCATAGCAGAAGTGGCATCATCAATAACATGCGACATATCAGAATGAATAGCAGAAGCAGGTGTAGGTGTCGCAAATTTACTCATAACAGAAGGTGAATCAAGTGCAGAGCTAGATGGCAGTTCCTTACCTCCCCTCGTAGTTGAGGGATAGATCTTGGTTTTTGGATCTCTCAAGTTCTTCATAATGATAAGCAGATATATATCCCAAGTGACTCAAAGAATAGAGCTATGCTCCCTGGCAACGGCGCCAAAAATTAGTCTTGATAACCCACAAGTATAGGGGATCGCAACAGCTTTTGAGGGTAGAGTATTCAACCCAAATTTATTGATTCGACACAAGGGGAGCCAAAGAATATTCTCAAGTATTAGCAGCTGAGTTATCAATTCAACCACACCTGGAAACTTAGTATCTGTAGCAAAGTGTTTAGTAGAAAAGTAATATGATAGTGATGGTAACGGTAACAAAATAGTAACGAAAGCAAAGTAATGTTTTTGGTATTTTGTAGTGATTGTAACAGTAGCAATGGGAAAGTAAATAAGCGTAAACTAGTATATGGAAAGCTCGTAGGCATCGGATCAGTGATGGATAATTATGCCAGATGTGGTTCATCAAGTAACAGTCATAACATAGGGTGACGCAGAACTAGCTCCAATTCATTGATATAATGTAGGCATGTATTCCGAATATAGTCATACGTGCTTATGGAAAAGAACTTGCATGACATCTTTTCTCCTACCCTCCCGTGGCAGCGGGGTCCTAATGGAAACTAAGGGATATTAAGGCCTCCTTTTAATAGAGAACCGGAACAAAGCATTAGCACATAGTGAATATATGAACTCCTCAAACTATGGTCATAACCGGTAAGTATCCCGATTATTGTCACTTCGGGGTTAACGGATCATAACACATAATAGGTGACTATAGACTTGCAAGATAGGATCAAGAACACTCATATATTGATGAAAACATAATAGGTTCAGATCTGAAATCGTGGCACTCGGGTCCTAGTGACAAGCATTAAGCATAACAAAGTCATAGCAACATCTATCTCAGAACATAGTGGATACTAGGGATTAAACCCTAACAAAACTAACTCGATTACATGATAAATCTCATCCAACTCATCACCGTCCAGCAAGCCTACGATGGAATTACTCACGCACGGCGGTGAGCATCATGAAATTGGTGATGGAGGATGGTTGATGATGATGACGGCGACGAATCCCCCTCTCCGGAGCCCCAAACGGACTCCAGATCAGCCCTCCCGAGAGGTTTTAGGGCTTGGAGGCGGCTCTGTATCGTAAAACGCGATGAAATCTTCTCTCCGATTTTTTCTCCCCAAAAGTAGTTATATAGAGTTGGAGTTGGAGTCGAGAGGTCTCTAGGGGGCCCATGAGGTAGGGGGCGCGCCCTAGGGGGGCGCCCCCCACCCTCATGAGAAGGGTGTGGGCCCCTTGGTCTTCATCTTTGGCGAGGATTTTTTATTATTTATTGTAAGGTATTCCGTGGAGTTTCAGGTCATTCCGAGAACTTTTGTTTTCTGCACATAAAACAACATCATGGCAATTCTGCTGAAAACAGCATCAGTCCGGGTTAGTTCCATTCAAATCATACAAGTTAGAGTCCAAAACAAGGGCAAAAGTGTTTGGAAAAGTAGATACGACGGAGACGTATCAAGCACCTCCCTTGAAGGACCCAAAATTGGGGTAAAGAGTGTTCAGATTTACCCTGAACACCCTAGTACTAGCTACATGGGGGCAGAAGCCGACGATTGGCCAACTCTCATATTTTATGAGCGACCGCACAAAAGGTAATTTTTCAATTAAGGAAGTGTCGCATGGCGCAAAAGAACTCGTTTCATATTACAGGATCACATGGGCATGTTCATTCAAAAATTACATCCTTGGCACACTCATCCGCCACTAAGCGGGAACCCTTTAGGACGCTCTCATAGTAATTCTCGGGGCAGCGATGCTCCTTGCCCTCCGGTGGCCCCTCCTTCACAAGCTTCACGGCGTCCAGCTTCGCCCAGTGCACCTTCTCCTGGGCAAAAGCTCTGCGTGCACCTTCGATGCAGACGGATCGCTTGATGACTTCAAGCCGTGGGCAGGCTTCCACCAGCCGCCTCACCAGACCGAAGTAGCCACCGGACAAGGGCTCGCCAGGCCACATCCGGACTATAAGGCCCTTCATGGTCTGTTTGACCGCCTTGTGAAGTTCGACCAACTGCTTCAGTTGGTCGCTCAAGGACACGGGGTGTTCGGTCCCAGTATACTGAGACCAGAACAACTTCTCCATTGAGCTCCCCTCCTCGGCCCGGTAAAACTCTACGGCATCCAGCACACTGCGGGGAAGATCTGCAAACGCTCCTGGAGAGCTCCGAACTCGGGTAAGAAAAAGGAAAGTCTCCTTCACATGCTTGCTTTGCATATGGAATGCCTTACCCGCTGCTATCTTCTTTGCCGTATCAATCTCCTGGAGGGCCTTGTGGGCTTCGGCCTTGGCGCTCTGGACGCTTTCAAGAGCATGCGCGAGCTCGGACTCTCGCGTCTTGGAGTCAAGCTCCAAGGACGCGTGCTTCTTGGCGAGAGCCTCGAGCTCTTGCTGCACCTCGCCCACTCGGGCTTCTTGTTTCTCCCGTTCAATACGTTCTTTGGCCGCTTTGTCTTCGGCCGCAGACAACGCCTTCCTCAGGGTCTCCACCTCGGTCATGGTCCCTGACAAATTCATGATGATCCTATTACTTTACACAAAACTTCTTTTTAACTATATAAACTGGGGTATATCTTACCTTTGCTCTCTTCGAGCTGCCCCTTGGTAAGGCCGAGCTCGTCCTCAGACCGCTTCAGGGCGTGCTTCAGCGCAGAGACCTCCGCAGTATGTGCGGCAGCGGCCAGCAGGGAAGCCTGCACATACACATAGACATACTCTAATTAGACTCCTGAGTTATCATTTGATACTCTATTCGACTTTTCTTTGCGAACGCCGAACAAAGCATCAGGGGCTACTATCTATGCGGTATTATTTTTATATTTTGAATGCTTACCTCAAAGCCTTTTAGGAGGCTGGCGCAAGCCTCGGTCAGCCCGTTCTTGGCGGACTGAACCTTCTTAACCACCGCACTCATGATAGTGTGGTGTTCTTCATCGATGGAAGTGCTGTGAAGCGCTTCCAACAAGTTGTCCGGTGCCTCTGGTTGGACAGAGGACACCGGCACGGATGGTTGGCCCCCCTTAATGGGGGACCGCATGCCGGAGTCCGGAACCATTGAAGGTTCCGGCGCGGTGTACGGCTGGGGCCCGAACTTGAAGCCCGCAGGAGCCTCGCTCCCTTGGTACCTAGGGTCCGGGAGGTCGCCGTGAGGCGCCTCCAGGACCGCCTCCCCTTGGGATGGTGCCTCTTGAGACACCACCTCGGCATTGTCCATAGGGCGAGGGGTGGACACCGTCAGAGGAGAACCGCTGTTCATATCCGACGAGCCCAAGGAGCCGCTCGACGAGGGTACATCGAGACGATCTCGGGCCGGACTGCATAATCGGGTTCGGCATGAGCAAAGGCAGTACAATAAAACGTACCCTGAAGTACTATGGTGTCCGAACACTTACGACTTCGCCAGGGGCTTGTCCCTGGGTAGCCACTCATCGCCGCTGTTGGCGGCCGTCGTGGCACAGTCCAGAGGGAGGATCTTTCCCTTCTTGGACCCTTCGGCCTCCCCGGATGGGTCGGCCTTCCTTTTCTTGTCTCCCCGGCGGGGGGGAGAACTTTTCTCCTCCTCCTCGTTTCCATGGGAGGAGGGCGCGTCAGACTCATCAGACGATGATTCCGATAGAACCATCTTGCGCCGAAGACCCTTTTGGGTCCCCGCGGCCTTCTTCTTGGCCGTCTTTTCTGGCACCTCGTAAGGTGCCGGAGTCAGCATCTTCGTTAGAAGAGCGTTTGCAGGATCTTCGGGCAGGGGGCTGGGCAATCAAGCTGCTTCGCTGTCTTTATCCAGTCTTGTTAATGACATGAAAGCTTAGATCTAGCACATAACTAAACCAGGGTGCATAAATACCCTGAGAGATATAAAATCCTACCGAATGGGCACGGCGCTTTGCGCTGAGTCTGCGGTCCTCGGCGAGGGAGGGAGGCAGCTCGGCGCCCTTGAACAGCACCCTCCAGACGTCCTCGTGCGTCATGTCGTAAAGCTCTCACAGCGTCTGGTGTTGGGCCGAGTCGAACTCCCACAAAACAAATGCCCGTTGTTGGCACGGAAGGATCCGGCGAAAGAGCATAACCTGGACCACGTTGACGAGCTTTATTTTCTTGCTCGTCATGTTCTGGATGTAGGTCTGGAGTCCGTTCAGCTCTACCGAAGAACCCTAGGATAGGCCATTCTTCTTCCAGGAGGTGAGCCGCGTGGGGATTCCGGATCGAAATTTGGGGGCCGCCACCCAGTTGGAGTCGCGCGGCTCGGTGATGTAGAACCACCCCGATTGTCAGCCCTTTACGGTATCCACGTAGGTACCCTCGAGCCAGGTGACATTGGGCATCTTGCCCACCATGGCGCCTCCGCATTCTGCTTGCTGGCCTCCCACCACCTTCGCTTTGACATTGAAGGTTTTCAGCCATAGGCCGAAGTGGGGCCTGATGCGGAGGAAGGCCTCGCACACAACGATAAACGCCGAGATGTTGAGGATAAAGTTGGGGGGCAGATCATGCAAATCCAGCCCGTAGTAGAACATGAGCCCGCGGACAAACGGGTGGAGAGGAAATCCCAGTCCACGGACAAAATGGGAAAGAAAAACTACCCTCTCATGGGGTTCGGGCGTTGGGACGATCTGCCCCGCATTCAGCAGCCAGTGCGTGATATTCGCAGGTAGGTATACGGCCTCCCGTAACTTTTTGATGTTTTCCTCCGTGACGGAGGAAGCCATCCACTTGCCTCCTGCTCCAGACATGCTTGGAGTGGTTTGAGAAGAAGGACGCGAGCTTGGGAGCTAGAGCTCGAGTGTGCGGGAATGGGAAAGCGAGAAGGAAGAAGGCGTGGGTAAAAAAGTAGATCTTTGTCCCTTTTATAAGGGCGGAGGAGGCGATGAGTCTCCCCACTTTCCTGGCAAAACCACTTATTCCCTAGGCGCCGTAATTGATTACGCGGTTGGATTACCCACATCCGTATTGATGAGAATCTCGTGATAAGGGAAACACGATCTCTGCTTTGACAAGACATATCGAGAAAACCGCCTCACGATATGTGCGGAGCTGGTTGACAAAAGCGGTTCGAATAATAATCGGGCCATGAAGTGATGTCATACTATCAAAACATGTCAGCAGATTGGATTTATGAAAGTATTATTCTCTCTACGATGGTATGTGGAACTTATTTTACAGGGTCGGACACTATCCTTGCATTCAAACTCTTCCATGGTGTATTCGGAGGAGGAACCCGCCTTGCAATGCCGAAGACAACACTGCGCGCCGGACTCATCATCATTGAAGCCTGGTTCAGGGGCTACTGAGGGAGTCCTGAATTAGGGGGTCTCCGGACAGCCGGACTATATCCTTTGGCCGGACTGTTGGACCATGAAGATACAAGATTGAAGACTTCATCTCGTGTCCGGATGGGACTTTACTTGGCATGGAAGGCAAGCTAGGCAATACGGATATGTATATCTCCTCCTTTGTAACCGACCTTGTGTAACCCTAGCCCCCTCCGGTGTCTATATAAACCGGAGGTTTTAGTCCGTAGGACAACAGACAATCATACCATAGGCTAGCTTCTAGGGTTTAGCCTCTCTGATCTTGTGGTAGATCTACTCTTGTAATACTCATATCATCAAGAACAATCAAGCAGGACGTAGGGTTTTACCTCTATCAAGAGGGCCCGAACATGGATAAACATCGTGTCCCCTGCCTCCTATTACCATCCTCCTTAGACGCATAGTTCGGGACCCCCTACCCGAGATCCGCCGGTTTTGACACCGACAATGCTCCAAACAAAACACATATCATGTGGCGAATAAAAATATAGCTCCAAGTAAAGTTACCGATAGACGAAGAAGAAAGAGGGGATGCCTTCCGAGGCATCCCCAAGCTTAGGCTTTTTGGTGTCCTTAGATTTTACCTTGGGGTTCCTTGGGCATCCCCAAGCTTAGGTTCTTGCCATTCCTTGTTCCATAATCCATCAAATCCTTACCCAAAACATGAAAACTTCACAACACAAAACTTAAAAGAAAATCTTCGTGAGCTCCGTTAGTAAAAGAAAACAAACCACCACTTCAAGGTACTGTAATGAAATCATTCTTGATTTATATTGGTGTTAAACCTACTGTATTCCAACTTTTCTATGGTTCCTAAACCCTATTACTAGCCATAGATTCGTCAAAATAAGCAAACAACACACGAAAAACATAATCTATCAAAAACAGAACAGTCTGTAGTAATCTGTAGGTTTCGACCACTTTTGGAACCCCAAAAATTCTAAAATAAATTACTGGACGTGAGTAATTTATCCATTAATCATCTTCAAAAATAATTAACTAAATATCACTCTTCAATAAAAAATGGCAGCAATTCTCGTGAGCGCTAAAGTTTCTGTTTATTACAGCAAGATCAAAAAGACTTTCCCCAAGTCTTCCCAACGGTTCTACTTGGCACAAACACTAATTACACACAAAAAAACACAATCAAAACAGAGGCTATATAAATTATTTGTTACTGAACAGGAGCAAAAATCAAGGAATAGAAATAAAATTTGGTTGTCTCCCAACAAGCGCTATCGTTTAACGCCCCTAGCTAGGCAAAAAAGCAAGGATATATCTAGGTATTGCCATCTTTGGTAGGCAATCCATAAGTGGCTCTCATAATAGATTCATATGGTAATTTAATTACCTTTCTAGGGAAGTGTTCCATACCTTTCCTTAATGAAAATTGGAATCTAATATTCCCTTCCTTCATATCAATAATCGCACCAATCGTTCTAAGGAAAGGTCTACCAAGAATAATAGGACATGAAGGATTGCAATCTATATCAAGAACAATGAAATCTACGGGCACATAGTTCCTATTTGCAACAATAAGAACATCATTAATTCTTCCCATAGGTTTCTTAATGGTGGAATCCGCAAGGTGCAAGTTTAGATAACAATCATCAAATTCACGGAAACCTAGCAAATCACACAAAGTTTTTGGAATCGTGGAAACACTTGCACCCAAATCACACAAAGCATAGCATTCATGATCTTTAATTTTAATTTTTATTGTAGGTTCCCACTCATCATAATGTTTTCTAGGGATAGAAACTTCCAACTCAAGTTTTTCTTCATAAGATTGCATCAAAGTATCAACGACATGTTTAGTAAAAGCTTTATTTTGACTATAAGCATGAGGAGAATTTAGCACAGATTGCAACAAGGAAATACAATCTATCAAAGAGAAATTATCATAATTAAATTCCTTGAAATCCAAGATAGTGGGTTCGTTGCTATCTAAAGTTTTGACCTCTTCAATCTCACTTTTACCAATTTTTGCATCAAGATCTAAAAACTCTGAATTTTTGGGACGCCTTCTAACTAAAGTTGACTCATCTCCATTCCCATCATTATCAAGATTCATATTGCAAAACAAGGATTTAATAGGGGACACATCAATTACTTTTAGATCTTCATCTTTATTGTCATGAAAACTAGAAGAACACGCTTTCACAAAGCAATCTTTCTTAGCACGCATCCTAGTGATTCTTTCTTTGCACTCATCAATGGAAATTCTCATGGCTTTGAGAGACTCATTGATATCATGCTTAGGTGGAATAGATCTAAGTTTCAAAGAATCAACATCAAGAGAAATTATATCCATGTTCCTAGCCAACTCATCAATCTTAAGCAATTTTTCTTCAATCAAAGCATTGAAACTATTTTGCGAAGTAATAAATTCTTTAATACTAGATTCAAAATCATAGGGCATCTTATTATAATTTCCATAAGAATTGTTGTAGGAATTACCATAATTATTAGAGGAATTACTAAGAAACAACCAAGAATTAAAATTACCTCTATATGCGTTATTACCAAAATTGTTCCTACCAACAAAATTCACATCCATAGATTCATTATTATTCTCAATCAAAGTGGACAAAGGCATATCATTAGGATCAGTAGGAGCACTCTTGTTAGCAAACAATTTCATAAGTTCATCCATCTTTGCACTCAAAACATTAATCTCTTCAATTGCATGCACCTTTTTACTAGCAGATCTTTCAGTGTGCCATTGAGAATAATTAACCATAATATTAACTAGGAGTTTGGTAGCTTCTCCTAAAGTGATTTCCATAAAAGTGCCTCCCGCGGCCGAATCTAAAAGATTTCTAGAAGCAAAATTCAATCCGGCGTAAATTTTTTGTATAATCATCCATAAATTCAAACCATGTGTAGGCCAATTACGTATCATTAGTTTCATCCTCTCCCAAGGTTGTGCAACATGTTCATGATCAAGTTTCTTAAAATTCATAATATCGTTTCTAAGAGAGATGATCTTAGCGGGAGGAAAATACTTAGAGATAAAAGCATATTTGCACTTATTCCATGAATCAATACTATTTTTAGGCAAAGACGAAAACCAAGCTTTAGCACGATCTCTAAGCGAAAACGGAAATAGCTTAAGTTTAACAATATCGTTGTCCACATCTTTCTTGTTTCGCATATCACACAAATCAAAAAAGTTGTTTAGATGGGTAGCGACATCTTCACTAGGAAGGCCAGAAAATGGATCTTTCATGACAAGATTCAGCAAAGCAGTATTAATTTCACAAGATTCAGCATCGGTAAGAGGAGCAATCGGAGTGCTAATAAAATCATTATTGTTGGTATTGGCAAAGTCATACAATTTAGTATTATCTTGAGCCATCGTGACAAGCAAGCGACCCAACACACAAGCAAATAAGAAACGGGCAAAAGAGGCAAACGAAAAAGGGGCGAACGGAAAAGAGAGGGCGAATAAACGACAAGGGTGAAGTGGGGGATAGGAAAACGAGAGGCAAATGGCAAATAATGTAATGCGAAGGATAAGAGTTGTGATGGGTACTTGGTATGTCTTGACTTGGCGCAAATCTCCCCGGCAATGGCGCCAAAAATCCTTCTTGCTACCTCTTGAGCACTGCGTTGGTTTTTCCTTGAAGAGGAAAGGGTGGTGCAGTAAAGCAGCGTAAGTATTTCCCTCAGTTTTTGAGAACCAAGGTATCAATCCAGTAGGAGACCACGCACGAGTCACCTCGTAGCTACACAAACAAATAAGAACCTCGCAACCAACGCGATAAAGGGGTTGTCAATCCCTTCATGGCCACTTGCAAGAGTGAGATCTGATAGAGATGATAATAACAAGATAAGTATTTTTGGTATTTTTATGATATAGATTGAAAGTAAAGATTGAAAAATAAAATAGATTGGAAACTTGTATGATGGAAAATAGACCCGGGGGCCATAGGTTTCACTAGTGGCTTCTCTCAAGATAGCATAAGTATTATGGTGGGTGAACAAATTACTGTCGAGCAATTGATAGAAAAGCGAATAATTATGAGAATATCTAGGCATGATCATGTATATAGGCATCACGTCCGTGACAAGTAGACCAACTCCTGCCTGCATCTACTACTATTACTCCACACATCGACCGCTATCCAGCATGCATCTCGAGTATTAAGTCCATAAGAACAGAGTAACGCCTTAAGCAAGATGACATGATGTAGAGGGATAAACTCATGCAATATGATATAAACCCCATATTCTTATCCTCGATGGCAACAATACAATATGTGTCATTTCCCTTTTTGTCACTGGGATCGAGCACCGCAAGATTGAACCCAAAGCTAAGCACTTCTCCCATTGCAAGAAAGATCAATCTAGTAGGCCAAACCAAAATGATAATTCCAAGAGACTTGGAAAGATAAACCAATCATACATAAAAGAATTCGGAGAAGATTCAAATATTGTTCATAGATAATCTGGATCGTAAACCCACAATTCATCGGATCTCGACAAACACACCACAAAAAGAAGAGTTGCATCGAATAGATCTCCAAGAGAATCGAGGAGAACTTTGTATTGAGATCCAAAGAGAGAAAATAAGCCATCTAGCTAATAACTATGGACCCGAAGGTCTGAGGTAAACTACTCACACATCATCGGAGGGGCCATGGAGTTGATGTAGAGGCCCTCCATGATCAATGCCCCCTCCGGCGGAGCTCCGGAAAAGGCCCCAAGATGGGATCTCTTGGGTACAAAAGGTTGCGGCGGTGGAAATATGGTTTCGTGGTGCTCCTGGATGTTTGCGGGGTATGTGAACATATATAGGAGGAAGAAGTAGTTTGGTGGAGCTACGAGGGACCCATGAGGGGGGAGGGCGCGCCCAGGGGGGTAGGCACGCCCCTGCCTTGTGGCCGCCTCGTTGATTGCTTGACGTCCACTCCAAGTTCTCTGGATCACATTTGTTCCAAAAATCACGTTCCCGAAGGTTTCATTCCCTTTGGACTCCGTTTGATATTCCTTTTTTACAAAACACTGAAATAGGCAAAAAACAGCCATTTGGGTTGGGCCTCCGGTTAATAGGTTAGTCCCAAAAATAATATAAAAGTGTAAAAAGTTAAGCCCATTAACATCCAAAACAGATAATATAATAGCATGGAACAACAAAAAATTATAGATACGTTGGAGACATATCAATGTACACGAGCTCGCACCAGCTCTGCGATAGTGCTCGGCGACCAGCCCGTCAATGCTACGGGGATGGTCGCTGGCGCAGGCGCGGGGATGAGAGTTGGGACGAGAGCTGGGGCAGCAACCGCCGCGGCCAGCTCGTTCAGGGCCATGTACATGAGGCTCCATTCCTCCTTATTTTCTATCTCCTCCAGCTCGGAGTCGACTTCACCAAACTTGAAGACTAGTGCCAGATGATCCTTCTGCGCCATGGCGTTGGTGGAGGTCGCTACCTCTTGAGCATGCGTTGGTTTTACCTTGAAGAGGAAAGGGTGATGCAGCAAAGTAGCGTAAGTATTTCCCTCGGTTTTTGAGAACGAAGGTATCAATCCAGTAGGAGATTACACACAAGTCCCTCGTGCCTGCACAAACAAACAAGAACCTCGCAACCAACGCGATAAAGGGGTTGTCAATCCCTTCACGGTCACTTATGAAAGTGAGATCTGATAGAGATAATAAGATAAATATTTTTGGTATTTTTGTTGTATAGATTGGAAAATAAAGATTGCAAAATAAATGGTGACAGAAATGGCAAGTTTATAGGAAAATAATATGATGGAAGATAGACCCGGGGGCATATGTTTCACTAGTGGCTTCTCTCAAGATAGCAAATTCTACGGTGAGTGAACAAATTACTGTCGAGCAATTGATAGAAAAGCGCATAGTTATGAGAATATCTAGGCATGATCATGTATATAGGCATCACGTCCGCGACAAGTAGACCGAAACGATTCTGCATCTACTACTATTACTCCACACATCGACCGCTATCCAGCATGCATCTAGAGTATTAAGTTCATAAGAACAGAGTAACTCATTAGGCAAGATGACATGATGTAGAGAGATAAACTCAAGCAATATGATATAAACCCCATCTTTTTATCCTCGATGGCAACAATACAATACATGCCTTGCTGCCCCTACTGTCACTGGAAAAGGACACCGCAAGATCGAACCCAAAGCTAAGCACTTCTCCCATTGCAAGAAAGATCAATCTAGTAGGCCAAACCAAACTGATAATTCGAAGAGACTTGCAAAGATATTAAATCATGCATAAAAGATTTCAGAGAAGAATCAAATATTTTTCATAGATAATCTTGATCATAAACCCACAATTCATCAGTTCTCGACAAACACACCGTAAAAAGAATTACATCAAATAGATCTCCAAGAAAATCGAGGAGAACTTTGTATTGAGATCCAAAGAGAGAGAAGAAGTCATCTAGCTAATAACTATGGACCCGAAGGTCTGTGGTAAACTACTCACACATCATCGAAGAGGCTATGGTGTTGATGTAGAAGCCCTCCGTGATTGATTCCCCCTCCGACGGAGCGCCGGAAAAGGCCCCAAGATGGGATCTCATGGGTACAGAAGGTTGCGGCGGTGGAAATAGGGTTTCATGGTGCTCCTGGATGCTTTCAGGGTATATGGGTATATATAGGAGAAAGAAGTAGGTCGGTGGAGCTGCAAGGGGCCCACGAGGGTGGGGGCGCGCCTGGCCCCCCTGGGCGTGCCCTCTTGCCTCGTGGCCTCCTCACTTCTTTCTTGACGTCCACTCCAAGTCTCTTGGATCATGTTTTTTCCAAAAATAACTCTCCTGAAGGTTTCATTCCGTTTGATATTCCTTTTCTGCGAAACACTAAAATAGGCAAAAAATAGCAATTTGCGCTGGGCCTTTGGTTAGTAGGTTAGTCCCAAAAATAATATAAAAATGTATATTGAAGCCCATTAAACATCCAAAACAGATAATATAATAGCATAGAACAAGCAAAAACTATAGATACGTTGGAGACGTATCAGAGGTGTAGCGACCAGACCTCAAGCGGCCCAATCTCTGTGCTCAGGTGTCATCCCTGGATCAGTAATGCTGACACCACACATTACTTGAAGGATTTATAATAGAGTAGCAAATCACACACTTATTACATTGAGAGTCTCAAAAGAGAACTTATTACAATAAATATGGCTTAAGGCCATCTAATAACGATAATAACGGAAGGCTTGGAAGATAAGTGAGTCCATCAACTCCAACGGCATCACTGAGTATAGAACCACGACCTAAAAGCACCTTAACCGTCATCTGAAAAGTTTGCAACATTAACGTTGCAGCCCGAAACGGGTCAGCACATGGAATATGCTGGCAATGTAACACATAGAGAGTAATGGAAATAAAAAGGCTATTCTATATGCATATTTGGCTGGTGGAAAGCTCTATGGTTACAGTTTTGCGTAAAGCCAATTTTTCCCTACTACAAAGGAATAAATTTTATTTAACTATCATAGTAGTTGTTAAACATTGAGAATGGTTGACAGCATTCTCAATCCCAATTAAGCATCATCATTAAACAAAACCCAACAAAATTAATTTTAGAGTAACATGATGAGATTCACATGATAATCCAAGTACTAGATACTCAAGATGTCCATAACCGGGGACACGGCTAACCATGATTAGTTTATACACTCTGCAGAGGTTTGCGCACTTTTCCCCACAAGACTTGATCGCCTCCGTTTCATTTCTCGCCACTACATGGTGTTTGAGAAACGGATGACCGAGACATAGTCTTTCAGAAGCGCTAGTCCAGGCGGAGTCCTGGACGGTTACGGCCCAAGGTCGGTTCGGACCCCTTTTTAAAAAAAATCGCTCAGAAAAGAACAAAAGGAATACTAAACTGACTCCAAAAATCTCGGAATAAATTTTCCCTGGCTTATAAAATCAAGCCGCATAGGATGAACATTTATTTGGGGCCTAAATGCAATTTTGAAAAACACGCATTTTTCCTAAATTCAAATAAAATAGCAAATAAAACCAAAATAAAATCCTATTTGATTTTTTTATTAAATCCTCAGTGTTTCTTTATTTTGGGAAAGTCATTTTATTCCCTCTCTCATATTTTTGATAATAAAAATAATTGAAGATAAAATCAAATGATCCTATTTTCAAAATTTGAGAAAACTCAAATATGAAAATAACGAAATCCCCAACTCTCTCCAAGGGTCCTTGAGTTGCGTAGAATTTTCTAGGATCAACCAAAATGCAATAAAATATGATATGCAATGATGATCTAGTGTATAACATTCCAAATTGAAAATTTGGGATGTTACAAACCTACCCCCCTTAAGATGAATCTCGCCCTCGAGATTCGGGTTGGCTAGAAAATAGGTGAGGGTGGTCCTTCAGCAAATCTTCCTCTCGTTCCCACGTGGCTTCATCCTCTGTGTGGTGGCTCCACTGAACTTTGCAAAACTTGATAACCTTGCTGCGGGTGACTCGACTGGCATACTCTAGAATCTTAATTGGTTTCTCCTCATAGGTCAAATCACTGTCCAACTGAATTGCTTCCAGCAGCACTGTATCTCTCAGTGATATATCGGCCATCTCTGTGTGGCACTTCTTCAAGTGGCAAACATGGAACACATCATGAACTCCTGACAATCCTTCGGGCAACTCCAACTTGTAGGCTACTTCTCCCATACGCTCCAAAACTTTGTATGGGCCTACAAAACGTGGCGCTAACTTTCCCTTAACTCCAAAGCGCTTAACTCCTCGAAGTGGTGATACTCAAAGATAAACTCGGTCTCCGACTTCGTAAACTGTCTCCTTGCGTTTAGAATCTGCATAACTCTTCTGCCTGGATTGAGCTACCTTGAGCCTATCGCGAATCAATTTCACTTTCTGTTCAGACTCCTTTATCAGATCCGGTCCAAACAACTGGCGGTCTCCAACTTCATCCCAAGACAATGGGGTCCTGCACCTCCTTCCGTACAAGGCTTCGAAATGGGCCATCTTCAAACTGGATTGATAACTGTTGTTGTAAGAGAACTCTGCATATGGCAAATTCTCGTCTCAACTAGATCCGTAATATAGCGCACAAGCTCTTAGCATATCCTCCAAAATCTGATTGACTCTCTCGGTCTGTCCATCTAGCTGCGGATGGAAAGCTGTACTAAACTCCAGTCTGGTACCCAAAGTTTCATGCAACTGATTCCAGAACTTTGAGGTAAATTGGGTTCCTCTATCTGATACAATGCTCCTTGGAACTCCATGCAGACATACGATTCTGGTCATGTATATCTTTGCCAACTTTGCACTGGTATAGGTAGTCTTCACTGGAATGAAATGAGCTACCTTTGTCAAATGATCGACTACAACCCATATTGAGTCATAGCCTGAACGAGTTCTGGGTAAACCCATAATTAAATCCATGCCTAACTTGCCCCACTTCCATTCGGGTATCGGCAATGGCTGTAGCAATCCTGTTGGCTTCTGATGCTCTGCCTTTACTCTCTGACATACGTCACAAACTGCTACATACTCCGCAATATCCTTCTTCATTCCGGTCCACCAGAAAGTATCCTTCAAATCCAAATACATTTTGGTATTTCCTGGGTGAATCAAATATGGTGAATCATGGGCCTCTTGCAGAATTAACTTCCTGATCTCCGAATCATTTGGCACATAAACACGGTCTTCAAACCATAAGGTATCGTGCTCATCTTCACGAAATCCCTTAGCTTTTCCTTTGCTCATTTTCTCTTTTATAGAGGCAATCTCCTTGTCGGTCTTTTGAGCTTCTCTGATCTTATCCATCAAAGTAGACTGAATCTCCAATGCTGCTACATAGCCTCTTGGAACTATTTCCAAACATAGCTCTCGAAGATTTTCGGCTAACTCCCTTGGTAAATCTCCCATCAATAGTGTGTTGACGTGGCTTTTACGGCTCAACGCGTCAGCTACTACATTAGCCTTTCCGGGGTGATAATGCAATTTCATATCATAATCCTTAATGAGCTCCAACCATCTCCTTTGCCTGAGGTTCAATTCCTTCTGCGTGAAAATATACTTCAAACTCTTGTGATCCGTGTATACCTCACAATGGTTTCCAATGAGAAAATGTCTCCAGGTTTTCAATGCATGCACTACGGCTGCTAACTCCAAATCATGCGTAGCATAATTTAACTCATGAGGCTTAAGCTGTCGTGAGGCATAGGAAACAACTCTTCCTTCCTGCATAAGCACTGCTCCAAGTCCTCGACATGAAGCGTCGCAATACACCTCATAACCCTTGGTTTGATCTGGCAAAATCAACACAGGTGATGTAACCAAATGTTTCTTTAACTCCTGGAAACTAGCCTCACATTCCTCAGTCCATATGAACTTGGTATCCTTTTTCAACAACTCCGTCATAGGCTTCGCAATCTTTGAGAAATTCTCAATGGATCTCCGGTAGTATCCTGCGAGTCCAAGAAAACTCCGGATCTCTCCAACTGTTGTTGGGGCTTCCCAATTTGTCACGGTATCAACCTTAGTGGGATCTACTGCTATACCTTCTCTGGATATAACGTGTCCGAGAAATCCAACTTCTTTCAACCAAAACTCACATTTTCTAAACTTGGCATATAACTTATGTTCTCTGAGCTTACCAAGTACCAAACGCAAATGCTCCTTATGCTCCTCTTCATTCTTCGAGTAAACAAGGATATCATCAATGAACACTATGACAAACTTATCCAAAAACTCCATAAACACTCTGTTCATCATGTTCATAAAATATGCAGGTGCGTTAGTCAGACCAAATGACATAACGGTATACTCGTATAGCCCATACCTGGTGGTAAAAGCCGTCTTAGGTATATCCTGTTCTTGAATCTTCAACTGGTGGTATCTTGATCGCAGATCGATCTTGGAAAATACCTTAGCTCCTTGCAATCGATCAAACAGGTCATTGATCATCGATAGTGGGTATTTGTTCTTGATGGTTACTTCATTTAATCCTCGATAATCAACAACCATCCTTAACAATCCATCCTTCTTCTCCACTAGAAGTACTGGCAATCCCCAAGGCGAAGAACTTGGGCGAATATATCCTTTATCCAGTAACTCCTTAATCTGCTTCTTAATCTCCACCAAATCCTTTGCGGGTATCCTATATGGTCTCTTTGATATTGGCCCTGTGCCTGGCAAAAGCTCAATCAAAAACTCAATATCTCTATCCGGTGGCATGCCTGGCAACTCTTCTGGAAATACATCAGGGAAATCCTTCACTACTGGTACTTCCTCTTGCACAACTCCTATTAGACAGTTTACTTGAGTCCTCTTCGGCACATGCCGGGATACATACTTGACCCTTCTCCCTTCTGGGGTGGTAAGCAAGATCGACTTACTGGCGCAATCGATGTTTCCTCCATACATCGACAGCCAATCCATCCCCAGAATTACATCCAATCCTTGTGATTCCAAAATGATTAAGTCCGATGGAAACACATGCCTACCTATACTCAATGGCACTTGAAAACATCCTTGGCTAGCCATATACTTCACTCCTGGTGAGCTTACTAACATAGGTGTTCTAAGAACTTTGGTGGGCAGATTATACTTATCCACAAATTCCCTTGATATGTATGAATGCGATGCTCCAGTATCAAAAAGAACAAGTGCAGTAAATGACTTAACCAAAAACTTACCGATTACTGCATCCGGCTGCTCTTCAACCTCCTCCATGTTAACGTGGTTCACCTGTCCCCTGTTGAAAGGGTTCGGCTTCTTTCTAGAGCTTCCATTGCCATTTACATTCTGGGATTCAGGACATTCATTGGCATAATGTCCGGTCTTCTGGCACTTAAAACAAGTGACTTGGCTCAGGTCTCTCTTGGCTGGGGTCGATGGGTTGGTGCGGTTCTGGCCGTTGCTTCCTCCATTCCCATTACCATTCTTGGTGCCATTGTGATTGTGCGAGTTACCTCCTCCATGGGTATGATGAAAATGTCCTCCCGGTCTAGGGGTAAAACGTGGCTTCTGCTGAGCTCCTGAATTGTACTTCCCTTGTCCATACTTCCTCTTGCGATTCTCAATCTGCTGCTGCTTCCCTTCAATCATGAGAGCACGATCTACCAACTCCTGGTAGTTGTTGAAGGTTGCTACCATCAACTGCATGCTCAACTCATCATTCAGTCCTTCCAGAAACTTCTCCTGCTTAGCTGCATCCGTAGCAACATCATCTGGGGCATAATGTGCTAGCTTACTAAAGTCCTCCACATACTGGCCAACTGTCCGTCCTCCTTGGTGTAAGTTGCGAAACTCTCGCTTCATCATGGCCATAGCTCCTGCTGAAACATGGGCAGTACGAAAAGCCTGCTGAAACTGGTCCCACGTGACAGTGTCGACAGGGAAAGTGGCTGTGAAATTCTCCCACCATGATGTTGCGGGTCCTTCAAGCTAATGTGCGGCAAACTTCACCTTTTCCGCATCTGTGCATCCTGCTGTGGTCAACTCCCTAGCTGTCTTACGGAGTCAATCATCTGCTACTATCGGCTCGGTGCTACTGGAAAACACCGGCGGATTCAGCCTAAGAAAACGGGCTAAGTGATCAACAGGTGGTGGTGGTGGTGGTTCGTTGTTGTTCCCCTGATTCCGATTCTGGACTAGCAACTGCATCAGTGTGTTCTGCTGCTGGATCAACTGGGTGATGTCCGGTGGGAAAGTAAATCCGGGGTCACGTCTCGGAGGCATCTGAGGGTTTAGAAAAGATGAGATTTAAGAATAGAGAGGGGTCTAGAGAGAAAACACTACCCATATGCACATGAGGCAAAAGCAAACAATTCACTTCATTCAATCAAACAAGGGCATACAATCGATCTAACTATCGCAAAAGTGCTCGGACTATTATATTTACATGGTGGACTACTACTGATGGGGTGGTCTACTAGAAATATTCTTCGATTGCAGACTCCATGATATCTGCTCCAGCTTCATCAACATAGTCATCATCACTATCATCTGGATCCGAGTCGGTGTCGTCGATGATGATGTAGTCTTCCGGGCGAATCTCCTTGGGTTCTTCGTCTTCTTCTACTGGTGTAGGGCCTCCCATGAATATTCCAATCTTCTTGATCAGATCGTCATTTTTCTCCACTAATACTTCGATTTCCTCTTCATAATCTTCACGTGTAGCCTTGAGTTCTTCCTCCAGTTCCTTGATTCTTGTCCTCGCCTTCTTCAGATCTATCATGTCGGCGCACATGTGGTTCTCCTAACGTCGAATGTGCTAGTTTAACTCCTGGATAAAAGTTGCAATTGATCTATCCTTCCTGGTGCTGCTCATCTCCCAGTGCTCATCTCGGCGTCCACAAATTTGGTAGATAGTATCCTTGAGATCATTGCGGTAAACTTCTCCAATGCGTGCCATGGCGATGTGAGCTGCCATGCTCTTTCCTAGACTCCAGGTTGGTGCATCAAAAGAAAACTCTATGGGCTCAGTGACTGGCATGAACGTCCTTCCTAGAACGTGAACTTGAATCATCCAGCGCTCTTCTTCCAGTAAAGTGGCATTGTAGGTCCCAGTGAAGCTTGGTACTCCTATGTTCAGGTATCTAGTGACTTCCTTCAAGTTACGTCCAAAGGGTGTATCTTCATCCAGTTGCGTGAACTTGTTCCTTGCATCCGCCATCCTAAAAGGGTAGAAAAGATGAGAAGTCAGAATGAGAAGAGAGTGAGTAGCGATCTAAGGCTTTTAGCTTAGTGGTCGTGTCCTACAGTCAGCGTGTGCTCTGATACCATCTTGTAGCGACCAGACCTCAAATGACCCAATCTCTGTGCTCAGGTGTCATCCTTGGATCAGTAATGCTGACACCACACAGTACTTGAAGGATTTATAACAGAGTAGCAAATCACACACTTATTACATCGAGAGTCTCAAAAGAGAACTTATTACAATAAATATGGCTTAAGGCCATCTAATAACGATAACAGCGGAAGGCTTGGAAGATAAGTGAGTCCATCAACTCCAACGGCATCACTGAGTATAGAACCACGACCTAAAAGCACCTTAACCGTCGTCTGAAAAGTCTGCAACATTAATGTTGCAGCCTGAAATGGGTCCGCACATGGAATATGCTAGCAATGTAACAGATAGAGGGTAATGGAATGAAAAAGGCTATTCTATATGCATATTTGGCTGGTGGAAAGCTCTATGGTTATAGTTTTGCGTAAAGCCAATTTTTCCCTACTGCAAATGAACAAATTTTATTTAACTATCATGGTAGTTGTTAAACATTGAGAATGGTTGACAGCATTCTCAATCCCAATTAAGCATCATCATTAAACAAAACCCAACAAAATTAATTTTAGAGTAACATGATGAGATTCACATGATAATCCAAGTACTAGATACTCAAGATGTCCATAACCGGGGACACGGCTAACCATGATTAGTTTATACACTCTGCAGAGGTTTGCGCACTTTTCCCCACTAGACTCGATCACCTCCGTTTGATTTCTCGCACTACATGGTGTTTGAGAAACAGATGACCGAGACATAGTCTTTCAGAAGCGCTAGCACCTTACGATCGGGTAGACCGTTACACCTACTTTCCCCTACATCTGCTAGTCTACCACTGTAAGAGTTCGCATGACTTAATCAACTATGCTAGATCCCATAGTAGCTTGTGGCTGCACACGAAAGTTTCTAGCATGAATAATCTCATGATCCCTTTGAGCCTGGGTGGCGGTCCATAAAAAACAGGCAATCGATGGAATACCCAGGTGCCTCAATCCACCCAGATGTGTTTTTAAGTTGCCACCTTAGATAAACCATTAATTTAACAATCTCACATCTGTCATGGATTTCACTCACTCAATCCACGTCTACTAGCATAACATGGCATAATAAGCAAACGTAGAAGTAACTCCCAAAGGTTTGATAATAAACAGGTAATAGGCACTACCTCAACTACTTCCCAAACCCACAATTTAATTAGATCCTAATCATGCAATGTGTGAGGATTGATCTAATGCAATAAAACTGGGTAATTGGAAGTATGATCAAAGTGTTACTTGCCTTGTTGATGATCCGCAAAACCTAGCGATTTGAAGTAGCAAGAGGCGCACTCCGGGTACTCTATCGCAAACAAACAAGCATACAATAAGTACTCAACTAATGCACAGGTAAAACTCGAATAAAAGATCTGACCAGAAAGTTCAACTTAAGAACTCCGGTTGGCAAAAAGAATCAAATCGAACGAAGCAACGAAAGACAAACGGCAAAAGAAACAGGCTTCGTTTACTATTCTGGATCTAGGGCAATTTTTACAGTGGCAAAAACTTGTTTGAGTTGGTTAAATGAAAAGAGGGTTTCGAGACGAAACTCCAGGCGCTTGAATCGCCTGATTTCGATAAACGAGCGAAAAGTTGGACTAAAACGAAAATCGGATCAGGAATCGCGATCAGAAAAATCGCGGATTTAATCCGAGAAAAAGAAAAACGACGAACGTTCGTTAAAACAAACGAACGGGCGAACGCTCGCTAATTAAATAAACCGGAAACCCGATCTATTTAAAAAACCGAAACTAAAAAAACCAAACAAAACCGACGGAAAACCGATCGGTTTTCTAAAAAAACGGCGGCGAAAAAAAAACTACCTCCGACGGCGGTGGATCCGGCAGTCCGGCAAGGCGGCGCGGCGGCGGTAGCGAGGCG
>NC_041382.1:616982691-617016734 GCF_002162155.2 Triticum dicoccoides | reverse complement strand
GCGAGGCGGCAGGCAGCGGCGGCGACGTGGGGCGGCGGCGGCGGCGCTAGGGTTAGGGTTCGAGGGCGGCGGCGGCTTGGACTGGCTCGGGCCTCGGGCGGCTCTATTTGAAGGCCCGGCCAGGCGGAGTCCTGGCCGGTTGCGGCCCAAGGTCGGTTCGGACCCCTTTTTAAAAAAAATTACGCTAAAAAAACAAAAGGAATACTAAACGGACTCCAAAAATCCCGAAATAAATTTTCCCCGGCTTATAAAATCAAGCCGCATAGGATGAACATTTATTTGGGGCCTAAATGCAATTTTGAAAAACGCACATTTTTCCTAAATTCAAATAAAATGGCAAATAAAACCAAAATAAAATTCTATTTGATTTTTTTATTAAATCCTCAATATTTCTTTATTTTGGGAAAGTCATTTTATTCCCTCTCTCATATTTTTGATAATAGAAATAATTGAAGATAAAATAAATAAAATCAAATGATCCTATTTTCAAAATTTGAGAAAACTCAAATATGAAAATAACGAAATCCCCAACTCTCTCCAAGGGTCCTTGAGTTGCGTAGAATTTTCTAGGATCAACCAAAATGCAATAAAATATGATATGCAATGATGATCTAGTGTATTCCGGTATTCCAAATTGAAAATTTGGGATGTTACAAGAGGTCTACGGGAGGGAGGGGAATGGGAGGCGAACAGTAAGCCTGCCTGTATTAAGTAGCAGCTCGGGTGCCATTAATGGAGAGGAAGGCGAGCGACCATAGAAGTTAAAGCGCTCGCTTCCCAGTGAGCCTGCGCAGCGTACAACTCACACGTTTCCCGGTGAGCCTGCGCATTGGAGGACAACTTGCACGCCTCTCGGTCAGCATGCGCACCGGACTACGCTTGCACGCCTCCCGTTCAGTCAAGCAGTTGTCCGCATGACACCTCCTATAGCCATTAAAACCAATACACGTGGCATCACATGAATGGTTAACAGAACGCACACGGTTTGAATTATACAAACGTTTGAGATATTAAAGTGGCAGCTATTTTTTCAAAATGCCTTTGTTGGCTGTTATTCGAGTGCGCCTTCTCTCAAAATGGACATGAAAAAAACCATAGCATGTCTGGTGCCATTCCATGATAGCATGCCAAATTTCATGAATTTCAGACGAGTTTTGGATTGACTAAAATTTAAAAAGGAAGTATCTCAACGTCTTGCCGGCAATCAACGGTGCCCTGGTGTTTGAAATTCATTCCCATTTCTTGCATGGGACCTAAGCATGCACCCAAGGACAAAGATTTGATTTTTCAACCAATTTATATGCACTGGAGCATGTGCATGTATTTCAAATTTGAATTATGCACATAAATGCATTGAAAACTCAATTAATGCATAAAAATGGCCAAACGAACCCCGAAAAATCCTAAAAATTGACACAAGACTCCTGTTGTTCTATGTTGACACAAGAAAATTTTTGAAAGTAATAAAAGGCAATGGATATCATTTCGTCCCCAAAGGTGGGACGTTCCCTACCAAAACCATCATGCTTGTTGTGAGAAGCTCTGGTTTGTGAGAAGCATATACCCAAACCTACCCCAAATGGGACAAATTTTTTACCATAGCATGTTGATGCCGCTCCATGATAGCATGTCAAGTTTCATGAATTTCAGACAAGTTTTAGATTTACCAGAATTTAAAAACTAGGTATCTCAATGTTTGCGGCCGAGTGACGGTGGCAGGGTGTTTGACATTCATTCCCATTTCTTGCATGAGACCTAAGCATGCAACCAAGGACACATATTTGAATTTTCAACCAATTTATATGCATTAGAGCATGTGCATGTAGTTCAAATTTGAATTATGCACATGAATGCATTGAAAAACTTAGTTAATGCACAAAAATGTCCAAACGAACCCCGAAAAATACCAAAATTTGACACAACACTCATGTTGTTCTATGTTGACACGAGAAATTTTTTGAAAGTAATAAGAGGCAATGGATATCGTTTCATCACCAAAGGTGGGACGTTCCCTACCGAAACCATCATGCTTGTTGTGAAAAGCTCTGGTTTGTGAGAAGCATATACCCAAACCTGCCCCAAATGGGACAAAAAATTTACCACGGCATGTTGATGCCGCTCCATGATAGCATGCCAAGTTTCATGAATTTCAGATGAGTTTTGGATTTACTAGAATTTAAAAACCAGGTATCTCAATGTTTGCGGCCGAGTGACAGTGGCAGGGTGTTTGACATTCATTCCCATTTCTTGCATGAGACCTAAGCATGCAACCAAGGACACATAATTGAATTTTCGACCAATTTATATGCATTAGAGCATGTGCATGTAGTTCAAGTTTGAATTATGCACATGAATGCATTGATAACTCAGCTAAGGCATAAAAATGTCCAAACGAACCCTGAAAAATCCCAAAATTTGACACAACACTCCTGTTGTTCTATGTTGACACAAGAAATTTTTTGAAAGCAATAAGAGGCAATGTATATCATTTCATCCACAAAGGTGGGATGTTCCCATACCGAAACCATCATGCTTGTTGTGAGAAGCTCTGATTTGTGAGAAGCATGTCCCCAAACCTGCCCCAAATGGGACAAAATTTACCATGGCATGTTGATATCGCTCCATGACAACATGCCAAGTTTCATGAATTTCAAACGAGCTTTGGATTTACAAGAATTTAAAAATCAGGCACCTCAATATTTATGGCCGAGTGACGGTGGCAGGGTGTTTGACATTCATTCCCATTTCTTGCATGGGACCTAAGCATGCAACCAAGGACACAAATTTGAATTTTCAACCAATTTATATGCATTAGAGCATGTGCATGTAGTTCAAATTTGAATTATGCACATGAATGCATAGAAAACCGAGTTAATGTATAAAAATGTCCAAGCGAACCTCGAAAAATCCCAAAACTTGACACAACACTCCTATTGTTCTATGTTGACACAAGGAAAAAATTGAAATCGAGAAGACACAATGGATATCGTTTCATCCAGAAAGGTGACACGTTCCCTACCGACACCATCAGGCTTGTTGTGAGAAACTCTGGTTTGTGAGAAGCATATCTCCAAACCTGCCCCAAATGGGACAAAAAATTTACCACGACATGTTGATGCCGCTCCATGACAACATGCCAAGTTTCATGAATTTTAGACAAGTTTTGGATTTACTAGAATTTAAAAACTAGGTATCTCAATGTTTGCGGCTGAGTGACGGCGGCAGGGTGTTTGACATTCATTCCCATTTCTTGCATGGGACCTAAGAATGCAACCAAGGACACAGATTTGAGTTTTCAACCAATTTATATGCATTAGAGTATGTGCATGTAGTTCAATTTTTAATTATGCACATGAATACATAGAAAACTCAGTTAATGTATAAAAATGTCCAAGTGAACCCTGAAAAATCCCAAAAATTGACACAACACACTTGTTGTTATATGTTGACACTAGGAAAAAATTTGAAATCGAGAAGAGGCAACGGATATCATTTCGTCCAGAAAGGTGAAACGTTCCCTACCGAAACCATCACACTTATTGTGAAAATCTCTGGTTTATGAGAAGCTTATACCCAAACCTGCCCCAAATGGGAATTTTTTTTACCACGGCATGTTGATGCCACTCTATGATAGCATGCCAAGTTTCATGAATTTCGAACGACTTTTGGATTTACTAGAATTACAAAAGCAAGTACGTCGACATTTGCCAGAGAGCCACGGTGCCATGGTGTTTGAAATTCATCCCCATTTCTTGCATGGAACATAAGCATAAACCCATGGGCACATATATGATTTTATAACCCATGTGAAGAAAATATGCCCTAGAGGCAATAATAAAGTTGTTATTTATATTTGCTTATATCATGATAAATGTTTATTATTCATGCTAGAATTATATTAACCGGAAACTTAGTACATGTGTGGATACATAGACAAACAGAGTGTCCCTAGTATGCCTCTACTTGACTAGCTCGTTAATCAAAGATGGTTAAGTTTCCTAGCCATAGACATGTGTTGTCATTTGATGAACGGGATCACATCATTAGAGAATGATGTGTGATGGACAAGACCCATCCGTTAGCTTAGCATAATGATCGTTTAGTTTTTCTTCTATTTGCTTTCTTCATGACTTATACATGTTCCTTGGACTATGAGATTATGCAACTCCTGAATACGGGAGGAACACCTTGTGTGTTATCAAACGTCACAACATAACTGGGTGATTATAAAGATGCTCTACAGGTGTCTACGATGGTGTTTGTTGGTTTGGCATAGATCAAGATTAGGATTTGTCAGTCCGAGTATCGAAGAGGTATCTCTGGGCCCTCTCGGTAATGCACATCATAATAAGCCTTGTAAGCAATGTGACTAATGAGTTAGTTACGGGATGATGTATTACAGAACGAGAAAAGAGATTCGCCGGTAACGAGATTGAACTAGGTATGAAGATACCGATGATCGAATCTCGCGCAAGTAACATACCGATGACAAAGGGAATAACGTATGTTGTCATAAAGGTTCGACCGATAAAGATCTTCGTAGAATATGTAGGAGCCAATATGGGCATCCAAGTTCCGCTATTGGTTATTGACCGGAGAAGTATCTCGGCCATGTCTACATAGTCCTCGAACCCGTAGGGTCCGCACGCTTAAACGTTCGTTGACGATATAATACTATATGAGTTATGTATGTTGGTAACCGAATGTTGTTTGGAATCCCGGATGTGATCACGGATATGACGAGGAGCTCCAGAATGGTCCGGAGGTAAAGATTAATATATGGGATAATAGTGTTTGGTCTCCGGAAGGGTTCTGGAATTCAACGGAAGGGGTTCCGGATGTTTCCCAAAATGTTTGGGTATGAGAACACTTTATTTGGGCCAAAAGGGAAAGCCCACAAGGTTTTTGAAAAGTGCAAAAGGAAGTTTTGCGGAGTCCAGGGGCCAGACGCCAGGGTCCCTAGCGTCTGGGTCCAGACGCCAGGAACCCTGGCGTCTGGCCCTGGAGTCCGAGAAGGACTCTTGCCTTTCGGGTGAAACCGACTTTGTGGAGGATTTTACTCCAAGTTTCGACCCCAAGGCTCAACATATAAATAGAGGGGCAGGGCTAGGACCCAAGACACATCAAGAAACACCAAGCCATGTGCCAGCAACCCCATCCCCTCTAGTTTATCCTCCATCATAGTTTTCATAGTGCTTAGGCGAAGCCCTGCGGAGATTGTTCTTCACCAACACCGTCACCACGCTGTCGTGCTGCCGGAACTCATATACTACTTCGCCCCTCTTGTTGGATCAAGAAGGTGAGGACTTCATCGAGCTGAACATGTGCTGAATGCGGAGGTGTCGTATGTTTGGTACTTGATCGGGACGGATCGTGAAGGTGTACGACTAAATCAACTGTGTTGATAAATGCTTCCGCTTTCGGTCTACAAGGGTACATAGACACACTCTCCCCGCTCGTTGCTATGCATCTCCTAGATAGATCTTGCGTGATCGTAGGTAAATTTTTTGAAATACTGCATTCCTCAACACCATGTTGGTGCACCGGAGCATGTGCATGTAGTTTAATTTTGAATTGTGCACCTGAAATGGCTAGAGAACCAATTTAATGTATAAAATGTCCAAACAAATCCTGAATAATTCCAATTCTTTTATGACACACATATAGTTGCATGTTCACTGCAGATAAAAGGTCTAGCAATTCAAACACCGTCCATTGCTGTTGTGACCCCATTACGTAATTCAAATCAAGATGAAACATCAAGTAGATCCCACAGAGTTTATTATCACTAACCGTGTGAGATGCAGCACAAAATATCCTGGAGCACCATCGGTGTATAGTACGCCTATGGCTTACGCGAGAAGGTGCGTCGGCTACAGTCCACAACCGGCGTGTCAAGTACACTAGCTCGCTCCCCAAATATCATTTCACTGTTCATCATCGCCGGTGAAAGATGGGGACGAGGACCTGCTCGTGAGGGCAACTTCGGTAGCCCACTCTGGCGAGAGCGCGGCCACAATCTCCATGCGCGTGCTAACAAGGTGCATGAGCGCGGCCGCAATCTGCGACCGGGTGGCCAAGGCAGCCCAAACAACCACTGTTGCTTCTCAGGTGGCGGCAGCAACATCTGCCTCACGGATAGAATCTGGCGAGAGCGCCACAACAACTGTCCGTTCCGCAACGGCGGCCTTAGCCATGATGGAGGCCGCCCACGACCATGTCGAGGCCGCCCACGCCCAGCTTGTGGCGGTCACCGCACAAATCAAACGAAGCTTCTCCAACAACGGTCGGCAACCCACGGCCGAAGAGTTGGCAATCGCCGAGAGCATTCAATCAGCCGTCCATTCCTCCGCCGCATACCCCGTGATGACGGAGCCCGTCCAAGCCCAGATCGCAGCCGCCCACGCCCAGCTCGTGGCGTCCTTTTCCAAAGAGATGGCGGACGCAGATGGCGAGATGCTTGGCAAGTATGGTGCGATGGATGCCATGGAGCCCCTTCCTCAGGAGAGCATCGGGCGCGAGCTGGAAATGGAGGTGGCGGCGGAGATCGACGAGCACCAGCCGTAGTAGTACTCTTTGTTTTGTTTAATTAAGAGTGCCGGTCTTTAATTTGTTAGAGTAATGTTTAGGTCAGCTAGCTCTGTTTAATTGCTGAACTTGATCGATTAAGAAGTGTGGGTGTGCTGTAGTCTCCTTTGTGTACCCAAATTATGCAATGGCGTGGATGACCACTGTAACCAGGGAAATTCGAACCAAAAGTTTTGATGTTCAAACTCATCACACACGGGTTAAGCTATCTGAATTGTTTGTGATGACACTTTGCGCGCCAGTTTTTTCGCTGAAGCGATTCCAAATTTTCGTCTTCCGCGGAAATATCTACCTCCCCGCCCCCTCCCCCTTACCAAAATCCGCATTTCCCCTATTTCCGCCTTCATTTCCAAGTTGAAACCTTCACTCCTTGCTTGCAGCGCCGCCTCCTCACCGGCGACCCTCCTTCATGCTGCTTGGCCTCGTCTATCCAGGAAGGTAATCCACACCCGACCGCCATCCTCCTCCTCATTCCACATCCCACATGCCCTGACCGCCACGCGACACCCTCCACCCGAATCACCGACCCCTCCACCAAATAAGCGCCGCCCTAAGCCATGGTGCATGCAATATAGCCAGGAGCTCAAGGAGCATTTGGCAGCGGAGAAGCAAATCGCGTCCGCACGCGCGGATGATGTCGCGATGGCTGCCATTCGTGCCGACCCCCAGATCTTGGAGGAGCACCTTGCCATTTGCTAGATACACCGGTTAAGCATGCTCGGTTTACCCGTTGCGTGTGCTGCTCTTGCCTTTCCTTCACAAATTCTAGTGAATTGTGGTATCTAATTTTACCATGCAATCTGTTGCTCTAGTGTATATGTTCTATATGTCGTGCAGCCTGGTGCTCACTTATTAACTGTTTGGTTAATTAGTTCTCGTCTTCAGTTAACTGTTTAGTTCAATTCTGCAAATGTGATGTTAATTCTTCAGGCTGCAATTTTGTATTGTCTTCCATGTGAGAAATAAATCGAATTTATCTTTACAAAATACATGAGAAACGAATACAATTGCTATATTTCCAAGTTTTCAAGCATGCTTCGTTTGGTTATACATTGTGCAATGTGGTGCTCAGTTAATAGTTGGTTCATTTGTGTTGTGGTGTTTAGTTAACTGTTTGGTTCAATTCATGCGATGTTCAATAGTTGTGGGTGGATTCTGTTATTGTATACCATGTGCGGAACAAATTGAATTTGGCTGTAGTAAATACATGAGAAACAAATACAATTGCTATATTTCCAAGTTGTTAAGCATGCTTGGTTTGGTTAACTGTCTGATCTTCTATTAGGAGTATGTTCTATTGTGCAATGTGGTGTTCAGTTAATGTTTGGTTCATTTGTTGTGGTGTTATTTTAACTGCTTGGTTCAATTCTGCAATGCGATGTCCAATTGTCGTGGGTAGAATTTTGTATTGTTGTGCATGTGAGGAATAAATCGAATTTGGATACACTTAATACATAAGAAACATATACAACTGCTATATTTCCTAGTTCTTAATCATGTTTGGTTTGGATAGATGGGTTTTCCATGTGGCTTGAATTAATCTGATAAATCTGCAATGTGCTTATTTTTCATCAACATATTTTACTGATAGCATGTGAACACTTACTTAACCTGATGACTAACTACCTTATATGTGTTGCAGGGAAACAATGGGAAGCACTGAGGTTTACAATCGAGGTTAGCACGTGCATGGTCCGTTGTCTAATAGCACATTATTATGCAATTGCAGGAACCATTCTAATATTTAGGTTTTTAACAATTTGGTCTTGCACATGTAGGTCCTGCTATCAGAGGTTTTGACCCACTGTTCGACCCTTTTTGCATATGGGGAAATGAGTTGTCCATGAATATCAATCAAGTCAAGAAACTCAGAAAGATTGTTATGATAAAGAAATTAGCAACAAAAAACAACAAGATCTTTGTTTGCACAATGAAGAAGACATCAATTCACTACAAGATGATACTAACTATTATATCTTGCCTTTTTTATTCCTTTGCCCAATTTCCAATATAGAGAAGATATTTATGCACATTCTTGTTTTCAGGCCTTTCCAAAGCAGTTCACTAATGATTACCTCTCAAACCACCTCTATGGTCAGGAGGCAAGGAAGTTTTTCATACAACACCCACGGTTCAATATTGAAGTGTTCCTGAAGAGGACGAAGGACAGACGGTCAATCATCCACAGGCACTGGCCTAAAGTTGCAAAGACCTTCAACATGAATGAAGGCTCAATATTCGCCTTCCGCTTCAGCAGTTTTCCAGATGAGATGCATCTGTCTATATACCGTCTATGATGCTAATTTTGAAATGTTCTACATGTTGCATGTGAAACTTGGTGTTGGTGCAGTTGTATAATGGGGTAGCTGAGTGCTGAAGCTATATCATGTTGTACTCTGATGTATTTCAATTATGAAATCCTGCTTCCTTAATATGGAAATGAAATATATTATGTGCTTAATATGAATGTCAGTTAGATTAATAAATGAATTATTAGCCTGCTAATAGGGTTCTTCTATTGCAAACGGTTGTTGAGAAAATACCATGCGCGATGACCTCAGGCAACGCGCATAGTTTCTAGGAATAAACCGTGTTGGATCAATGAACAATCACACACGCCCTTCTCTTGAAAATTGTTTGCGTTAGGCCACCTTGCGCAAATGTTTACCACATAAAAACTATGTGTGATGGACAACCTTTGCCACACAGTTTATTCTACGCATCGTGTGTGATGCATTTAATCACACAAATGATAAAATTGTTAATATCGTGTGCAATGGCAACGTTATCACAAACGATTTAACGGGAAAAATTGTGTATGATGTACCTGTGAACGAAAACATTTTCCTTAGAGCGACTGTGTGGGATGTACATACGAACGGAAACATTTAGCGGGGACTGACTGTGTGGGATGTACTTGCGACCAAAAACAATTTCGCCTGTATAATTGTATTTTTTTAGCTCTAATGTACATATTTCTGTATTTGAGCGCTCGCCGGTCGCACACGATCTCATTTTGCCGAGCGTTGTGTGCCAGGAGGGCATATCCCCGACGTTTCTGGGTCATGTGGGAAGGACCCCTCTATCACCGTCACTCACTAGACGATGGTTCCAAATGCCGTTGCGGAAAGGGGTTAAAAACTGTTTGTATAGCACCTCGTTGTACCAGTGTAACCCAACAAAAGATGTGTGTAAAATAATACAACATGAGCATAATCATTGGCATTGTATTTTGTAGATAACCGTGAATAAAGCTCCTTTAAACGATTCATCTGGCCTTTTGGTTGCATTTCTTGCATGAAATTGCTCTTTGTGCCAAGTGCACAATGAATGAAACATATTCCATGTGACCTGCTCCGCTTACTTGATGCATTTGATTGTGTTATTTCCCCAAGGCAAGAAAATACAATTCATCCAAACTAAACTAACATCATATTGTGGCCTACCATCACATAGGCAACCTTGTCCTTTCAGATAGTTCGCTAAGGGCTTCTTTCTAATTTTTGCTTAATTTTTAAGTTGTGTTCTGACGGCTCAAGAATTTGTGATGTTTGCCTAGTGATTATTGCTTGGTTTCATTAGATTTTTATTACTCTTCAGATATTTTCCTAACGCTAATCCCTCGAAAGATAAGAAAATCCATTTTCCAATGTTTGGCATGACATATCAATTATGGAAGGAAACCAAGAGGGATTGCTACAAATCAAGCCAAAAGGAGCAACTTCCGTGAAGAGACTCAAGGCATCAGGTGTAGCAGAGCAAAAGACGGTGTTCCATACGACCAAAAGCGCTCGTATGGACTGCCATCAGCTCCACCACATCTATACACGCCACTTTCATGGAGGGCTTGGGAGGAGAAGAGGACCCTAGCCGCCGCCACACCATCCAGAAGAGTTGAATAGAGAATCTAAGGAACCATCGAAGATCTTAGTTTTGGTCCTTTCATCTCCATCATCATCATCATCATCATCATCATTCACTATTGTAATAGGAATTGCAATTTGGGAGAACAATTGTAACTCTACCCCATCTCTTCTAGAGATCAAGACAATTTGAACTATCCATTTCATCTTATTGTGGATCTTCCCGGTATTATCGATATGGTTTTCATGGGCTTTATCTATGTTATGATTGATTCCCCTCTTATGATGTGTGAGTAATTCCCCCTAGACGTGGGAGATGTAAGTGAATGGCAAGATTCATTTGTGCCACTCACAACATGCATAGAGTTTACCACAGTATAACAAGATGCAAATACTCCTAAGCACTGCAAGACTAGAGATGAACAAAACATGCACAACATAAAGGTAAGTCTTCAGACAAAGTTTGCGTATAGAGAAGGAGATAAAGTCTTCACAACACAAGTATGAAAAGTAAAGAGGTGGAGAAATGAAACCAATTGCTCGGAGAAGACAGAGAATTTGTTTTACCAGTTCAAGTTGATGTGACAACTTTACGTCTGGTTGGAGAGGCTAAGATTTAACTCAGAGGATCAAGTCTTCACCTTATACTCCTTGAGATAAGGTCACTTATACCTTACCCAATCACCCCTATCAAGTCTTCAAGGTAGATGACAGTACATGAAACCAATAGTACACTCAGTAGGGTAGCGAGCGTGGCCGGAAGTGCCAAAAGGGAGTTCGCACAGGGGAGTTACCTAGGTTCGAGCCCCCATGGTGAGGTAATACCATATGTCCTGCTCTGCGTTTTGTATTAATGATGGAGCTGAAGGAAATATGCCCTGGAGGCAATAATAATGTTATTATTTTATTTCCTTATATCATGATAAATGTTTATTATTCATGCTAGAATTGTATTATCCGGAAACATAATACTTGTGTGAATACATAGACAAACTAAACTTCACTAGTATGCCTCTACTTGACTAGCTCATTAATCAAAGATGGTTATGTTTCCTAACCATAGACATGTGTTGTCATTTGATTAACGGGATCACATTATTAGGAGAATGATGTGATTGACATGACCCATTCCATTAGCTTAGCACCCGATCGTTTAGTATGTTGCTATTGCTTTCTTCATGACTTATACATGTTCCTATGACTATGAGATTATGCAACTCCCGTTTGCCGGAGGAACACTTTGTGTGCTACCAAACGTCACAATGTAACTGGGTGATTATAAAGGAGCTCTATAGGTGTCTCCAAAGGTAAATGTTGGGTTGGCGTATTTCGAGATTAGGATTTGTCACTCCGATTGTCGGAGAGGTATCTCTGGGCCCTCTCGGTAATGCACATCACATAAGCCTTGCAAGCATTGCAACTAATGAGTTAGTTTCGAGATGATGTATTACGAAACGAGTAAAGAGACTTGCCGGTAATGAGATTGAACTAAGTATTGAGATACCGACGATCGAAACTGGGGCAAGTAACATACCGATGACAAAGGGAACAACGTATGTTGTTATGCGGTCTGACCGATAAAGATCTTCGTAGAATATGTGGGAGCCAATATGAGCATCCAGGTTCCGCTATTGGTTATTGACCGGAGACGTGTCTCGGTCATGTCTACATTGTTCTCGAACCTGTAGGGTCTGCACGCTTAAGGTTTCAATGACAGTTATATTATGAGTTTATGAGTTTTGGTGTACCGAAGTTAGTTCGGAGTCCCGGATGTGATCACGGACATGACGAGGAGTCTCGAAATGGTCGAGACATAAAGATTGATATATTGGAAGCCTATGTTTGGACATCGGAAGTGTTCCGGGTGAAATCGGCATTTTACCGGAGTACCGGGAGGTTATCGGAACCCCCCGGTAACCTAATGGGCCTTAATGGGCCTAGTGGAGGAAGAGGAGAGGAGGCCTAGGGGCTGCCGCGCGCCCCTCCCCCCAACTCCGAATTGGACAAGGAGGGGGGGCGCCCCCTCTTTCCTTTCTTACCTCTCCTCCTTCCCCCCCCCCCAAGTCCTAATCCAACTAGGGAAAGGGAGGGGAGTCTGTAAGTGCATCTAGTGCCACCCCTAGTTGGTTTTGGAGTATTGACGACAAACCTAGTTGAGGGACTAATGTGTTTGTGAGAATTGCAGGATAACACAGGTAGAAGTCCCTCATTGATTCGGTTTTCCTATCAGAGATGACCCCTAAAAATGTATGAAGACATTGAAGTCAAAGGTGGTATGTGAAGATATTCACATTGAAGACTATGACAAGAGAAGACATCGCATGAAGACTATGGAGCTCGAAGACTTAGATCTTTCATAGTTCTTTTTCTTCTTTGTTGAGTCATAGGAACCACCGTACTGTTAAGTGGGGTCCAAGAGAACCAGTCAGAATGACTGAAGTGATGCTTAACCAAAATCCTATGTCTTCGAGTGAAGACTATGAGAGCGAATCTTGTCCAGAGTTGGACAAGTCAGCTTTTCTTGTAGCCCAAGTAAAGTTGTCGTGTGTGTTTAAAATCTGACCGTTGGAACACGTGTCAGTTCCTTAGTGACCCAGGGTCATTTCGGACAAATCAGGTCGGGTTGCCTAGTGGCTATAAATAGCCCACCCCCTACAACCATAAATGGTTGGCTGCTTAGAGTTAAAGTACGGCTGTTGTCGTTTGAGAGAAACCCACCTTGAAGCCTTTGAGAGAGAATTCCTTGCGAGGATAAATTCCTAACCACCCAGAGCCAAAGAGTGTTAGGCATCACTTAAGTCTTCTTGTCTGTGTGATCTGAAGACTTATTACACTTGAGGACTGTGAATCCTCCAGCCGGTTAGGCGTCGTGTTCTGAGCATCCAAGAGTCATTGTGGATCGCCGGTGAACGAAGTCTGTGAAGGTTTGGGAGTCTACCTTGAAGACTTACCAGAGTGATTGGGCGAGGTCTGCGTGACCTTAGCTCAAGGGGAATACGGTGAGGACTAAGGGTTTTGAGCTGCGTATTCAGGACTGGGTGTCCGGGACTGTGTGTCCTCAGGTTTAAATACCTAGCCGCCCTAACCAGACGTACAGTTGTCACAGCAACTGGAACTGGTCCAACAAATCATTGTCTTCAACGAGTCACTGGTTTCATCCTTCCCTTCCCTTTACTTACTCTTGGTCCTTGTGAAGTCATTGCGTGATTGCATTATCTTTTGTCTTCACTGAGTGACTGCTTGTTCTGATTGGCTTCACAATATCTTCCTACCTGATCCCTACTACCTAGCTGCTATTAGTCATCGTGCTTTCACTTCGTTGATTACATGACTAAGGTTTGCCTAGTGTAGTCTACCTTCCGCTGCGTGGTAATAGGTTTACTTCTATCGTTTGTCTTCAAAACTTCCCTGTTTAGAAGACTTTCATAAAAATCACCTATTCACCCCCCCCCCCTCTAGTCGATCACTAGCACTTTCAATCGGTATCAGAGCAAGGTACTCCCTTGTTCTGTGTGATTCGGTTTAACCACCTGGAGTTTTAGCTATGTCGACTGCAGGGATAATTAAAGTCTCCGCTGCGTGCCCTGTCTTCGATGGAACTGAATATCCCTACTGGAAGAATAAGATGTGCATGCATCTTGAAGCCATTGATGTCGACCTATGGTATGTCGTCAAGAACGGCGTTCCCAAGGCTGGAGAAGGTGTCACTGCTACTGATGTCAAGAAGTTCGTTCAACTGGACTCTACTGCCAAGAATATCATATGTGGTCATCTGACCAAAGGACAGTATGGCCGTGTGAGTGCATTGGAGACTTCCAAGCTAGTCTGGGACTGGCTCTCCAAGGTCAACGAAGGCGTCTCCACCCAGAGAGATCAGAGAATCAATGTCCTTCGCAACCTCTTCAACCGCTTCAAGAGAAATGACAATGAGAATGTCCAGCTCACGTTTGATCGACTCACTGACATCACAAATGAGCTTCAAGCCCTCGGCGCCACTGAGATCACCAAGCATGAAGTCGTCAAGACACTCTTGAGATCACTTGACAGTTTGTTTGACACCCTAGCCCTGATGATTCAAGAATGCCCTGATTTCAAGACACTCGATCCGTCTGACATACTTGAGAGGCTCAACACACACGAGTTTCAGCTTTCTGAGAAAAGAGACATCTACGGTCCCAGCTATGGGCGAACTCATGCCTTGAAGGCAAAAGTTGTCTCCTCATCCGAAGAAGAATCTGACAGCAGTTCTGATGATCCTGAAGACATTGGAAAGGAGCTTGCTATGCTTGTGAAGAAGTTCCAAATTTTCACCAAGAAGAAAGGGTTCAGAAAGTCTTCACGATCAAGCTCAAGGAATGATGAAGCTTCTGCTCATGACTACAAGAAGAGAACATGTCACAAGTGCAAGAAGCCTGGCCACTACATCTCTGAGTGTCCACAGTGGGACAATGAGAACAACAACAAGAAGAAGAAGAGCAAGGAGTATGACTCTGACGACAAGAAGAAGAAGAAATACTCAAAGTCTTCATCACACAAGAAGAGCTCATCTGGCAAGGCATGTGCGTTTGTTGGCAAGGAAATGGATTCTGAGGAGGAGTCTGCTTCTGAGGAGGCAGAGGTGGAGTCTGAGGAGGCGGAGGTGGAGTCTGAGGAGGAGTCCGATTCTGGCATTGCGAGTCTGGCTACAGCATACGTTGCCAAGTCCATCTTCAACATTGAAGATAATGACTTCATCACCGACACCGATGCAAATGACAAGGACTACTCCGCTCCTTCCTACTGCTTCATGGCACGTGGTGCCAAGGTAAACACATGCACTACTCACTATCAAACATCCAGTGACGATGAATCTGATTGTGATTCCAAACCTAGCTACAAAACACTTGCTAAAATTGCAACTGAACAACAGAAAGCTATGGAACACATTCAAAAACTGTTAGACAAAAGCGATGATCTGTTAGACGCTGAAATGACTCGATCTCAGTCCTGAATTGAAGACATAAAAAATCTTCATGTTAAGTATGAGGAACTTGAAAGTTGTCATGAAACGCTCTCAACAACTCATGAAAGGTTGTCCTACGATTATCTTCAAAGGAAGCAAGACCTTGAGAAATTGAGAGCGGCTCATGAAGATCTTCAAAAGGAAAACGAGTCACTTCGCGCCAAACAGATCGGTTCAGCTCAGAAGGATTTGAACCACCATGTCTTAAATGCATTGAGCGTGATAACGGTACTTCTGTTGCTGAATTTTCTACTGCTGCTACTATTGCAATATCTTCACCTATTGATGTGGTAACTAACCCCTCTGCTGAGGATACCACTGCCATTGCTGATGAGAATGCTAGGTTGAAGACACTGCTTGAAACATGGATGTACAAAAGTCTCAAAGGGCATCAGACACTATGTGATGTCCTCAAAAGGCAGATCCTAAACCGAAACCCTAGGAAAGAGGGTGTTGGGTTCGAAAGGAAAATGAATGCCGATGGCTCTTACTGGAAACCTGAGCAGTACCCCAAAACCACATGGGTTGCTGCAAAGGAACCTTCAGTGGATGCATCCACCCTATCTGGCTTCACTTGTGCTAATCCCATTGTTATTGATGAATCCTTTGATGCAAACTACAAACTGTTTAAGAATCAGAATGGTGAAGTGTTTGCCAGGTATATTGGTACTAACTGCAGGAATGGACCGCCTATGAAGAAGATCTGGGTGCCGAAAAGGTGTTTGGAGAATCTTCCTGTGAATGTCATCATGACACCACAAGTGAAGAAGATAAACCCCAGACCACATGCTTCATATGGTCCAAAGGCTTCATACAGACAGAGGACTCACCGGAGTTGCACTAATGCAAATGTTTTGCAGGGAAGCCATACTCAGGCCTATGAATATGAGCGCGGTTCATCAAACCGCCATGTTCATAAGACCAAGAACTATTCTGCTTATTCTTATGAGTACTATTGTCCACCTGCAAGACTTTTTACTAGGGCTCCAAAGCCAAAATTCTCAGATGCTGCACTTAGACTCATTGCTTCAAAGCCACCCTTGAAGATGTGGGTGGCTAAGAAAGCTTAACTCTCTTTTGCAGGGAAAGGTCTCTAGCAGAAAACCAAAATCGTCTGACGCTATTGCTGGGGACCTTAAACATCTTGTAGGGCGCAAGATCAAATGCCCAAATGGTCTTATTATGTACTTTGTTCCTGAATCGCTTGCTACTCGCCCTATCAGTCCAAATCTCGATCTAAGCTTTCATAACCCACTGGTTCGTCAAATGTTTTTGCTTCACAATTCTCTTCGTGAAGCCTATCCCCCTAACTGCACTGTAGGGTACGACACCAGCAGCTTCAGAATGGATTATTGATAGTGGGTGTACCAATCACATGACTGGCAAGAGAAGCCTTCTTATGGACTCAACCTTACGTCCATCCGACAAAAGTCACATCACATTTGCTGACACTGGTAAAAGTAAGGTATTGGGTCTAGGTAGAGTTGCAATCTCAAAGGATCAACACATGGATAAAGTCATGCTTGTTGAATCCCTTGGCTTCAACTTAATGTCTGTCTCAATGCTTTGCGATTTAAACATGATTGTGATGTTTGGAAAATATTATTGCCTTGTTCTAATGGAATCTGACAAGTCTCTAGTGTTTGAAGGGTATCGGAAAGATGATTTGTACGTGGTAGATTTCTCAGCAGGACCACAACTTGCCGTATGCCTTCTAGCAAAAGCTTCAGAATGCTGGCTCTGGCATCGGAGGCTAGGGCATGCTGGCATGAGGAACCTGCACACCCTTGCAAAGAAGAAGCATGTCATAGGCATCGAGGGCGTCAAGTTCAAGAAAGATCACTTATGCGGTGCCTGTGAAGCGGGAAAGATGACGAGGGCCAAGCATCCCTCAAAGACAATCATGACAACGACTCGACCCTTCGAACTGCTCCACATGGATCTTTTTGGTCCCACTCATTACTCAACTCTTACTACTACTACTTGTCTCTATGGCTTTGTCATTGTTGATGATTATTCTAGATATACTTGGGTGCATATAATCCTCTACAAGACTAAAGTGCAGGATGTCTTCAGACGCTTCGCCAATCGAGCAATGAACAACTATAGCGCCAAGATAAAGCACATCAGAAGTGACAATGGCACTGAATTCAAGAACATTGGCCTTGATACATATCTTGATACTTTGGGCATCACACATGAATTCTCAACTCCGTACACGCCACAGCAGAATGGCATCGTCGAACGCAAGAACAGAACACTTATTGAGATGGCCCGAACGATGCTTGATGAATACAAGACTCCAAGAAAATTCTGGCCTGAAGCCATTGATATTGCATGCCATACAATCAACCGTGTTTATCTTCACAAGCTTCTGAACAAGACATCTTATGAGCTCCTTACTGGCAAGAAGCCAAATGTCAGTTACTTCAGAGTATTTGGCGCCAGGTGCTGGATCAAGGATCCACATCACACTTCAAAATTTGCACCAAAAGCACATGAGGGTTTTATGCTTGGATATGGAAAGGACTCGCACTCCTACAGAGTCTTCAATCTCTTTCATTATAAAGTGGTTGAAACAGTGGATGTGCAGTTCGATGAGACTAACGGCTCACAAAGAGAGCACCTGCCAAATGTGCTAGATGAAGTTCCATCCAGTGAATCAATCAAACTTATGGGAACTGGAGAAATCATACCTTCTGAAGCTCAACCTGAAGAGGAACTTATCATCTCCGCACCTGATCAACCTGAAGACAATGCTCAGCCTGAAGACAATCCCTCTAACAATGACAATGATCAGCAAGAGCAAAATCTTCGCCCTGTACATCCTCGTGTTGCCAATGAAGTGCAGATTGAGAGAATAATTGATAGCATCAATTCACCCGGTCCACTCACTCGTTCAAGGGCAACACAGCTAGCAAATTTCTATGGGCACTTCGCATTCGTCTCAATAACAGAACCCAAGAAAGTTGAAGAAGCCTTCATGGAACCTGAATGGATTCAAGCTATGCAAGAAGAGCTTCAACAGTTTGAGCTGAATAATGTATGGGAACTGGTTAAGCGTCCTGATCCTCGGAAGCACAATATAATAGGCACCAAATGGATATATCGCAACAAGCAAGATGAGCATGGTCAAGTTGTCAGAAACAAAGCTCGTCTTGTTGCTCAAGGATATACTCAAGTTGAAGGGATTGACTTCGATGAAACATTTGCTCCTGTGGCTCGACTTGAAGCCATACGCATACTGCTGGCCTATGCAAATCATCATAACATACTTCTATATTAAATGGATGTGAAGAGCGCTTTTCTCAATGGCAAGATTGAAGAAGAAGTGTATGTTGCACAACCGCCTGGCTTTGAAGATCCAAAACATCCTGACATAGTATACAAGCTCAACAAGGCACTGTATGGCCTCAAACAAGCCCCTCGGGCTTGGTATGACACACTCAAATACTTCCTGAAGAGCAAAGGATTCACACCTGGTTCCCTCGACCCCACTCTCTTCACGAAGACATATGATGGTGAACTGTTTGTGTGCCAAATATATGTGGATGACATTATCTTCGGCTGCACCAATCAGAAATACAGTGAAGAGTTTGGATATATGATGCAAGAGCAATATCAGATGTCCATGATGGGAGAGCTGAAGTTCTTCCTTGGTCTTCAAATACGATAGCAACGCAACGGCATCTTTATATCTCAAGAGAAGTATCTCAAAGATTGCCTGAAGAAGTTCGGTATGCAAGACTGCAAAGGCTTCACGACGCTAATGCCAGCCAAGCATCATCTGGGTCCCGACGACAATGGTAAAGAGTTCGATCAAAAGGTATACCGCTCCATGATTGGTTCTTTACTTTATCTATGTGCATCTAGGCCAGATACTATGCTTAGTGTTTGCATGTGTGCTCGATTCCAAGCGGCACCAAAGGAATCGCATCACTTAGCTGTGAAGCGAATTCTTCGATATTTGGCTTACACCCCAACTCTAGGATTATGGTATCCAAAGGGCTCAGAGTTTGATCTGGTTGGATTCTCGGATGCTGATTATGCTGGTGACAAGGTGGATCGCAAGTCTACATCAGGCACATGTCATTTTCTGGGACAATCACTTGTATGTTGGTCTTCAAAGAAGCAGAACTGTGTATCTCTCTCCACTGCTGAATCTGAATACATTGCTGCTGGATCTTGCTGCGCTCAGCTTCTGTGGATGAAGCAAACACTCAAAGACTATGGCATTCATCTGAAGCAAGTACCACTCTACTGCGACAACGAAAGCGCCATCAAGATTGCCAACAACCCAGTTCAGCACTCGAAGACAAAGCACATTGAGATCCGTCATCACTTTCTCAGAGATCATGTTGTGAAGGAAGATGTTGATATCATACACGTCAACACTGAAGAGCAATTGGTAGATATCTTCACCAATCCCTTGGATGAGAAGAGATTTTGCAAGTTACGGTGTGAGCTAAATATCTTGGAATCCTCAAATGTCATGTGATCAGGCACACATCCTAACACTTATGCGTATTGATGACTTAGATGTGTAACACACGAAGTAAAGTATATCTTCAATCAATGAATACATACATTCTAAGTGTGAATACATTAATGAGGAATTTGACTTTGGAGCGCCACGATAATTGTGCGCCGTGTCCGGGTCTAATACTTCCTATACGGTGGGTAACGCCACCACCAAATGTTCTGTTTGAAGTATTTCACTCATGGCGTTACATTTGCTATGTCTTCACATTTGGTTTGACTTCAATCTCAACATGTCTTCATGATTATCTTCAGTATGTTGATCATATATCTATATATATGCTAGTGTTCTGTCCTCTACAGCATTCACTTATAGCTATGTCTTCTTGTTGAATCTTTTGAACTAAGTGAATGTGATCGGACCCTAACCTCTCTATGCTTTCTATCTCAAACTCTATCTCTCCAAATCATATGCATTCTATAGAAACTGTCGAATGTCTTCTCTGCATCCTTGTCAGCGGAAGATACAGAGACAAACATTAAGTCCGTTTTCATGCTAATTCCTTCACCTGAAACCCGGAGAAGTGGGAATGACCACCTGACAATCCAGGCATGCGTGGGAACATGGAACAACCTCTGATATGCTGCATGATGGCCACGTGTTCCTCAGATGTGAATCGCCAGGGGCACCTGTGTAATAACACTGAGTCGTCCCTGTCCCTATAAATACATGCCTCACCTCAGTCATTATCCTTTCTTCCACTCTCGCACGAACCCTAGCTCCACCACTAGCCCTCGACGACGCCGGCGACGAAGCGCTTAGCTGTCGCAACCTCTCCGACGCCGTCTTCACGCCGACCGCGGACATCGTCTTCTCCGCCGTCGCCGTAGGTGTCCTCCGTCGCCTAGTTAGGGCACGGACGATCGAACTGCTCGGCCTCCTCTTCCACTCTGTCCAGCAGTTTCTTGTGTGGTAAATAAAACTCCCTTTTTACGGCCTCTTTGATCCTATTGATTCATCACTTTCTACCACAAGCAGTTTCTGTTCACACAAGTTGGATCCACTTCATACTGCATCTCATATTATGCCTAGTATGTTCACTTATGCTTCACAAAGTAGTTAGATTCCTCACTTGTACTGATATGTGGATTCGTACAAATCTGGAACCAACTCCTTATCTATGAGTGAATGTCTTCGCACGATGAGGTCAATATCGTCTAAACTAATTTATCTTCAAAATCTTCCAAGAATGCATATGACCTTTTCCCCTTCCCTCGCACCTTAATGTTGTCACAGGTACATGTCTGTGGGAGAATCCCTTGGTTCTCATAGTCTGCATTCATTTGCAGAATTCTTACAGCATCACATAAATTCTCCCGAAGCCAGTTCCTGTTTGTCCAGCAAGCGAAAGCCCTTGAAGCCTTTGAACGTATTGAAGCCATTCAGTTTAAAGTTCATGGCTGCAGAGAAATCAGCAAGGAAGGGTGGCAGAAAGCGTCGAGGTGAGACATCAAGAGATCTGCCCGATGACCTCTCAGAACTGTACAAGACAGATCCAGAAGAGGATTACAATCAGCGCAAGACACGAATCCAATGGATTCGACGATATTGGGCAGAATAGTGGTTCAAGTACAGATTTGTGACAAAGGAATATGCTGAAAAGAATGCCATCAAGCGACCATGGGGAGACATCCTATACAAAAATCTTCAACCCAGGTCTAGAGATGAAGCCATTGAACAAGGCTTCTATCCCTGCATGGTCCGTGGACCATAGCCTGCGGATGCTGACCCATCGTCACTGCTATGGTGTCGTGACGACAATCTGTTCAAGCGCAACTTCCAGTTTGCCCAGAATTCGGCGATGCAGAACAAGAAGTCTTTGGGATTAGACTTCAACCCTGGTCCCTCTGCTCCCCGTGCTGATGGGACCCGTGAAGCTGAACCCAATCTTGTTGGGCCCTTCTACAACCTGGAAGGTCTCATCACTCATATCATGGTTCAAGGGACAGCCGTGGATGAGCCTGCAGATGATGCTGAATCAGATGAAGTGCCTGCAGCGCCGAAGCCAAAGAAACTAAAGCAGCCTAAAGCTTCAAAGCCTGCCTCAGCACCAAAAATCTCACGGGCGAAGCCACTGGCTACTGCACCTCCCGAAGACAGTGTGCAGTCTGAAGATCTATCACGCATCTCCAAGCCCCAGAAAGTCAAGATGCCTCTGCCACACACCAGCCAAGAACTGACTGCTGCTGCTATTCTGCGCAATGATGCCATTGATCTGTCCAGTGATGAAGATCTTGCAGATGACGCTCTTAAGCAACTGATCAAGAGCAAAGAAGAAGCAGAAATCTTCAACAATTTGCCTCTCTTTGACGTGGCAATCATCCATGACTTCATCGATGAGTGGTTTGACACGCCCAACCTCAGCTTTGAAGATCTGCAACTTTCCAATGGCCTCAGTGTTGCCTTCCATGGCGCCATTGCTTCAGAGTTAGCTATAGCCCAGCGCATCGTTGAACTGAAGCAGAAGATTGACTTTGAGAAAGCTCAGTTCAAGAAGCATATGGCCAAGCTCAGCGTGCAAGAGGTCAAGAACTTGAAGATCATGCTGCACGAGCTCAAAGAAGCCTTTCTCAAGAAGCGTGAAGAAGCTCAAGATTCTCGTGAGCGCATGAAGAGCCTGGCTGACAAGTGTGTGCAAGCCTACAATGAGGCTGAGAAGCGCAAGGCCCTTGGGCGTCCTGGCATTGACCCAGGATGGCTGCAAAGCAGAAGAAGAAGAAGAAGAAGAAGCCCGCTATGGCCGAACCCGACGCACCAAGGTAGGAAGCACATCCCATTGTCTTCCCAACCAGCATGACTGGCTCGAAGCCAAAATCCAGGTCTACTGCTTCAAAACTGAAGAAGACGAGGACTGCTGAGGCTGAAGCCAAAAAGAGGAAACATCCTGAAGCCTCTGCTGCTGCTCCCTCCAAGAAGAAGCGGAAGACCAAGAAGGAACGGGCTGCTCCCACAGAGCCCTTAATTGTTGAACCTATCTCCATGGTTCACCCTACCGCTGAACATCAAGAGCACCAACTGACTGTCCATGAGCCTGCTTTCACAGAGGCTCATGAAGCTGAAGACATTCCAGCAGCTGATCCCACCGCTGCTGAAGACATTGGTCACCATGACCATGTTGAAGATGATGCAGTTCTTCCTCAGATCGAGCACCAACAGGTATCATCGCATGTGCTTATGCACAGCGAACTCATCAGCATTGGTCATCCTCTGACGCCAATTGCTCAGGATGCATCATGGGCTGATCACCCACAACAACAAGTCACACCACCCCGGCAAGAAGAAGAAGATGACTTTGAGGCCCAGCCAACTCCATCTCCAAAGGCGTCGCCAGTGTTACGCAGGCTTCGCAAAGGACCAAGGCCTCCAGTCTCCGCATCTGAAGCTAAAGCTGCTGAAGACATTCCGGCTGCATCAGCCGATGACACCCAAGAAGAAGAACGTGTCCCCACTCCCCCAACTACTGACGAAGCTGTTCTCGAGGAGAACGTGTCTGTGCCCGACCCTCTAGCTCATCAAGTGGAGGTAGAAAATCTTGAGGCTGCCACCACCAACACTGGTGAAGCCACTGACGCTGTCATGGCTGAAGCAAATGTGGAGCCTACACCAACCCAAGAACCAGAAGCCAGCGAAGCCAATGATGCCACTACTTCTGTTCCTGCGCCTGCTGCTGGTCCTCAGTTTGACTATCACATTGAGCATAGGCCTCAGGTACAGAAGCCAATGCCAAGGTTGCCCGGGTTTCCAGGTCCTGCATCAGCACCTGGATCCTTCAATGTCAACAGCTTCAAAGCAGACAACACCTTCTTCAATAGCTCCAAGAACCCCTACTCAAGGGAACGAATATCTTCTGATCGGTTCTGGAGCTATACGCAGCGAAGCTATTACTCCTGCATTCTGTACAATCAAGGTCGCATCTTCCCATATATCCGTCTTGACACCGAAGTAATAGCTGGTCTGCCCTGCTTGGAAGAAGCTCTGGACTGCTTCAAGGAGGTTGGATTGTTGCCTTTCGTCACCAACCAAGAGCACTGGAACAAAGAGTTGCTGCTCCAATTTTATGCGACACTTCACATAAGTGGTTACAACAGAGATCCAAAGACTTGGGTCCTTGAGTGGATGACAGCAAATGTTCATCACGAAGCCAAAGCCTTTGATATCATTGAGCTCACTGGTCTGCCCACTCCTGGAGATCTCTATGAACCTGGATGTCAACTTCACAGTGAAGCTATGGAGAGCATCTTTCAGAAGCCTGAACCAAACATGAGTCAGATGCTCAGTATGATGAAGCCTTTGCCACAAGATGTTGCATATCCTAAGGAGTTCCTTGTTGAAGACCTGGAGTATCTGCTAAGGACCATCTTTCACATTTTAAGGCGAACTCTCTCGCCCATCAAAGGACATTCCCCATATGCAAAGCTAGAAGGTGCAATGAAGACTTTGGTCTTCTATATTCTTCACGGCAAATGCTTCAATGCACAAGACTTCTTCATCCGCCAACTTGCTGCTTCAGGATCTGATCTCTTTGGCTTGAAGTTCTACGCTCCATGGATAATGAGGCTGATCAAACTCCACTCAGCTATCTCATATCAGCCCTCTGCTCGCAATCATCAGATCTTTATGTCTGACGTGGATATGTTCGCTGAAGCCCTCTATCCAGAGCCTGCCAAGGAGCCTCTTAGTCTTCAGAATGCGGAGCATCAAAGTTTCTCTCAGAACATTGAAGGAGTTGAAGCAGTCACTCGTGTTTATCCTCTGGCTGGCACTACACGTGCACCTCATCGTGCCCTCACTGAAGCCACTGAAAGCACTATTGCCCAACGGCCCAAGAAGCGATCTCGTGTTCTCAATGACCGAGAGCTTCTGGTTGCTCTTCATCAGAAATAGGATAGGCATCATGACTGGCTGAAGCGCCAAATGCACAGCCTCTTGGTGGATGTCAACCGCATTCGCAACCTTGCCACCAAGAATGCCTTTGTTGCCCATGAAACTTGTCGGCGTACATGGAAAGGGCTGACGCTTATGTGCTCTGAGGATGATCTTCAAGAGGATGGCTTCTCTGAACATTTCAAGTTTGACTCCACACCTCCCCGAAGGGCTGTGCTGCGACGAACTCCCTCACTTGAAGACTCTGAGTTCTCTTCCTCTGCGGCAACTGTGAATGCCAGAGTGATCGAGGACGAAGACGATGCTACTTCACCGCCCCCTCCTTCAGCACGCGTCGACACTGCCCCGAGCTCGTCTGCACCGCCCAACAACACCGACGACCTTGCTACTTCACCTACTCCTCATGGGAACGAGTAGATGCTCTATGTCTTCAAACCTTTTTGGTCCTTACTGACAAAAGGGGGAGAAGCATTGATAGTCTTCAAGCGGGTCCATATGGGCAGTTATTTTATGTTTTGCCTAGTGTTTACAACTCTCGTTTTGATACATTTGGTTCTTTGAGTTGTAACACTTAAACTCGATGGTCGTCTGCTACTCGTTTGCTACTTTGTGATGCGATGATAAATTCTGCATGTGCGACGATAAATTCCGCATTTAGATCATTTTACAGACGTCCATTTTCCATTATGCATGTCATTATCTTCACATACTTTTCATGCATGATGAATTGTCATCATAAGTTGAAGAGGATCTCCACAAGTACAACCTGCCATGTGCATTTGCATTCCAAAAGCAAATTACTTATATGCACATCTTCAGGGGGAGCCCTTACAACTTATGAAGACAATTCCTTATCCTTTACAATTTCACATATTATATTCCCCGTTGAAAACTTCAACCAGTTTGTCATCAATCACCAAAAAGGGGGAGATTGTAAGTGCATCTAGTGCCACCCCTAGTTGGTTTTGGAGTATTGACGACAAACCTAGTTGAGGGACTAATGTGTTTGTGAGAATTGCAGGATAACACAGGTAGAAGTCCCTCATTGATTCGGTTTTCCTACCAGAGATGACCCCTAAAAATGTATGAAGACATTGAAGTCAAAGGTGGTATGTGAAGATATTCACATTGAAGATTATGACAAGAGAAGACATCGCATGAAGACTATGGAGCTCGAAGACTTAGATCTTTCGTAGTTCTTTTTCTTCTTTGTTGAGTCATAGGAACCACCGTACTGTTAAGTGGGGTCCAAGAGAACCAGTCAGAATGACTAAAGTGATGCTTAACCAAAATCCTATGTCTTCGAGTGAAGACTATGAGAGTGAATCTTGTCCAGAGTTGGACAAGTCAGCTTTGCTTGTAGCCCAAGTAAAGTTGTCGTGTGTGTTTAAAATCTGACCGTGGGAACATGTGTCAGTTCCTTAGTGACCCAGGATCATTTCGGACAAATCAAGTCGGGTTGCCTAGTGGCTATAAATAGCCCACCCCCTACAACCATAAACGGTTGGCTGCTCAGAGTTAAAGTATGGCTGTTGTCGTTTGAGAGCAACCCACCTCGAAGCTTTTGAGAGAGAATTCCTTGCGAGGATAAAGTCCTAACCACCCAAAGCCAAAGAGTGTTAGGCATCACTTAAGTCTTCTTGTCTGTGTGGTCTGAAGACTTATTACACTTGAGGACTGTGAATCCTCCAGCCGGTTAGGCGTCGCGTTCTGAGCATCCAAGAGTCATTGTGGATCGCCGGTGAACGAAGTCTGTGAAGGTTTGGGAGTCTACCTTGAAGACTTACCAGAGTGATTGGGCGAGGTCTGCGTGACCTTAGCTCAAGGGGAATACAGTGAGGACTAAGGGTTCTGAGCTGCGTGTTCAGGACTGGGTGTCCGGGACTGGGTGTCCGGGACTGTGTGTCCTCAGGTTTAAATACCTAGCCGCCCTAACCAGACATACAGTTGTCACAGCAACTGGAACTGGTCCAACAAATCATTATCTTCAACGAGTCACTGGTTTCATCCTTCCCTTCCCTTTACTTACTGTTGGTCCTTGTGAAGTCATTGCGTGATTGCATTATCTTTTGTCTTCACTGAGTGACTGCTTGTTCTGATTGGCTTCACAATATCTTCCTACCTGATCCCTACTACCTAGCTGCTATTAGTCATCGTGCTTTCACTTCGTTGATTACCTGACTAACGTTTGCCTAGTGTAGTCTACCTTCCGCTGCGTGGTAATAGGTTTACTTCTATCGTTTATCTTCAAAACTTCCCTGTTTAGAAGACTTTCATAAAAATCGCCTATTCACCCCCCTCTAGTCGATCACTAGCACTTTCAGAGTCCTACTCCTGGTAGGAGTAGGACTCCTCCTGCGCGCCTCCTCCAAGGGCCGGCCGCACCCCCCTTGGCTCCTTTATATACGGGGGCAGGGGGCACCCCTAGACACACAAGTTGATCTCTAAGATCGTTCTCTTAACCATGTGCGGTGCCCCTTCCACCATAGTCCTCGATAATATTGTATTGGTGCTTAGGCGAAGCCCTACGACAGTTGAACATCAAGATCGTCACCACGCCGTCGTGCTGACGGAACTCTTCCCCAACACTTTGCTGGATCGGAGTCCGGGGATCGTCATCGAGCTGAATGTGTGCTAGAACTCGGAGGTGCCGTAGTTTCGGTGCTTGATCGGTCGGGCCGTGAAGACGTATGACTACATCAACCGCGTTGTCATAACGCTTCCGCTGTCGGTCTATGAGGGTACGTAGATTACACTCTCCCCTCTCGTTGCTATGCATCACCATGGTCTTGCGTGTGCGTAGGAAAATTTTGAAATTACTACGTTCCCCAACAGTGGCATCCGAGCCTAGATTTTATGCGTTGATGTTATATGCACGAGTAAAACACAAGTGAGTTGCGGGCGATATAAGTCATACTGCTTACCAGCATGTCATACTTTGGTTCGGCGGTATTGTTGGACGAAGCGGCCCGGACCGACATTACGCGTACGCTTACGCGAGACCGGTTCTCCCGACGTGCTTTGCACAAAGGTGGCTAGCGGGTGTCAGTTTCTCCAACTTTAGTTGAACCAAGTGTGGCTACACCCAGTCCTTGCGAAGGTTAAAATAGCACCAACTTGACAAACTATCGTTATGGTTTTGATGCGTAGGTAAGAACGGTTCTTGCTAAGCCCGTAGCAGCCACATAAAACTTGCAACAACAAAGTAGAGGACGTCTAACTTGTTTTTGTAGGGCATGTTGTGATGTGATATGGTCAAGACATGATGCTAAATTTTATTGTATGAGATGATCATGTTTTGTAACTAAGTTATCGGCAACTGGAAGGAGCCATATGGTTGTCGCTTTATTGTATGCAATGAAATTGCGCTGTAATGCTTTACTTTATCACTAAGCGGTAGCGATAGTCGTGGAAGCATAAGATTGGCGAGACAACAACGATGCTACGATGATTATCAAGGTGTCGCGCCGGTGACGATGGTGATCATGACGGTGCTTCGAAGATGGAGATCACAAGCACAAGATGATGATGGCCATATCATATCACTTATATTGATTGCATGTGATGTTTATCTTTTATACATCTTATCTTGCTTTGATTGACGGTAGCATTTTAAGATGATCTCTCACTAATTATCAAGAAGTGTTCTCCCTGAGTATGCACCATTGCGAAAGTTCTTCGTGCTGAGACACCACGTGATGATTGGGTGTGATAGGCTCTACGTTCAAATACAACGGGTGCAAAACAGTTGCACACGCGGAATACTCAAGTTATACTTGACGAGCCAAGCATATGCAGATATGGCCTCAGAACACGGAGACCGAAAGGTCGAGCGTGAATCATATAGTAGATATGATCAACATAGTGATGTTCACCAATGAAACTACTCCATCTCACGTGATGATCGGACATGGTTTAGTTGATTTGGATCACGTGATCACTTAGAGGATTAGAGGGATGTCTATCTAAGTGGGAGTTCTTTAGTAATATGATTAATTGAACTTAAATTTATCATGAACTTAGTACCTGATAGTATCTTGCTTGTTTATGTTTGATTGTAGATAGATGGCCCGTGCTGTTGTTCCGTTGAATTTTAATGTGTTCCTTGAGAAAGCAAAGTTGAAAGATGATGGTAGCAATTACACGGACTGGGTCCATAACTTGAGGATTATCCTCATTGCTGCACAGAAGAATTACATCCTGGAAGCACCGCTGGGTGCCAGGCCTGCTGCTGGAGCAACACCAGATGTTATGAACGTCTAGCAGAGCAAAGCTGATGACTACTCGATAGTTCAGTGTGCCATGATTTACGGCTTAGAATCGGGACTTCAACGATGTTTTGAACGTCATGGAGCATATGAGATGTTCCAGGAGTTGAAGTTAATATTTCAAGCAAATGCCCGGATTGAGAGATATGAAGTCTCCAATAAATTCTATAGCTGCAAGATGGAGGAGAACAGTTCTGTCAATGAGCATATACTCAAAATGTCTGGGTATAATAATCACTTGATTCAATTGGGAGTTAATCTTCCAGATGATTGCGTCATTGACAGAATTCTCCAATCACTACCACCTAGCTACAAGAGCTTCGTGATGAACTATAATATGCAAGGGATGAATAAGACTATTCCCGAGCTCTTCGCAATGCTGAAAGCTGCGGAGGTAGAAATCAAGAAGGAGCATCAAGTGTTGATGGTCAACAAGACCACTAGTTTCAAGAAAAAGGGCAAAGGGAAGAAGCAGGGGAACTTCAAAAAGAACAGCAAGCAAGTTGCTGCTCAAGATAAGAAACCCAAATCTGGACCTAAGCCTGAAACTGAGTGCTTCTACTGCAAGCAGACTGGTCACTGGAAGCGAAACTGCCCCAAGTATTTGGCAAATAAGAAGGATGGCAAGGTGAACAAAGGTATATACGATATACATGTTATTGATGTGTACCTTACTAATGCTTGCAGTAGCACCTGGGTATTTGATACTGGTTCTGTTGCTAACATTTGCAACTCAAAACAGGGACTACGGATTAAGCGAAGATTGGCTAAGGACGAGGTGACAATGCGCGTGGGAAATGGTTCCAAAGTCGATGTGACCGCGGTCGGCATGCTACCTCTACATCTACCTTCGGGATTAGTATTAGACCTAAATAATTGTTATTTGGTGCCAACGTTGAGCATGAACATTATATCTGGATCTTGTTTGATGCGAGACGGTTATTCATTTAAATCAGAGAATAATGGTTGTTCTATTTATATGAGTAAAATCTTTTATGGTCATGCACCCATGAAGAATGGTCTATTCTTATTAAATCTCGATAGTAGTGACACACATATTCATAATGTTGAAGCCAAAAGATGCAGAGTTGATAATGATAGTGCAACTTATTTGTGGCACTGCCGTTTAGGTCATATCGGTATAAAGCGCATGAAGAAACTCCATACTGATGGACTTTTGGAACCACTTGATTATGAATCACTTGGTACTTGCGAACCATGCCTTATGGGTAAGATGACAAAAACACCGTTCTCCGGTACTATGGAGAGAGCAACAGATTTATTGGAAATCATACATACAGATGTATGTGGTCTGATGAATGTTGAGGCTCGTGGCGGATATCGTTATTTTCTCACCTTCACAGATGATTTAAGCAGATATGGGTATATCTACTTAATGAAACATAAGTCTGAAACATTTGAAAAGTTCAAAGAATTTCAGAGTGAAGTTGAAAATCATCGTAACAAGAAAATAAAATTCCTACGATCTGATCGTGGAGGAGAATATTTGAGTTACGAGTTTGGTGTACATTTGAAACAATGCGGAATGGTTTCGCAACTCACGCCACCCGGAACACCACAACATAATGGTGTGTCCGAACGTCGTAATCGTACTTTACTAGATATGGTGCGAACTATGATGTCTCTTACTGATTTACCGCTATCATTTTGGGGTTATGATTTAGAGACGGCCGCATTCACGTTAAATAGGGCACCATCAAAATCCGTTGAGACGACACCTTATGAACTGTGGTTTGGCAAGAAACCAAAGTTGTCGTTTCTGAAAGTTTGGGGCTGCGATGCTTATGTGAAAAAGCTTCAACCTGATAAGGTCGAACCCAAATCGGAGAAATGTGTCTTCATAGGATATCCAAAGGAAACTATTGGATACACCTTCTATCACAGATACGAAGGCAAGACTTTTGTTGCTAAATCCGGAAACTTTCTAGAGAAGGAGTTTCTCTCGAAATAAGTGAGTGGGAGGTAACTGTACCTGCTCCCTTATTGGAAAGTAGTACATCACAAAAACTAGTTTCTATGACACCTACACCAATTGGTGAGGAAGCTAATGATGATGATCATGAAACTTCAGAACAAGATACTACCGAACCTCGTAGATCAACCAGAGTAAGATCCGCACCAGAGTGGTACGGTAATCCTGTTCTGGAAGTCATGCTACTAGATCATGATGAACCTACAAACTATGAAGAAGCGACGGTGAGCCCAGATTCCGCAAAATGGCTTGAAGCCATGAAATCTGAGATGGGATCCATGTATGAGAACAAAGTGTGGACTTTGGTTGTTGCCCAATGATCGGCAAGCAATAGAAAATAAATGGATCTTCAAGAAGAAGAAGACTGACGCTGACGGTAATGTTACTGTCTACAAAGCTTGACTTGTCGCAAAAGGTTTTCAACAAGTTTAAGGGATTGACTACGATGAGACCTTCTCACCCGTAGTGATGCTTAAGTCTGTCCGAATCATGTTAGCAATTGCCGCATTTTATAATTATGAAATTTGGCAGATGGATGTAAAAACTGCATTCCTGAATGGATTTCTGGAAGAAGAGTTGTATATGATGCAGCCGGAAGGTTTTGTCGATCCAAAGGGAGCTAACAAAGTGTGCAAGCTCCAGCGATCCATTTATGGACTGGTGCAAGCCTCTCGGAGTTGGAATAAACGCTTTGATAGTGTGATCAAAGCATTTGGTTTTGTACAGACTTTTGGAGAAGTCTGTATTTACAAAAAGGTGAGTGGGAGCTTTGTAGCATTTCTGATATTATATGTAGATGGCATATTACTAATCGGATATGATATAGAATTTCTGGATAGCATAAAGGGATACTTGAATAAAAGTTTTTCAATGAAAGACCTCGGTGAAGCTGCTTACATATTGGGCATTAAGATCTATAGAGATAGATCAAGACGCTTAATTGGACTTTCATAAAGCACATACCTTGACAAAGTTTTGAAGAAGTTCAAAATGGATCAAGCAAAGAACGGATTCTTGCCTGTGTTACAAGGTGTGAAATTGAGTAAGACTCAATGCCCGACCACTGCAGAAGATAGAGAGAAAATGAAAGATATTCCCTATGCTTCAGCCACAGGCTCTATCATGTATGCAATGTTGTGTACTAGACCTAATGTGTGTCTTGCTATAAGTCTAGCAGGGAGGTACCAAAGTAATCCAGGAGTGGATCACTGGACAGCGGTCAAGAACATCCTGAAATACCTGAAAAGGACTAAGGATATGTTTCTCATATATGGAGGTGACAATAAGCTCATCGTAAATGGTTACGTTGATGCAAGCTTTGACACTGATCCGGATGATTCTAAATCGCAAACCGGATACATGTTTACATTAAATGGTGGAGCTGTCAGTTGGTGCAGTTCTAAACAAAGCGTTGTGGCGGGATCTACATGTGAAGCAGAGTACATAGCTGCTTCGGAAGCAGCAAACGAAGGATTCTGGATGAAGGAGTTCATATCCGATCTAGGTGTCATACCTAGTGCATCGGGTCCAATGAAAATCTTTTGTGACAATACTGGTGCAATTGCCTTGGCAAAGGAATCCAGATTTCACAAGAGAACCAAGCACATCAAGAGACGCTTCAATTCCATCCGGGATCTAGTCCAGGTGGGAGACATAGAGATTTGCAAGATACATACGGATCTGAATGTTGCATACCCATTGACTAAGCCTCTTCCACGAGCAAAACATGATCAGCACCAAAGCTCCATGGGTGTTAGAATCATTACCGCGTAATCTAGATTATTGACCCTAGTGCAAGTGGGAGACTAAAGGAAATATGCCCTAGAGGCAATAATAATGTTATTATTTTATTTCCTTATATCATGATAAATGTTTATTATTCATGCTAGAATTGTATTATCCGGAAACATAATACTTGTGTGAATACATAGACAAACTAAACATCACTAGTATGCCTCTACTTGACTAGCTCGTTAATCAAAGATGGTTATGTTTCCTAACCATAGACATGTGTTGTCATTTGATTAACGGGATCACATTATTAGGAGAATGATGTGATTGACATGACCCATTCCATTAGCTTAGCACCCGTTCGTTTAGTATGTTGCTATTGCTTTCTTCATGACTTATACATGTTCCTATGACTATGAGATTATGCAACTCCCGTTTGCCGGAGGAACACTTTGTGTGCTACCAAATGTCAGAACATAACTGGGTGATTATAAAGGAGCTCTACAGGTGTCTCAAAGGTAAATGTTGGGTTGGCGTATTTCGAGATTAGGATTTGTCACTCCGATTGTCGGAGAGGTATCTCTGGGCCCTCTCGGTAATGCACATCACATAAGCCTTGCAAGCATGCAACTAATGAGTTAGTTGCGAGATGATGTATTATGAAACGAGTAAAGAGACTTGCCGGTAATGAGATTGAACTAGGTATTGAGATACCGACGATCGAATCTCGGGCAAGTAACATACCGATGACAAAGGGAACAACGTATGTTGTTATGCGGTCTGACCGATAAAGATCTTCGTAGAATATGTGGGAGACAATATGAGCATCCAGGTTCCGCTATTGGTTATTGACCGGAGACGTGTCTCGATCATGTCTACATTGTTCTCGAACCCGTAGGGTCCGCACGCTTAAGGTTTCGATGACAGTTATATTATGAGTTTATGAGTTTTGATGTACCGAAGTTAGTTCGGAGTCCCGGATGTGATCACGGACATGACAAGGAGTCTCGAAATGGTCGAGACATAAAGATTGATATATTGGAAGCCTATGTTTGGACATCGGAAGTGTTCCGGGTGAAATCGGCATTTTACCGGAGTACCGGGAGGTTACCGGAACCCCCCGGTAACCTAATGGGCCTTAATGGGCCTAGTGGAGGAAGAGGAGAGGAGGCCT
>NC_041382.1:616962030-616982430 GCF_002162155.2 Triticum dicoccoides | reverse complement strand
GGGGCGGCGCCCCCCTTTCCTTTCTTCCCTCTCCTCCTCCCCCCCCCAAGTCCTAATCCAACTAGGGAAAGGGAGGGGAGTCCTACTCCCGGTAGGAGTAGGACTCCTTCTGCGTGCCTCCTCCTAGGGCCGGCCGCACCCCCCCTTGGCTCCTTTATATACGGGGGCAGGGGGCACCCCTAGACACACAAGTTGATCTCTAAGATTGTTCTCTTAACCGTGTGCGGTGCCCCCTTCCACCATAGTCCTCGATAATATTGTATTGGTGCTTAGGCGAAGCCCTGCGACAGTTGAACATCAAGATCGTCACCACGCTATCGTGCTGACGGAACTCTTCCCCAACACTTTGCTGGATCGGAGTCCGGGGATCGTCATCGAGCTGAACGTGTGCTAGAACTCAGAGGTGCCGTAGTTTTAGTGCTTGATCGGTCGGGCCGTGAAGACGTACAACTACATCAACCGCGTTGTCATAACGCTTCCATTGTCGGTCTACGAGGGTACGTAGATTACACTCTCCCCTCTCGTTGCTATGCATCACCGATCTTGCGAGTGCGTAGGAAAATTTTGAAATTACTACGTTCCCCAACAGGAGCACCTCATGTGAGGGGTTTATAGGGTTGATGAATATGGCTACCGAGAGTCTAGTTTACGAGAGTAGATGAGAATGGCTAGCCCTAGCCTCGCCTCATATAAATGACGAGGGCTAGGGTCTACATGGAGTCTATCCAATCTTATAGCGCTGCCATCTTGGCTTGCATGCCAAGATGGTCTTCTGGCCTCCAATTGGGCCTTGGGGCGCCTCTTGGTGTTGGACCTTCTTTAGGCCTCCTGGGCCCTGGCCGGACCTCTGCCAGACTTCTGAGTCAATGGTTCACCACTGTGGGCGCCACTATGACTGAAGAACAAGGGAGCACACGTGGGATCTACAACTACGCACGACGGAGCACGAGACCCATGTTTTCGATGGTAGGGAAAACTGCACGGATCTAGAAATGATCGAATACAAGCGACATCATGTGGTCATCGATGTCACACATGGCAAGAGAGTGCCGCTTGGGAAGGCATGGGAGAGGCCATGTCGGGTGACCACAGGAGCGTCAAAGAGGTAACCGTTTATAGATCAACAATAGGAGGGAGGGAAGCGTTTGAAGGAGGCTCGGGGATAGGAGTGGCATCGCGAGACCGAACACAATTAAAACTAACCAGAAAGGGGCTCAATGGAGGTTGTGAGACTTTGGAATGGGGAGGCAATGACATGGCTTATAATTGGTCGTGTAAACAACAATAGTGTTAAATTTTAAAAGAATAAAACAAACATGCCAAGTTAAGCGGCCGGTTAGTGATGACAAGACACCGATTTTGGCCATAGGAAAACACGATCACTGACCGGTCATTTTTAAACCCGTCCGTGATATACATCCAGCCGAGTCCAAAATACCATATTCCCAGCGCCTCGACTAGGCGGTCAGTGTCGTCTGGCCAGGCACTAGCTAGTGATGAGGGTTCATCTCTATTATGATCTATAGTAGTGATTCACACAAAGTCTTGATTGGAACAAAATTCTCAACCATCGAAAGGGCCTTACCAAATTCCCATGGTCCATTTTCAAGAGCTTTCCTCTTCCCTTTTGGATGGGGGAACATGAACATGAAAACATTTTCTCACATATCCTTACAATCCAGGCCCTTCAGTGGACACCAAACCCTGGCTAGGGCATTTCCCAGTGCCTCTACATGCGCCGACTTGTCCGAGATGAGTTTTGCTATGACTTGTGGCTCAGCACCCCTCCCCCCACCTTTCCCCCGCCTCTCGAGACGACCGCCCTCCCCTCCATCTGACAACTTCAACTCTTCGTCAATCCTTCCACCTGATCCATGATCCTCTCTGGCCTTTGTTAGCAAACAGACAACCGAAGCTAGGGTTGAAAGCAGTGGTGCACAATCATATGCCCTAGCACACACGAAATGTCTATCGTGAAAGCACGATATGGACAAGTGGAACTAGACTGTAGACTCGGCATGATCTGATCTCTCCGGCGATGCAACACCAAAACCCTAGGGAGGACGACCGCCACGAAATCGCCTACCTTAACGAAGAGAACCAACCGCCACACGGCCCACACGAGGGACCGACCTTGATACGATCGTATGAGTTGATTTTTTTTCGAGGCAAAGTTGAATAATTATATTGTTTGACACAATTTGCTCTAAAAGAAACCAGGCTTCTTTTTTGCTCTAAAAGACACCAGAATTTTTTTAGGGGTACCAGATTTTATTAGAAAACTGAAAAAATGGCACAAAAGCTTTATTTATGATCACCGCAGCCCAGCCCGAGCAAGAAGAGTTGGGCTTTTGAGGGTCCAACCCAACAAGAAACGTGCAAGAGGATCCGGTCCGGAAAGGACACAGTGCTCTGTTCCTGCACGGGACAGCGCGGTCGCCGCCAGCGTCGCCTTCTCTTCTCTGCGGCACTGTCCGCCGCGGACCCTCGTCCTCCAGAATTCCCCGGGGTAGCAAGGAGAGGGCCAGAGGCGGAGCAGCCGCAGCGGCCAGCGGCGGAGACGCGGCGACGCGAGGCAAGAAGAGATGGAGTACCGCAACAAGATGGTGCTCGCGCCCATGGTCCGCGCGGTAACTACTCCAAACCCTCCCGCCCCGATTCGCAGCAGCGCCCGCTTGAGTTGGGACCGTAGGAACCGAGTTTTAGCCCCCGGAGCACGGGGGTCCTAGATTCAAGTCTCCCTGAATCTAGAGCAGGAAGCTTTAGTGCGCACGGGGTCATCGAGTAGCTCGGCTTCTCGGCGCGTTGCTCGATGGACGATTGCCCCGTTGCTAGCCGTGTTAGTCAAAGCGAAGCCCGAGAGATCTCTTGTAGTCGGAAATCAGGGTTTTTTTTATGCTCTAGGACTGGAATAAATAGCACGATATCTCTATCGATGAACTGATTTAGCTCTTTGTATGGTTCTTAGTTGCCCGATGCTGGATTCCTGAATAAATGCTGGTTATCCTCCACAAATCACAGTTATTTCTAGACAATATCCTCCTTGCCACATATTTCTTCAACATAAATACTAGTCATATGTGGAACTATCCTTATTCTGTCAGTGATTTTTGCAGGGTACTCTGCCGTTTAGGCTATTGGCTGCTGAATATGGCGCGGATATTACGTACGGAGAAGAAATAATAGATCATAAGTTTGTGAACTGTCAACGCGTTATAAATGGTATTGTAGTCCAATTGATGTTTCACAGTTCATTTTGATTTCACAACTGTGACTGCCATATCTCATAGTATTGTAGATAGCTTTACTCCAATAATGTTGCATTTTAAGTTAGTGACTGAAAGCATTTATCTGAGATGATTCTTGGATGTGATTTTTTTTTGTTTGGAGACAGGGAACAAATTTAAGGACTGCTTAGTGTACAAGTGTATAATTTAAGGACAACTTAACGCCACTGGATTTTTTTGTTTGTTCCCCATGTTCTCCAGATTTGTGTTTTTTGGTTCCACTCATTCTAATTTATGGTGTTCATCATTGGTCAGAATCTCTTGGGACAACTGATTTTGTGGAGAGAGGGACTGATAGTGTTGTTTTCCGAACATGCCCGCAAGAAAGGGACAAGGTTGTCTTTCAAATCGGCACGTCAGATGCTGTGAGAGCACTTAAAGCTGCTGAGATTGTGTAAGCCTTACTTCTGAGTTTGTTCTCAACAGCGAATAACTTAAAGTGCACTGTGTTATGGGGAAAGGGTGCTAACTAAATTGTTTGATCTGATGATTTGATCAAAGCTTTGAATTGGTCTTTTAAACATAGCATCTTCTCTTTAATCGTAATTTTTCATCCTCATCAGGTGTAATGATGTCGCTGCTATAGATATCAACATGGGTTGTCCAAAGGCTTTTTCTGTCAGTGGAGGAATGGGTTCTGCATTACTCTCCAAACCTGAGCTTATACATGATGTACATGCCTATATGGTCTTATTTGTTCTCTTACTTTCATGCCTTGTACTTTACTAGGCTTATTCAGGCTATGCAAATTATTCCATGTAGATTTTGACCACATTGTGGAGGAACTTGAACACACCAGTGACATGTAAAATCCGTCTACTGAACACACGTCAGGACACTGTGGAGTTGGCACGCCGGATTGAGAAATGTGGTGTTCCAGCTCTGGCTGTCCATGGAAGGTAAGCACAGATGCAATTGTATTTCTGAGTCTTATCTTGCTTGAAAGCGCACAATTTGCCATTCGTGTTTTTAAAGGGTATCAACCAAATTTAACACCCAAGATTGCAAATCGTGGTGAAAATTATATTCATATGCATGGCCATTCGGTTTATTAGAATTTTGTAGTACCCAAATTGATACGACTTAAATCCATGGAAAGTTCAGGGACTGACTCGCATTTTTGCCCACTATCCATACATTAACTAACTTGTAGATTTACTTTGTAATCCATTGGGTTTTGTTTTCACAGTAATCAAAATGAAATATGACGTGGTGCATATATCATCTTCCATTTTTCATGGACCCTAGGATCATTTTCGAGTAGTTGTTTTCCTTATGTCAGCCTTCTGTAAAACTGCAGAAAGGTCAAAGACAGGCCAAGGGATCCGGCTAAGTGGGATGAGATTGCTGATGTTGTATCCGCACTGTCAATTCCAGTTATAGCTAATGGGAATGTATTTGAGTACGAAGATTTTAAGAGAATCAAAGATGCTACAGGTTTGTATGTTCCATTCATATGCTCTTTTATTTATAATAGTAATTTTTATAGTATAGTACATTAAAGAGAAATTGACAAATGCATAAATAGATCTCAGCTTAAATCTCGCTACTTCGGGTTTCTTTGCTTGCTAGTTATCAGTATTGTGCTTACTTTACACCTAGCCAAAAGAAAAATCTCCATGTACTTTGATTGCGATAGTAGTACTATATCATTTCCTCAGCGCCAAATGGCAATAAACATCTGAGTTAACTGGAAAAATGAAAATATTCATTCGCAAACAAGCATGCATAATCTGAGTTTCTTGAAAACCCATAAAGGTATTCTAAAAAAACTGCACAAATGTGAGGGATTAACACCTTGCTTCCAGTTCTTGGTGAGTCAGAGTGCACCGGCATATTATTGTTTATTCTCTTTCATGTTGTTTTAAACAATGGGTTTGTGTCTTGATTACTTTGACTTCTAGGTGCCACATCTGTAATGGCTGCTAGAGGTGCCTTGTGGAATGCCTCCATTTTCTCTGCTAAAGGCAAAGTACCTTGGGAGGATTTCAAAAGAGAGTATGTGAGAAAGGTATTTAAAAATGTTGCTCTTGCATTTGTTCTGTTCAAACATCAAAGTTACTGTCTTGTTTTACTTATTGGATCTATATGTCTTCACATTTTATTTCTTTGGGGCAGACTATTTTGTGGGACAACGATATTAAGAGCACAAAGACAACTCTAAGAGAAATCATAATGCACTACATTTGCCTTGAAGGGACTGAAGGGAAAGGTGTGATAAAGTGTGGTTCGTCAGCAGATGTAGCGTAAGTGAAGTCAAGTTCCTATCTGTTTTCTTTTGCATATCATGAGCTCATGTAGCACTATATTTGGAGATGCATTGCCCTTCTATGGTACCCATGGATAATACTGCCCAAATTTATGGTCTTGGTCTTACTGGAACGGGCCCATTCACATGTGGCACATGCAAGATGCCATTTTTCATAGGGTTTGTGTGTGCCGCTGGATCGTTGTGTGTATTTTGGCAGCTATTCGTGTCATTTTGATGATTACATAAAAATAGTAGTGTTAGATTTTTATTTAGAAGTACTTTCACGTCATTATTAGTTTTACTGTATATTAGAAGACTTCTTGAAGGAACCTAGTACATTAGCATGCTGGAATATTTGGCTTAAGAGGCATAATAGTATTTTTCAGAAATATTCCACCTATCTAGTACAGAGAGAAAAGCTTCTTTCTGTTGATAATATTGCCTGTTGAGAGCTCATCTGACATGGCTTTGCCCAGCTGGAGATAGATTAGTTGGTTTTATGTCACCATGATATATTTACAACAGGATCCTCCCTTACTGTCTCCTTGAAAGAAAACTAAGGATCAAACTGCAGAATAACACTGTTTAGGAAGGAGTCAATAGGAGATTGGTAGCCTTGAAATTGCCTTTCAAAATTTACAACTGAAGGAGTAGGTAATGAGTTTGGCCAAATGAATGCAAAACCTACCAGATTTTGCAATGCTGTGGTTCTTGCAATCTTCCTCATTTGACTTTTGTATATTCCTTAACTGGCAGCTATCTTGATGCTTATTCTTCTCATGTTTTCAGGAGACTTTACGGGGAAGAGGATTACTATAATTTTGTTGTTTCAAATAGGAAATGAAAAAAACAGGATTTTGCTAACCTCTATGTGACCCAGGTATCTATTTCATATAATTTCGTGTTGATGAAGTTTGCAACTCGTGATAACGAGTGAAACGAGTGTTTTGGTAGAGCTGATGCAATCATATAATTTTGCGTTGTTGAAGTTCTCTGCTGCAAATTTAATAATGTGCTCAAGAAATTCATGTTTAGTAACCAGGATTGCAAAAGACTTTCCAAATTTTAATTGTACGGTTCCCTTCCTTTGACATTGTAACTGGTATGTGCCAGTCTGTATGGGTTATGCATTGGACTGAAGTGGGACCAAGTACATGATTGTAAGTTACAATTTGCTAATTGTACGAGTGTGTCGGTGTGCGTGCTGTGGTTTGCTGAACCATGCAAAAAAAGGACAATTCTTTCTAGAGTATGAAGGTGTTGTTAGCTAACACCATTTGGAACAAATACATCAAATCTTGGATCTGAATGTCCAAGTTGCAACTTCGTAAAAATTGCTTTGGAAAAGACAGCAAGGCTTACCAATGGTTTGGTAAGCATTGGTTTTCATGACTGTGGACTGTGACCCCTGTCGTGAAGGGCAACTCTTATCCCAAAAGATGGACTAGAAGTTTGGTGTTTTAGCTCCAGATTTGATCAGTGTACCTTCCACTTTATTTGGCGTGCTGTGTTTCTGAAGTCCTGTTGGCTCCTTGTTAACCTTTTTTTACTTGACTCTTCTTTGTCTAATTTCATGTTTTCTGACAGCTTCTGCTTGGATCCCTCGGTTGGTTTTATGAATGTTTTCTCCGGAGATCTTTGGATGAGTTTTGGAGAAATTCACATATCACCAAAGAAGAGTGCAGTTTTGGCTTTTGCACTGTGCCATCATGGTATCTGATCAAGATCAACTGAGGATTCATGGATTCCTTATTTCGTGGGGTACAGTTTTGCGCCGTGTTCTTATAGGATTTTTTTTGACAAAAAAGGCCGTTGATTTAGACTGACAAGAATCTAGAAGCATTTTGAGATACTGTATTCTTTCCATTACTGACAAAATATATAATCCATGACTTGCTGATAGACACCATTTCTGTAAGCTTACATATATTTTAGTTATTCTGCCAATCTGGATCGCTGAAAGGCTGTGTCATGTATTATTGATGGAAATCATGTTATTTGGGAAGTTCAAGGCCTTATTGTGTTACCTGACACTTGGGTTAGATCCAATTGTCTATCAGGGTCCAAATGCTTTGGAGTTGTTTGATAAAAGAAAAAAACAGGATTTTGTGAGAATTGTATTCCTTAGAAACGATCGTTGTGTGGGTTTGTACTTTGTACATTTTGTAGGATTTGTTATTGCGTAGAATTTACAGCATTTGGCTACGGCCTTGGTTTTGTTCTTTGGCTTCATCCCATGCATATGATGCCTTCCAATCTGGTTGCTCTGACAGGCATGAAACTGCCTCTGTATATGGATTCTGGAAGCACAAAGTCTGCATCACCCGTGACATCATAGACCATATGAGGTCACATGCTATTTCTTCTGGAAGGACTTATTGATACATATGCTACTGTATCATAATATCTCACTCAGATAATTTCTTGCAGCGGACCAATTATTTTCCTTGGTTGCCGTCTTCTAGATGCCCAGAGCAATGCTTTCTTCTTTGGGGTAAATCAAACCAATTTTACTGAGCAATATGTTTTTCATCAAAAGATATAACTTTCTGTGTCAAGAAAGAGAGTAAACCATATTTACGTCAGAAAGATGTTCAATGTATCTGTAAAAATATGTTCAACACGCTTGGAACTTGTGTCAGGTTCTGGATCTTGTGGCATGGGTAATTCGGAACGTCAGCCGTCAGGATCTCTACTACTCCTAGCATAAACGAAATATTCATATTTGGAGGGGATCAGCATCATGGTTTACATTCAGAAACTCCTAGCACTACATTAGTTTACAAAGCTGGGGTGGGAGATCAAACACCCAAATCTCCCTTTTTTGGTCGGTAATATCTCATCTGAACATCAAACCATGCTGAGCATGATCGCACAACACTTTACATTCAGGTTATCGATCCATGTACTAGTACCACACAAAGAAACTCACCCGGTTCTGAACACAAACGAAATCTGAAGATGCTAGCAGACAGCAGTTCTAGTTACGCGCCGACGACCGCGGCTCATCTCCCTCCGGAGAGGTCGGACATCTGGGACATGGTGCCGGCGGTGATGGAGGTCATCGGGTAGGACATGACGTAGGGGTCGAAGCCCTGGTCCTGCATGAGCGCCAGCATGTTGAAGCTCTGGTACGTGGGCGACAGCTCCGGCAGCTTGAGGTCGCCGTCCAGGTACTGCGCCACCTGCCGCGTGGTCGGCCGCGCGCCGGGCAGCGGGTGCGAGCACAGCAGGCCCAGCCGCAGCACCAGGCTGGCCTCCTCCTCCACGACGTCGCCGCCCAGGCGCGGGTCGACGGCGCCGGTGACCGCCCCGGCGCGCCACTGGTCGAGCACCCAGTCCACCAGCACCAGGTGGTTGTCGCGCGCGTCCTGCACCACCGGCTTCCGCCCGCACGCCACCTCCAGCATGAAGGCCCCGAGTGCGAACACGTCGGACGCCTTGGAGGCCCTCCCCGTGTGCCCCAGCTCCGGCGCCAGGTACCCCATGGTGCCCACCACGTGCGTCGTGTGCGGGTCCGTGCCGTGGTCGTACAGCCGCGCCAGCCCGAAGTCGCCCAGCCGGCCGTTCATGTCGGCGTCCAGCAGCACGTTGCTGGCCTTGATGTCCCGGTGCACCACCACCTGCTCCCAGTCCTCGTGGAGGTACAGCAGCCCGGACGCGACGCCCTTGATGATCCGGAACCTCTGCCCCCAGCCCAGGCCCGCCGCCGCCGCCGTCTTCTTCTCGCCGTCGTCGTACAGGTGCTTGTCCAGGCTGCCGTTGGGCATGTAGTCGTACACCAGCAGCAGCTCGCCCTTGCGCCGGCAGTAGCCCAGCAGCTGCACCAGGTTGCGGTGCCGGAGCCGACCGATGGTCACCACCTCCGCCACGAACTCCCTCATCCCCTGCCTCGACCCGTGCGACACCTTCTTCACCGCGATCTCCGCCGACTTGGACTTGGGGAGCGTGCCGCGGTACACCCGACCGAACCCGCCGATGCCCAGCAGCCGCTCGTCGCTGAACCCGTCGGTGGCGTGGTAGAGGTCCTTGTACGAGAACCTGTGCGGCCCGAAGGTGGCCTCCCAGTCCTCCTTGAGCTCCCCGAACATGCGCCACCGCCGCATGCACACGAAGACGGCGGCGGCCACCGCGAAGACGAGCAGCGCGGACGCGATCGGGAGCACGATCTCCAGAACCTTGGACCGCGGCTTGGGGAAGGTGACCGGCATCGACGGCAGCGACGAGATGTTGAGCGCCGGGGCGGCGCCGTTCATCTTGAAGCTCCAGCCGAGCACGTAGTGGCGGCAGAAGAGGATGCCGCTGGACGAGGAGAACCCGACGTACGCGGTGCCGTCGATGACGGAGGAGAGGTTGACGACGGCGGAGAGCAGGGGCCGCTTGGGCCGGGCCACCTGCAGGGGCGCCATGGTGACGTTGACCTGCATGGTCCGGCCGTCGAAGTCCACCCACACCTGCATGGGCTTGCGGTCCACCAGGCTGATGTTCCTGAAGGCGCCGGTGCCGTCGTCGTCGTAGTATCCCGCGTTGTCGGCGTCGACGGAGTTGAGCCCGTTGACGTCGACGCCGACGTGGTTGCCGCTCATGTCGTTGAACTCGGAGTTGAGGATGGTGTCAAACTCGACGGCGAAGAGGTGGTTGGTGGCGTTGCCGTTGTTGGCGGAGCCGACGAGGCCGAGGAACTGGCCCGGCAGCGCGGAGGAGAAGTTGGCGCTCTTGGCGACGACGAAGGCCATGCCGTGGCTGCTGAGCGTGTCGTAGGCGCCGATGATGCCGATGACGAAGGCCGTGGAGAAGGACCGCATGGCCGTGCTGTTGGGCGCCCGGTGGAACTGCAGCGGCGTCGGGAAGAAGGCGTGGCCCTTGAGCTGGCTGGTGGCGTTGCTCAGCTGGAGCAGCCCGTTGGGGGTCACCGTGGCCATGCCGTCCATGGTGAGGTTCGCGCCCGTGAAGCCGTCGAAGACGAACTGCTCGTCCGCCGCCGCCGCCCGGCGGGGGCCGGCGAGGCCGAGTAGGAGGAGCAGGAGAAGGAGCGGCATGGTCTCTCTGGATCTCTGCAGTCTGCGAGTGCCGTGGCTGGCCTCTCTATAGCCCCACTGATACTACTCCCGGTGTGTAGTAATTAACATACCATATCCTTTTCTTTTGTGTGGGTGGCTTAACCTTAAAAGCAGTGTGAAGTTGACCGAGATGTAAACGTGGAGATTAGCACAGATCCTGGTGGGATGGTGAGGCTGTGAGAGTGAGAGGAGCGAGGCAAAATCTAATGTTTGGTCGCGCCCACCAAATTGTGGGCGATGGCACAGCGACTGCACATGTGTAGACGCGTCTGCCCGGAGCCGTGATGCCTCTCGGGCTCTTGGCTTTGTCACTGTCCGCTGCCCGTTCGTCCTGATGGGTCAACGATTCCGGCGCGGTTTTCCGAATGGACGCGACCGGTGGGACGCGGCGCGAGCACGCAAGTCGCGCAGCAATTACTACTAGAGGCTGCATGCAGGTGCAGCCCACTCACGCCGTGCCCGCGCCGCCCCGGCGCCCACAGGGCACAGGCCGTGAGTAGGAACCTTCCTTGGCTCGTCTCGTGTGCTCCGCTGTGCGCTGTGGGGGCTTGCCACTCACTCACTCCATTGACCGATCCACTCACCTCATTTTCCCCGGTGGTTGAGGATTTGGATCCATCTGCTTCGAGGTTTTAATACGACGCCGGTTCTTTTGAGACTGGCGATTTCCGGGTCCAATTCTCTGTAACCTTAGATGATCCTGACACGAGTAGTAAGAAATGTGATGCGCCGAGGAGAAGTCAAAGATGGGCGCGCGCCAACTCAATTTCGTCGCAGTTAGCAGCTGCCTAATGCGTACTCGTATCGTATCTATCAGGCTAGGATACAGCGTTGCGGTATGACGCTCAACCACTCACTCCTGTCATAATGTCATTGCCCACCTAACCTAATAAGATATGTAATTTTGTATAAACTTCTTTTTGACTTTGACTCCCGGAGTCGTCGAAGTACAATGCACGCGTACGCTGGGCAGGGCAAGGTCCCCACTGGAGCACTGGCATAGTTTGTCTATGTAGTGTGATCTTGCTCTGAAATCCTCCTATGATTGTACTCTCCATCAGGACGATGGTAATGAAAGTATCATAACTAGTATCATGCATGTTAATAGTATGCAATTTACATGAGGTGACATAGAATTAAATTTAAAAAAAGATTAAGTGTAGTACTATTATGATACCGGATTATAATAAATTGTATGTTACTATGTGTCATGCATGACAATAAATAAAATCGTTCGTAATACTATTATATGATACTTTGCATTAAGGAAACAATATTATACGCTAGTATCATATATTACATGATACTAATTTATAATACTATCCATTACAAACAGCCTTATCGACAGTCTTGATTAGCATTAGCACCCCCTCCCCACCCCGGCACCCACGTTAGCAACACAATCTTGATTACTACTACTGGCACCCAAAGCAGCAGATTTTGAACGAAGACTCGCCGCTCGGGTCAATGCGTCGCACGATCACCAAATTCCGGATCGCATCGTTCACACGCGGCAGTCCACCATCACACTCTACACTACAAACCCCCAGGCCTGCGCTGCTCGCACAAGAGACGAGGCGCAGCGGACGCCGCAAGCAACGCACGGCGGACACTCGCCATGGCTCCTCGCCGCTTTCTCCTCCTCCTCCCAGTCCTCCTCGTCCTCCTCGGCGCCGATGGCTTCGGCCGTGGCGCCGGGCAGAACACCGACCAGTTCGCCTACAACGGCTTCGCGAGCGCCAACCTCACGCTCGACGGCCTGGCCGCCGTGGCGCCCAACGGCCTGCTGGCGCTCAGCAACGGCACCAGCCAGGCGGCCGGCCACGCGTTCCACCCGACGCCGCTCCGCATGCGCAACGGCGCCGTGCAGTCCTTCTCCGTCGCCTTCGTCTTCGCCATCGTCTCCAACTTCACCGTGCTCAGCGACAACGGCATGGCGTTCGTGGTGGCGCCCAGCACCAGGCTCTCCACCTTCAACGCCGGCCAGTACCTCGGCATCCTCAACGTCACCGACAACGGCAAGCCCGACAACGGCGTCTTCGCCGTCGAGCTCGACACCATGCTCAACCCGGAGTTCCAGGACATGAACAGCAACCACGTCGGCGTCGACCTCAACAGCCTGCGCTCCGTGCAGAACCACTCCGCCGGGTGGTACGACGACGCCACGGGCGTGTTCAACAACCTCAGCCTCATCAGCCGCCGGCCCATGCAGGTCTGGGTGGACTACGACGGCGCCACCACCCGGCTCGACGTCGCCATGGCGCCCCTCGACGTGCCCAGGCCGAGGAAGCCCCTCATCTCCGCGCCCGTCAACCTCTCGGCGGTCGTCACCGACACGGCGTACGTTGGGTTCTCGGCGGCCACGGGCGTCATCTTCACGCGCCACTACGTTCTCGGCTGGAGCTTCGCGCTCAACGGACCCGCGCCGCCGCTCGACACCTCGAAGCTCCCCTCGCTGCCGCGGTTCGGCCCCAAGCCGCGGTCCAAGGTGCTGGAGATCGTGCTCCCGATCGCCACCGCGGCCTTCGTCCTCGCGCTGGCCATCGCCTTCTTCATGTTCGTGCGCACGCGCATCCGGTACGCGGAGGTGCGCGAGGACTGGGAGGTGGAGTTCGGGCCGCACCGGTTCGCGTACAAGGAGCTGTACAAGGCCACCAAGGGGTTCAAGAACCGGCGGCTGCTGGGCACCGGCGGCTTCGGCAGGGTGTACAAGGGCGTGCTCCCGAGGTCCAACCTGGAGATCGCGGTGAAGCGGGTGTCGCACGACTCCAAGCAGGGGATGAAGGAGTTCATCGCGGAGGTGGTCAGCCTCGGCCACCTCCGGCACCGGAACCTGGTGCAGCTGCTCGGCTACTGCCGCCGGCAGGGGGAGCTCCTGCTGGTGTACGACTGCATGCCCAACGGCAGCCTCGACAAGTACCTGCACGACAAGACCAGGCCCGTCCTGGACTGGAGCCAGAGGTTCCAGATCATCCGGGGCGTCGCGTCGGGGCTGCTGTACCTCCACGAAGACTGGGACAAGATCGTGATCCACCGCGACATCAAGGCCAGCAACGTGCTCCTGGACGCCGACATGAACGGCCGGCTGGGGGACTTCGGGCTGGCGCGGCTGTACGACCACGGCGTGGACCCGCAGACGACGCACGTGGTGGGCACCATGGGGTACCTGGCGCCGGAGCTGGTGCGCACGGGCAAGGCGACGCCGGTGACGGACGTGTTCGCGTTCGGCGTGTTCGTGCTGGAGGTGACCTGCGGGCGGCGCCCGCTGGGGTGCATCGCGGCCGACGACCAGAACGTGCTGCTGGACTGGGTGCAGGAGCACGAGCGGCGGCGCGCGGGGCTGGACACGGTGGACCCGCGGCTGTGCGGCAAGTACGACGCCGACGAGGCGCGGCTGGCGATCAAGCTGGGGCTGATGTGCGCGCACCCGCTGCCGGACGCGCGGCCCGGGATGCGGCAGGTGACGCAGTACCTGGAGGGCGAGGCGACCGTGCCGGAGGTGGTGCCGACGTTCCTCAGCTACACCACGCTGGCGCTGATGCAGAACGACGGGTTCGACTCCTTCGCCATGTCCTTCCCGTCCACGGTCACCACGGACGCCAGCCCCACCTCCGGCGACGTCTCGGCCGTCTCCGGCCTCTCGGGCGGACGGTGAATGAATAAACAAGGACAAGAAGTCGTCGTAGTAGTAGTCGCTGCGTGAGTCGTTGGTTTGATTCCTCATCTATCGTGACGTACGTACGTCATCTGCTGTAACATGAGCAGTGGCACTTTTCCTAGTAGTGGATAATTAACTGTGAGCAGTAATACAGTCTGCACTCAAACATCGGTGCCATGCCTGGGAGTCAACACTGGTTGAAAACGGAAAACTAATCTTGAGCCGCCCACGTGGTGGTGGATGTTATCTTCGGGCTACGGCCGCGTGCTGGCACGGTGCCTCGTCGTCACGGATGGCGTCTCGGCTTGGATTCGGCGTGCGCGACAGGACGAAAGCGTGGGTCATGCACGGCCGCAGGATGACCGTGACGGCTCTCGTTTTGCGGTGGCGCACGCACGGGCACGGCTCACTGGATTTCTGCGCCGCCTGTTGTTTTCCTGTATAAGAGCATCTGCAACAGGCGCCGAACGCGGCGCGCGCAAAAAATAGCTTTAGCGCGTGTTTATTGTCTGTTTTGGCGCGGCGCGCAGCGCCTGCTCCAGCAACCGCGCTAAAATGCAGCGCGCGCGCCGCTTCATCAGCGCGCAGAAATGCAGCGCGCGACTCGCACCAACAACATATGCATTCGAAAACAGAAGCAAAAAGATTAAAACAAACAAAAATAAACGGTTCAATTTCGTTTATTACAACTCAAACAAACAGTTTATTGTTCAGTACAACAAATAGTGCAATGAACACAACAAATAGTTCAACAATACAATAACGAACGCACAAATCATGATGCTCTTTGTCATCCATTCCATGCCCACCACTCCTTAATGAGATCCTTCTGAAGATCATTATGCGATGCGGGACGTCGAATGGCATGATAGGAGGCAACAAAACGGGCCGGAGAAAGTGCGCGCGGGACGGGGATAGGCTGGGGAAGCGCCGGAACGGTCGTCGGGTGGCGCGGTCGGCGGCGGCGGCGCGGCTGGATGAGGGTGGGAGGTGCGAGTGAGCGCGTGAGAGTCCAACGTGCGGGAACGGGCGCAGCAAATAAGCGGCGCGCGATTGCGTTTCGGCCCGCGCGCTGGACTACGTATGCCGCGCGCGCTGTTTTCACGCGTCCGCTGGAGCAACTATTCCGGTTGCGTGCGCGCTAAAACGAGGGATTTTGCGGCGCGGCCCTAATTTGGCGCACCTGTTGGAGATGCTCTAAAAGTCCGTTGGGCATTCTACCGTGGCGTGGTTTCGGTTTGGCTCCTTTGCCGGTTCTGTTCATGTTCTTTTCACAATGGACATGAGAGAGCCATGCTGCCGACGCACATCGCAGAGGTGTAACGTGTTGATCCGGCTTCAGAAAGATTTGTGACGTGCTGGATTTGAAGATCTCATTCTATGGGGTGATGCGAATTCTCAGTCTCGGCTGTTTCAGTCAGCACCAGTGGCGTCTTTTTTTAAGCTCCACTCTATCTACTGTTCAGTCGTCATGCACGCTGCCTGCTGTTTGCCATACAACCATCTCGTACATGATATGCACAGCCAAAATATATATCGTGACCACTGACCAGTGAGTAGCTGTTAGGTACAAGACCCTGAATGCAGTGCCGAAATTCAGCGGGCAAGGGTAAGGTGGTCGGGCTGGTGTTCATACTACCATATCTATATGCATGCACAGTCACTCCCTATAACTAGCACAAGCAAGTGAGTCGATTGGTACGCACGGTCCAGCGCGCTGCAACTTGCAATATCTCCGAGATAATCTATATAGCACACAGACAGAGCACGGGCCAGTTAACCGATCCTGCCTCGAGCATGTGGTGGGTGGCCGCGTTAAACAACCCTGTCTCGCATAAAAGAGGAATGTTAAGCGGTCAGTCCCGCTGCAACTGAGCCGAGCACATGGAAGACGATTGTACTCGTATTAAACAAGGACACAACAAGATAGACAGGCCACTGTCTCCATCTCTACTACGTACAGTGTACCATTTTTGAATAAGGAAACTTTCATTGGGCCGCTGGTAGTAGTTATCCTTCAGTGGACCAAGATTTTCTTAATCTCATCCCACTTAGCCACTGAGGATTGCCTTTTTCTTTTGTAAGAAACTCCACTTTTTTTAGGGCTGCTTTTTAAGAAACTCTACTGTGGATTGCCTAATCGAACCAGCCGTCGCTGGAGTAGACGCCATCACACTACCTTTTGTTCTAACAGGGAGGCAAGGTAACGCGCTTCTAGGATTTCATAAAATATTTTGGATTTCAGTAAATTTCATGAACTTGATAATTTTAAATAATATTCAGGGATTTACGAATGTTTTAATTTTTTAGAAATGTTCCAAATTTTGAAAAAAATGTCTGCGCATTAATAAATATTCATGAATTTTTTGTTTGAATTTCAAAAAATATTCACCAATTGAAAAACGAACTTGGATTTCAGAATAATGTTCTGAATTTGAAAATGGTTTGGATTTAGAGAATTTTCATGATTTTTAAAAACGTTCTTGGATTTGAAAAATATACATTAATTTGAAAATGTTCCCAAAAGTAAAAGAATGTTTATGAATTTTAAAAATTGATAAAAAATTATTATTTTTTAGAAATTTGAAAAATGTTCTCACATTACAAAAAAGTTTGGAATTTTAAAAAATATTCAAGAAATTTTGAAATAAAACAACTAAAAATAAAAAGGAAAGAATTAGAAAAACAAGTAGAAAAAACCAAAAGAAAAAAATAGAACCTTCCCACAAATAGTGGGGAGGAAAACGAGAATGGGTCGGCCCATATCACTAATTTTAGGAAACCGGAATATCCTCTTTTACCGATTTGCTTGATCTGAACTTGCTCTGCTTAGGCCTGCCAGAGAGTCTCCGAATCTCTATCATCTTCGACACCTCAGCCTCAAGACAACTTGCTCTGCTTAGGCCTGCCAGAGAGTCTCTGAATCTCTATCATCTTCGACAGCTTAGCCTCAAGACACGCTGACCGCCAACCTACAACAACTTCTTCTGGTGGGCATCACGCAGGCCAATAAGAGAGTTGGCGGTAACGTGGGAAACCGAGGCGGCGAGAAAATCAGGAGCGCTGACTCGGACTCAATCGCCAAAGACAAGGAGTCTGGCTGAAATTTCATGGAGTTCCCCATGTGTGGTTTTGGTAATTAGTTATAATCCCATGGACTAATGTTTTCCATTGAGATGTATTTGAAGAAAAGTTTGATAGGCAATGCATGAAGAAATTGGATGGATTTGGAATAAATTCCATCAACATAAAGATATGCATCAAAATCATTGAGCTGTAGTGATGAATATATTATGACCAATAAGAAGCAAAAGAATGGACTTTAGGACCTCAAGATTAAGTTCTATGATTGAATCAAGTATAATCAATATGAAGTCTATGTGATGTATAAGGTGTGATCAAGTTGAAGTTCATTGAATGAACTCAAAGTTTGTCATGCTTGGACTTATGAGTTGATCCGCTATGGATCAAGATCTTGAGAGAATGATTAAAGGGAAGAATTCTAGATAAGGCTTGAATATGAGATTATGATGAGCTCATAAGTTGAGTTGATCTAATAATGAAGCAAGTAAGTCAAGTGAAGAATTCATTGTGCTTCTAAAGAGATCATAATGGATCATCTAGAAGAGCAAGTGATCAAAATTTGATTACTAAATGGATTAAAAATAATTGTACAATTAGCGTGCTAATTGGGGTTTTCTATTAGAAACGGTTATTGAGAAAACACCGCAGGCGATGACTTCAGACAACCCACACAATTTCTAGGAAGTAAACATGTTGGATCAATGAACAATCACACACAACTTTGTCTAGACAACTATTTGCGTTAGGCCACCTTGCACAAACATTTTCCATATAAAAAGTGTGTGTGATTGACAACTTATGCCACACAGTTTGTTCTAGGGACAGTGCGTGATGCATTTAATAACACAAACGATAAAATTATTAATATGGTCTGCAATGTCAATGCTATCACAGACGATGTAATGGGGGAAATCGTGTGTGATGTATGTACAAACGAAAACGTTTGTCTAAGATTCACTATGTGCGATGTACATATGAACGGAAATGTTTGTATGGGATTCAGTGTGTGGGATGTACATACGAATGGAAATGATTGGGCATGTATAATTGTATGCGATGGCTCACCCGATCGCACATGAGCTCTTTTTGCCCCGCGTGTGTGACCGGAGGACCTATCGCCGATGGTTTCTGGGTCATGTAGGAAGGACCCCCCTATCGCACACACAAGCAAGGCGACGGTTTAAAATGCCGTCGCGGAAAGGGATTAAAACCTGTTTGTATAGCAGGTCACTGCACTAGTGAAGACGGGAAGGACTCCTCCTCCCCCACCCCAATTCTGTCTCCCAGAGGGGGAAAGTGAAGGAAATATGCCCTAGAGGCAATAATAAAGTTATTATTTATTTCCTTATGTCGGTGGAAACGACACCTATGGGGTCACTGCGATCCCTTTTATGGTTGGCGAGCGCAAGGTTGTGCAAAGAGCGGGTCTGACAGAAAGCACACGGATCGTTTACCCAGCTTTGGGCCGCGAAGATGCGTAATACCTAGTCCTGCTTTGGTGGATGTATTTGAGTGTTCTTGTGTTCTTGAGCTAGCTACGGGGTGCAACTTTCCCAAAAGAGCCAAATCCCTCTCCTGGACGCCTCGGGCCTCCTTTTATAGGCGAAAAGGGATTGCCACAGTGGCACACAGAAGGTGGAAAGGTCTATAGTGGATGAGTCTATCCTCTGGCCCCGTCGGAAAAACGCATTTAATGCGTTGCCGACGTGCCCCTCTCACTTTATCGGGGGTGGTAAGGAAGCACGTCCCACCTATCGCCGCCACGCCTGGCTTCGACACGCGTCCGAGCTGACGAGGCGTCGTAGCGCCACATTGGCTGGCTGCTGGGCTGGCACGATGGTGGAGCCTTCATGAAGGGTCGCATGCCACCACGCAGGTGCTTGCTGAGTCGGTGTAGAGGCCGCCCGTCGCCACGCAGGTGCCTGCCCAGCTGGTTGAGCTAGCAGCTGCTTGGGGACGATGGTGGAGTCTTGGCTGGCGCGGGCCTGGCAGTGGCCCTGCCGATGCCCTCGGCAAGGGTCTTGCCGTGGCGTTGCAGTCGTCCCTGGCAAGGGTCTTGCCGGGGGTCTTGTGGATTTCCTTGGCTAGGATCCCGCCGAGGGTCGCCGTCCTCTGGTCATCATCTGATCTCACATGTTTATGATATTGACAAAGATTTGCATGCCACCACAGAGGCGCCTCCCGAGCCTTGGTTCCAATGTAATTGGTTGGGTTGGAGCCTGTGGGCTCAAGGGTGGCTCACTCCGCTGGCATCGGGCAAGTTTCCCCGGCAAAGCTCTTGCCGGGGCTGCGGAGGCTGCCTCGGCAAGGATCTTGCCGAGGGAGTCCACCTCGCCCTCTTGCTCTCCTGCGCTTCTGGTCTTGGCGTTGCCTTGGTTGCCTCGTGTTTCGGCTTCTCTCCGACTTCCCTCCTCTGCCCTACTAAGTGTGGCCGTGGCGCGCGACTCTGACTGCCCGTGCACAAGTAAAGGGGTCAAAAGAAGAGCCCCTACTTTTGTACACCGACAGGGGCCCCCGGGCCTGGGCCACACATAAGCGAGCCGCGTTGTTGGGCTAGGCCCAGAACAGTGCTCGGGCAGGTGGGGCGGATTTTACCGCATAACCTTCTCGTCCGCTATGCTTCCCCACGACCTGCGTTGAACACGCGACGTGGAGGGTCGTGCGTGACGTGGGGGTCATGCATGGGGCGGTTTCCGCACGCATGCGTCACATCGTGGTAAAGAGGCGGCCCGCGCCTTCCCCGTAAAAAGGAACGACCGCGGGCGCGCTGCTCATTTACCCCTGTGTCTTCTCCAATCTAGGAACCACTGTCCCTTCCTTCTTCCTCCTCAAGCCCCTGCTCTCGCTCGCCATCGCCGCGTTTTCGCTACCCTTTCCCTTCCACCTTTCACAGCCACCATGGCACCGAAGACTAGCAAGGGCAAGGGAGCGGCCAAGGACGCCGGAGGGGTGGAGCCGCCAGAGAATGAGTTGGCGGCGCGGCGGATGCAGCTCGCCTACTTCCCCTCGACGGTCGACGCGGCCCACTTCCGGGACAAATTCAGACCGCTGTGGGGGGTC
>NC_041382.1:616860910-616961620 GCF_002162155.2 Triticum dicoccoides | reverse complement strand
ACGACGGGGCATCCTGCCACACGTGTCATCCCCGCCAACTGCGGCAAAGCCGCCCCGAATCGGTATCCATTCTTCGTCGATTACTTTTTCTGCAGCCTCTGCCCCCTTCTCCGATTTCTTCAATGACATCATGCATACCTTCGGCTTCCACCTCCTAGATTTCACCCCAAATGCCATGGCGTGCATGGCTCTTTTCACCCATCTTTGTGAGGGCTTCGCCGGAGTGCATCCCAACATGGCGCTCTTCCGCCACTGCTTCTTCCCTCGGATCCAGAAGGGAGGCGCCATCCCCGGTTGTGTCGCCTGGATCCCGAGGTCCAAGGGGACATACCCGGAGGGCGCTCAGAAGGAGAGGTGGGAGGAGTGGCGGGGCCGGTGGTGCTAGATTGAAGAGGAGGATCCACAAGAATTCTGCCGGGTTCGCCAAGCGCCGCCGGTTCGCGGAAACGACTGGAGCAATGTCGATGCCAATGACGCGAAGCTCACGGTCGCCACCACCAGGATTCTTCGCCTTACCGAGGCCGGGCTCACCCTTGAGATGATCGGGGCGGATTTCATCCGCCGCCGAATCGCTCCGCTGCATAACAAGGGGAGGCCGACCTGGCTTTTCACGAATGCAGCCAATATCATGAGGCTTCGCCCCGGCCTCGACCACAACCTCACGGTGATGGGGCACGCCCACTTCTGCCAGCGGCTCTTCCAGCTTGATGTGAACCGCGACGGCAAGGCCGAGAGGTCCGGCAAGGCCGCGAAGGCCGGCAAGGTCACCAAGGGGCCCTTGTTTGTGTTGCCGGTGAGGGTGGTCCCGCTGAGCAATAACTCGCGCCGAAACGACATCATCGCCATGATGCCGGAGTTCAACACGCACGGCCTCGTCCCAAATTGGGCCGAGCCTCCGGAGGATCAAGTGCAGGAGTTCTTTGACACCCTGTAGGAGAAGTACGTCCGCGACAAGCCGCGGTTCATCCAGGACACCACCCAGGCGGAGCTGGACTACATCGCGGCCAGGGCGGCGGAGGCGGAGCTCGCCAAGGAGGCCGGCAGCACCGGCGGCGTGGAGGACAAAGCCGCGGCGGCCAAAAAGGAGAGGGAGCTCGCCCAGTGGGTGGAGTCCGCTGGGGAGGCCAGCAGCGCCGGCACCAGGTCCCCTCTTATTGAAGACAACGACGATGAGCCGTCCGAGGAGGAGGCTGATGAAGGAAATATGCCCTAGAGGCAATAATAAAGTTATTATTTATTTCCTTATATCATGATAAATGTTTATTATTCATGCTATAATTGTATTAACCGGAAACTTAATACATGTGTGAATACATAGACAAACAGAGTGTCACTAGTTTGCCTCTACTTAACTAGCTCGTTGAATCAATGATGGTTATGTTTCCTAACCATAGACATGAGTTGTCATTTGATTAACGGGATCACATAATTAGAGAATGATGTGATTGACTTGACCCATTCCATTAGCTTGGCACTTGATCGTTTTAGTTTACTGCTATTGCTTTCTTCATGACTTATACATGTTCCTATGACTATGAGATTATGCAACTCCCGATTACCGGAGGAACACTTTGTGTGCTACCAAACGTCACAACGTAACTGGGTGATTATAAAGGTGCTCTACAGGTCTCTCCGATGGTACTTGTTGAGTTGGCATAGATCAAGATTAGGATTTGTCACTCCGATTGTCGGAGAGGTATCTTTGGGCCCTCTCGGTAATGCACATCACTATAAGCCTTGCAAGCAATGTAACTAATGAGTTAATTGCGGGATGATGCATTACAGAACGAGTAAAGAGACTTGCCGGTAACAAGATTGAACTAGGTATTGAGATACCGACGATCGAATCTCGGGCAAGTAACATACCGATGACAAAGGGAACAACGTATGTTGTTATGCGGTTTGACCGATAAAGATCTTCATAGAATATGTAGGAACCAATATGAGCATCCAGGTTCTGCTATTGGTTATTGACCGGAGATGAATCTCGGTCATGTCTACATAGTTCTCGAACCCGTAGGGTTCGCACGCTTAATGTTCGGTGATGATCGGTATTATGAGTTTATGTGTTTTGATGTACCGAAGGTAGTTCGGAGCCCCGGATGAGATCGGGGACATGACGAGGAGTCTCAAAATGGTCGAGACGTAAAGATCGATATATTGGATGACTATATTCGGACATCGGAAAGGTTCCGAGTGATTCGGGTATTTTTCGGAGTACCGGAGAGTTACGGGAATTCGCCGGGGAGTATATGGGCCTTATTGGGCTTTAGGGGAAAGAGAGAGAGGAGGCTGCCCCCCCAAGGCTTAGTCTGAATTTGACTAGGGGGAGGGGCGGCACCCCCTCCTTCCTTCTCTTCTCTTTTCTCTTTTCTCTTTTCCTTCTCTCCTACTCCTACTACATGGAAGGGGGCGAATCCTACTCCCAGGGCGCGCCATAGAAGGGCCGGCCCTCCCCCCTCCTCCATTCCTTTATATACGTAGCCAGGGGCACCCCATAGACACACAAGTTGATCATTGATCCCTTAAACGTGTGCGGTGCCCCCATCCACCATAACCCACCTCCATCATATCGTAGCGGTGCTTAGGCGAAGCCCTGCATCGGTAGCAACATCATCACCGTCATCACGCCGTCGTGCTGACGGAAATCTCCTGTGAAGCTCTGCTGGATCGGAGTTCATGGGACGTCATCGAGTTGAACGTGCGCTGAACTCAGAGGTGCCGTGCGTTCGGTACTTGGATCGGTTGGATTGTGAAGACGTTCGACTACATCAACCGCGTTCTCATAACACTTCCGTTTATGGTCTATGAGGGTACGTGGATGATACTCTTCCCTCTCGTTGCTATGCATCACCATGATCTTGCGTGTGCGTAGGAAATTTTTAAAATTTACTACGTTCCCCAACAGTGGCATCCGAGCCAGGTTTATGCGTAGATGTTATATGCACGAGTAGAACACAAGTGAGTTGTGGGCGATACAAGTCATACTGCTTACCAACATGTCATACTTTGGTTCGGCGGTATTGTTGGATGAAGCGGCCCGGGCCGACATTACGCTTACGCTTACGCGAGACTGGTTCTACCGACGTGCTTTGCACACATGTGGCTGGCCAGTGTCAGTTTCTCCAATTTTAGTTGAACCGAGTGTGGCTACGCCCGGTGAGGGAGTCCTGGACTAAGGGGTCCTCGGGCGTCCGGCCTGTTATCTATGGGTCGGACTGATGGGCTGTGAAGATATGAAGACCGAAGAATGTACCCGTGTCCGGATTGGACTCTCCTTGGCGTGGAAGGCAAGCTTGGCGAAGAACTATGAAGATTCCATCTTATGTAACCGACTCTACGTAACCCTAGATCCCCCGGTGTCTATTTAAACCAGAGGGTGTAGTCCGGAAAGGATATACTCAATACCGTAGTCATACAGGCTAGACTTCTAGGGTTTAGCCATTACGATCTCGTGGTAGATCAACTCGTGTAATATTCATACTCATCAAGATCAATCAAGCAGGAAGTAGGGTATTACCTCCATAGAGAGGGCCCGAACCTGGGTAAACATCGTGTCCCCTGTCTCCTGTTACCATCAACCTTAGACGCACAGTTCGGGACACCCTACCCGAGATCCGCCGGTTTTGACACCGATATTGGTGCTTTCATTGAGAGTTCCTCCGTGCTGTCGCTGAAAGGTTTGATGGCTCCTTCAATCGTCAATAATGACGCTGTCTGTGGAGAAACTTTCCTCCCCGGACAGATCTTCATGTTCGGCGGCTTCGTACTGCGGGTCAACTCGTCTGGCCATCTGGAGTAGATCGAAAGCTACGCCCCTGGCCATCAGGTCAGATTCGGGAGCTTGAACTATGTCGCGGACATCCGTGGAGACTTGATCTTCGCCGGATTCGATACCGCGGCGGCCGCTCCCGGTCACCCCGATGATCATGACCTAAATCTATCATCGGGCCGCATCCAGGAGATCGCTCCTGTAACCTCTCTGGCCCTAGAACTAGAGCAGGCTGCGCCATCCAAACACGGAAGGATTAACCCCACCTCGGGGGCCGCAGATTCCACGGCGCTGGAGCCGCACATGGACCTGGTCTCACACGATGACTATGCCACCGGAACGCCAGACTCGTCTCCGGCCGCAGGTTCCGAACCGCGCAAGCCCGCGGACGCCGAGTTTGATCGTTTATCAATCTTCAAATTCAGCGCCGCAGACATCTTCCAGCACTCGCCTCTGGGCGATGTGCTGAACTCATTAAAAACCTGTCCTTGGCGGAGGACCCACAGCCGAACTATATTCGGCTTGAACTAGGGGCTGACGATGGATAATTTTACATCCCAACCGCCACCCACTTTATAGCCAAGATCGAGGATGAGGGAGTCCTGGATTAGGGGGTCTCCAGACAGCCGGACTATATCCTTTGGCCGGACTGTTGGACTATGAAGATACGAGATTGAAGACTTCGTCCCGTGTCCGGATGGGACTCTACTTGGCGTGGAAGGCAAGCTAGGCAATACGGATATGTATATCTCCTCCTTTGTAACCGACCTTGTGTAACCCTAGCCCCCTCCGGTGTCTATATAAACCGAAGGGTTTAGTCCATAGGACAACATACAATCATACCATAGGCTAGCTTCTAGGGTTTAGCCTCTTTGATCTCGTGGTAGATCAACTCTTGTAATACTCATATCATCAAGAACAATCAAGCAGGACGTAGGGTATTACCTCTATCAAGAGGGTCCGAACCTGGGTAAACATCGTGTCCCCTGCCTCGTGTTACCATCCGCCTTAGACGCACAGTTCGGGACCCCCTACCCGAGATCCGTGGGTTTTGACACCGACATTGGTGCTTTCATTGAAAGTTCCACTGTGTCATCACCATAAGGCTTGATGGCTCCTTCGACCATCGCTAGCGATGCGGTCTAGGGTGAGGCTTTCCTCCCCGGACAGATCTTTGTATTCGGCGGCTTCGCACTACGGGCCAATTTGCTTGGCCATCTAGAGAAGATCGAGAGCTACGCCCCTAGCCATCAGGTCAGGTTCGGAAACTTAAACTACACCGCCGACATCCGCGGAGACTTGATCTTCGACGGATTCGAGCCCATGTCGGATACGCCGCACAGTCATGACGAGCATGACGTAACTCTGCCGTCGGACAGTGTTCGGGAGATCGCATCCGCAACTACTCCGGCCGTTAATCCGGAGCAAATCGCGCCGTCCGAGAGCGGAGGGATAGACCCCGCCATGGAGGCTGCCCTCTCAGTGGCGATAGAGCCAAATACTGACTTCACCCCTTACGAGAGCCATATCACCGAACCACTGGGTTCATCTCCGGCCACGGACTCCGAGCCGCTCACATCCGTGCCCGTCGAATCTGACTGGGCGCCGATCATGGAGTTCACCTCCGCGGATATCTTTCAGCACTCGCCCTTCGGCGACGTGCTAAATTCATTAAGGTCTCTCTCCCTGTCAGGAGAACCTTGGCCGAACTATGCCCGGCTAGAATGGGATGCGGACGACGAAGAAATTCACTGCCCACCCACCACCCACTTAGTAGCCACTATCGATGACTTAACCGACATGCTCGACTTCCACTCCGAAGACTTCGACGGTATGGACGACGAAGCCGGAGACGAACAGGAACCACCGCCCTCAGGGCGCTGGACTGCCACCTCATCATATGATATATACATGGTGGACACCTCCAAAGAAGGCAATGGCGACAAGACGGCGGAGGATGACCCCTCCATGAAACAACCCAAGCACCAACGTCAGCGGCGCCGCTCTAAGTCCCGCCACAGCAAGAGCAGTGATACTGGCACAGGAGATAATAACACTCCGGATAGTGCTGAAGACAACAACAATCCCCTCCAGCATGATGTAGAGCCAGAGGACGAACAAGCTAGCCCTCTAGAGCAGGCAGCAGATGGAGAACCGGAGGAGGACAATTACATGCCTCTCTCCGAAGACAAGGCGAGCCTCAGCGACGACGAATTTATCGTGCCTAAGGACCCCGTCGAGAAAGAGCGCTTCAAGCGCTGGCTTATGGCCACGACACATAGCCTGAAGAAAAAGCAGCAACAACTTCAAGCTGATCAAGACTTGCTAGCAGACAGGTGGACCGAAGTCCTTGCGGTCGGGGAGCATGAACTCGAGCGCCCGTCCAAGAGTTACCCAAAATGTAGGTTGCTACCTCACCTCGAGGAGGAAGAATTGAAACCTCATTCACTAGTGTACGATGCGGCTGACCGGCCACTATGCGGCCGAGTCAGAGAGGCGTTTCAGCCTGAAGTTCAGCCCGCACCCCATCGCCACTCAATCAAAAATACTAAGGCCCGGGGTAACATAGAGGACCTGCGAGACATATTGGACAGTAAGGCAAAAATCGCAAGGTCAATATATGGAACACGGGCACGCACGCCAACACGAGACGATGATCGTCGCGTTGGATACACCAAGAGTAAATCCGGCCGGGCCGGATACAACAGACAAGACTCATACGAACTGCGTCGGGATATAGCCCCGCACAGAGGCGCCGCACACCCCCTATGCTTCACTGATGAAGTTATGAATCATGAATTCCCAGAGGGTTTCAAACCCGTAAATATCGAATCATACGATGGCACAACAGATCCCGCTGTATGGATTGAGGATTTTCTCCTTCACATCCACATGGCTCGCGGTGATGATCTACATGCCATCAAGTACCTCCAACTAAAACTCAAAGGACCAGCTCGACATTGGTTGAACAGCTTGCCAGCAGATTCCGTCGGCAGTTGGGAGGATCTGGAAGACACATTTCTTGACAACTTCCATGGCACTTATGTCCGGCCACCAGATGCCGATGACTTGAGCCACATAACCCAGCAGCCAGGGGAATCGGCCAGACAATTCTGGACACGGTTCCTGACTAAGAAAAAATCAAATTGTAGACTGTCCGGACGCAGAGGTCCTAGTGGCATTCAAGCATAACATCCGCGATGAGTGGCTCGCCCGCCACCTCGGCCAGGAGAAGCCGAAATCTATGTCAGCCCTCAGAACACTCATGACCCGCTTTTGCGCGGGCGAGGACAGCTGGCTAGCTTGCAGCAACAGCACATCGAGGAATCCAGATACCTCGGATACCAAAGATGTCAACAGTAGGCAGCGTCGTAACAGACCAAAGCGCCGCAATAACGGCGATAACACCGAAGATACGACAGTCAATGCCAGATTCAGAGGCTCTAGATCTGGTCAGCGGAAAAAGCCATTTAAAAGAAATACTCCGGCTTTGTCCAGTCTGGATCGCATACTGGATCGCTCGTGTCAAATCCACGGCACCCCCGACAAGCCAGCCAATCACACCAACAGAGAATGCTGGGTGTTCAAGCAGGCCAACAAGTTAAATGCCGAAAACAAGGACAAGGGGCTGCATAGCGATGACGAGGAGGAGCCCCGACCGCCGAACACAGGAGGACAGAAGGGGTTTCCCCCACAAGTGAAGACGGTGAACATGATATACGCAACCCACATTCCCAAGAGGGAGCGGAAGCGTGCACTAAGGGACGTCTACGCGATGGAGCCCGTCGCCCCAAAGTTCAACCCATGGTCTGCTTGCTCGATCACCTTCGATCACAGGGACCACCCCACTAGCATCCGTCATGGCGGATCCGCCGCACTGGTCCTAGACCCCATCATTGACGGATTTCACCTTACTCGAGTCCTTATGGATGGCGGCAGCAGACTGAACCTGCTCTATCAGGATACTGTGCGAAAAATGGGCGTCGATCCCTCGAGGATCAAACAAAGCAAAACCACCTTTAAGGGCGTCATCCCAGGTGTAGAAGCTCATTGCACGGGGTCAATCACACTGGAAGTAGTCTTCGGATCTCTGGACAACTTCTGAAGCGAAGAGTTAATCTTTGATATCGTCCCGTTTTGCAGTGGCTATCACGCACTGCTTGGACGGACATCATTTGCAAAATTCAATGCAGTCCTGCATTACACATACCTCAAGCTCAAGATGCCAGGACCTCGCGGGGTCATAACGGTAAATGGAAACACAGAACGCTCGCTCCATACGGAAGAGCACACTGCGACCCTTGCAGCAGAAGCACAAAGCAGCCTGTTCAGGCAGACCACTCATTCGGCGTCACAGATCCCGGACACCTTCAAGCGAGTCCGAAACAAGCTGCAACAAGATCGCCTGGCACAATCAGAGCTCACCTAGCAATTCGGCCCCCGTCCTAGTCCCAGTGAAGCGATGAAATCCGTGCCGCACGTACATAACTACGCATTGAAAATACCATGGACATAGGTGGGGGCACGATCATGACACGCCCCGCATTGTGGCTTAACCGCACTAGGGGCTGTATACCTTTACCATTCCTTTTTTCCTTTCAGGGCCTAACTCTTTGGAAGCCCTTTCTGGCAGTACGATTGCCCGACACATTCCGGAAGCAACAGCCAAGGTGGCAAGAAGCTAAGATGAACACAGGAATCCTCAGGTGGTCTCTAATAATAATTGATATACCGTTTTTTTACTATCTATGCGCAACTCGCCCTAGGATAGGACATTTTGAATTGTCCTACTTTCTGCTTATTGCATTACTTGTACATTACGCTTCGACGTATTATTTAAATAACAATGCATATCATTAATCTGTCATTGCATTATTTAAGTTTTTCCCTTTTTCTCTCACTTATATGTCCGTTTATGACAATCCGCACCCGTACGTCCGAGTACGGTCAGTACGCCAGGGGCTCCCATTTACCCCATAATACGGCGCAAGAAGTCCGAACACTTTTGACAGTGCGGCACCCCGAACTTATAGCATTATATGCATCAGCTTCGAATCATGTCTTTGGTCAAATGCTGGGTTGCCCGGCTCCCATGCTTTGGTACCTTACGTTCCGCTATATCGGCTAAGGTAGCGGTGGGAGAACTACTGCGATTGTGTCCCGGTTCTTCCGGACGAGCACCTCAGTAGAGAAAGCCAAAAACCGACTGTCATGATAAGGCGAGAGACTGGTTGCTGTTCGAGAGGTCTCAAGTCCTTAAAGACTTTTTCCGCTTTGGGCGAGGAGTCCGCCTTAGGCGTGTATAGCGCCCCAAATTCGGCCCTCCGAATACTAGGGGCTTCGCCAAGATTTAAAATAGACTTCTATGGCTAAGTGAGAATGATAAAGCATTATAGTCCGATTGCCTGGTTCGTTGCGCTGAACACCTCCCTTGAAGGACCCAAAATTGGGGTAAAGAGTGTTCAAGTTTATCCCGAACAACCCAGTAGTAGTTACATGGGGATAGAAGCCGACGACTGGCCAATTCTCAGATTTTATAAATGGCCGCACAGAAGGTAATATTTTAAATTAAGAAAGTGTCGCATGGCAAAACGAACTCGTTTCATATTACAGGATCACAAGAGCATGTTCATTCAAAAATTACATCCTTGGCACACTCATCTGCCACTAGCCGGGAACCCTTCAGGACACTCTCATAATAATTCTCGGGGCAGCGATGCTCCTTGCCCTCCGGCGGCCCCTCCTTCACCAGCTTCACGGCGTCTAGCTTCGCCCAGTGCACCTTCACCCGGGCAAAAGCCCTGCGTGCACCCTCGATGCAGACGGACCGCTTGATGACTTCAAGCCGTGGGCAGGCTTCCACAAGCCGCCTCACCAGACCGAAGTAGCTGCCGGATAGGGGCTCGCCAGGCCACATCCGGACTATAAGGCCCCTCATGGCCTGTTCGGCTGCCTTGTGAAGCTCGACCAACTGCTTCAGCTGGTCCCTCAAGGGCACGGGGTGTTCGGTCCCAGTATACTGAGACCAGAACAACTTCTCCGTCGAGCTCCCCTCCTCAGCCCGGTATAACTCCGCGGCATCCAGTACACTGCGGGGAAGATCTGCAAACGCTCCTGGAGAGCTCCGAACTCGGGTAAGAAAAAGGAAAGTCTCCTTCACGTGCTTGCTTTGCATAATGAATGCCTTACCCGCTGCTATCTTCTTCAGCACGTCAATCTCCTCGAGGGCCTTGTGGGCTTTGGCCTTGGCGCTCCAGATGCTTTCAAGCGCCTGCGAGAGCTCGACTCTCGCGTCTTAGAATCACGCTCCAAGGACTCGTGCTTTTTGGAGAGAGCCTCGAGCTCTTGTTGCACCTCGCCTACTCGGGCTTCTTGCTTTTCCCGTTCAATGTGCTCCTCGGCCGCTTTGTCTTTGGCCTCGGACAACGCCTTCCTCAGGGTCGCCACTTCGGTCGTGGCCTGATATGTCTCCAACGTATCTATAATTTTTGATTGCTCCATGATATATTATCTACTGTTTTGGACATTATTGGGCTTTATTATCCACTTTTATATTATTTTTGGGACTAACCTATTAACCGGAGGCCCAACCCAGAATTGTTGTTCTTTGCCTGTTTTAGGGTTTCGAAGAAAAGGAATATCAAACGGAGTCCAAACGGAATGAAACCTTCGGGAACGTGATTTTATCAACGAACAAGACCCGGGAGACTTGGACCCTACATCAAGAAAGAAAGGAGGAGGCCACGAGGTAGGGGGCGCGCCTACCCCCCAGGCGCGCCCTCCACCCTCGTGGGCCCCCTGTTGCTCCACCGACGTACTCCTTCCCCCTATATATACCTACATACCCCCAAACGATCAGATACGGAGACAAAACCCTAATTCCACCGCCGTAACTTTCTGTATCCACGAGATCCCATCTTGGGGCCTGTTCCGGAGCTCCGCCGGAGGAGGCATCAATCATGGAGGGCTTCTACATCAACACCATAGCCCCTCCGATGAAGTGTGAGTAGTTTACTTCAGACCTACGGCTCCATAGTTAGTAGTTAGATGGCTTCTTCTCTCTTTTTGGATCTCAATACAATGTTCTTCCCCTCTCTTGTGGAGAACTATTCGATGTAATCTTCTTTTTGCGGTGTGTTTGTTGAGACCGATGAATTGTGGGTTTATGATCAAGTTTATCTATGAATAATATTTGAATCTTCTCTGAATTCTTTTATGTATGATTGGTTATCTTTGCAAGTCTCTTCGAATTATCAGTTTGGTTTGGCCTACTAGATTGATCTTTCTTGCAATGGGAGAAGCGCTTAGCTTTGGGTTCAATCTTGCGGTGTCCTTTCCCAATGATAGTAGGGGCAGCAAGGCACGTATTGTATTGTTGCCATCAAGGATAACAAGATGGGGTTTTCTTCATATTGCATGAGTCTATCCCTCTACATCATGTCATCTTGCTTAAGGCGTTACTCTATTTTTAACTTAATACTCTAGATGCATGCTGGATAGTGGTCGATGAGTGGAGTAATAGCAGTAGATGCAGGCAGGAGTTGCTCTACTTGTCTCGGACGTGATGCCTATATACATGATGATGCCTAGATATTCTCATAACTATGCTCAATTCTGTCAATTTTTCAACAGTAATTTGTTCACCCATCGTAGAATACTTATGCTCTCGAGAGAAGCCACTAGTGAAACCTATGGCCCCCGGGTCTATCTTTATCATATTAATCTCCTACTACTTAGTTATTTCCTTTGCTATTTACTTTGTTTTATTTTACTTTGCATCTTTATCATAAAAATACCAAAAATATTATCTTATCATATCTATCAGATCTCACTCTCGTAAGTGGCCTTATAGGGATTGACAACCCCTATTTGCGTTGGTTGCGAGGATTTATTTGTTTTGTGCAGGTACGAGGGACTCGCGCGTAGCCTCCTACTGGATTGATACCTTGGTTCTCAAAAACCGAGGGAAATACTTACGCTACTTTGCTGCATCATCCCTTCCTCTTTGGGGAAAACCAATGCAGTGCTCAAGAGGTAGCAAGAAGGATTTCTGGTGCCGTTTCCGGGGAGGTCTACGCAAAAGTCAACATACTAAGTACCCATCACATACCCTTATCTCCCGCATTACATTATTTGACATTTTCCTCTCGTTTTCCTCTCCTCCACTTCACCCTTGCCATTTTATTCGCCCTCTCTCTCTATCCTCCCTCTCTTTCTCTATTTGCCTCTTTTTGCCCACTTGCTTTTTGTTTGCTTGTGTGTTAGTTTGTTTGCTTGTCGTTATGGCTAGTCCCTTATCTTCTCCATTGTCTCCCGAGAATTAAATTCTAAATTTTAAGCAAAGGGAGGGAGAAAATCTAAAAGATGCTTGGTATAGAATTTGCAATGCTCAAAATAGATCTACTAGGAAGCAATCTACTTCCGTTCTCCTTCGCAATTTTTATGTAGGCATTACTCCTTGGCACAGATATGTTCTTGATACTATTACCGGAGGTAACTTCTTGGGTAGCCATACTTTTGATTCTTATAATGCTATGATAGATTTATTTGGCTCACCCCCTCTCCTGGTTAATGGAACTGTATTAACTTTGGAGCATGTAATGCAAAGGCTTGAAATTATTGAAAATAAGGTTGCTACCGTAGAGTTAATTGAAAATTTGGATAAAAAGATCCACAGCCGAATCTCTCAATATGGATCTAAAGTAGGAGTTACTTTGAAAAATATTAAAGAAAAGGAACCCATAGTTAATGAGAAAATAAATCACGATTCTACTAGGATCGATAAACTTGAGGATATTATTACCAACTTGGGAACCGCTTTTTCTTCCGTAAAGAATACTCCAAGTCCTTCCACTAAACTTGCCAAGCTTATGTACGTTCCTAAAAATAAGGGTGAATCCTCTAGTAAGGAAAATGCGGATCTCAAATCTATAAGTATTCATCCCAATCTTTTTGCTATCATTAAGGAACCATTTGCTACAAATGAATTTTTTGATCTTGTGCCTGAAAGTTTGATAATTAATAAAAATAAAGAAATTCCTAAAGATGGTAGATGCCTAATTGAATAATTGCCTACCAAAGATGGCAATACCTAGATCTATTCTTGCTTGTTATGCCTAGCTAGGAGCGTTAAACGATAGCGCTTGTTGGGAGGCAACCCAATTTTATTTTTATTCCTTGATTTTTGATCCTGTTTAGTAATAAATAATTTATCTAGCCTATGTTTTGGTTGTGTTTTTGTGTGTTTAATTAGTGTTTGTGCCAAGTAGAACCGTTGGGAAGACTTGGGGAAAGTCTTGTTGAACTTGCTGTAAAAAACAGAAACTTTAGCGCTCACGAGAACTGCTGACATTTTTATTTGGAAAGTGCTATTTAGTTAATTATTTTTGCAGATGATTAATAGATAAATTACTCACGTCCAGAAATTTATTTTAGAATTTTTGGGGTTCCAGATCTTGCGCTAGCTACAGATTACTACAGACTATTCTGTTTTTGACAGATTCTGTTTTTCGTGTGTTGTTTGCTTATTTTGATGAATCTATGGCTAGTAAAATAGTTTATAAACCATAGAGAAGTTGGAATACAGTAGGTATAACACCAATATAAATAAAGAATGAGTTCATTACAGTACCTTGAAGTGGTCTTTTATTTTCTTTCGCTAACGGAGCTCACGAGATTTTCTAGTTTAAGTTTTGTGTTGTGAAGTTTTCAAGTTTTGGGTAAAGATTTGATGGATTATGGAACAAGGAGTGGCAAGAGCCTAAGCTTGGGGATGCCCATGGCACCCCCAAGACAATCTAAGGACACCTAAAAGCCAAAGCTTGGGGATGCCCCGGAAGGCATCCCCTCTTTCGTCTACTTCTATCGGTAACTTTACTTGGAGCTATATTTTTATTCGCCACACGATATGTGTTTTGCTTGGAGCGTCTTGTATGATTTGATTCTTTGCTTTTTAGTTTACCACAATAATCCTTGCTATACACACCTTTTGAGAGAGCCATACATGATTTGGAATTTGTTAGAATACTCTATGTGCTTCGCTTATATCTTTTGAGTTATATAATTTTGCTCTAGTGCTTCGCTTATATCTTTTAGAGCACGGTGGTGGATTTGTTTTATAGAAACTATTGATCTCTCATGCTTCACTTAGATTATTTTGAGAGTCTTAATATCATGGTAGTTTTCTTAAAATCCTAATATGCTAGGTATTCAAAGTTAGTAAAATTTTCTTAAGAGTGTTTTGAATACTAAGAGAAGTTTGATGCTTGATGATTGTTTTGAGATATGGAGGTAATAATATCAAAGTCGTGCTAGTTGATTAGTTGTGAAATTGAGAAATACTTGTGTTGAAGTATGCAAGTCCTGTAGCATGCACGTATGGTAAACGTTATGCAACAAATTTGAAACATGAGGTGTTATTTAATTGTCTTCCTTATGAGTGGCGGTCGGGGACGAGCGATGGTCTTTTCCTACCAATCTATCCCCCTAGGAGCATGCACGTAGTACCGAGGTTTTTGATGACTTGTAGATTTTTGCAATAAGTATGTGAGTTCTTTATGACTAATGTTGAGTCCATGGATTATACGCACTCTCACCCTTCCATCCTTGCTAGCCTCTTGGGTACCGTGCATTGCCCTTTCTCACATTGAGAGTTGGCGCAAACTTCGCCGGTGCATCCAAACCCCGTGATATGATACGCTCTTTCACACATAACCTCCTTATATCTTCCTTAAAATAGCCACCATACCTACCTATTATGGCATTTCCATAGCCATTCCGAGATATATTGCCATGCAACTTTCCATCATTCCGTTCATCATGACACATTCATTATTGTCATATTGCTTAGCATGATCATGTAGTTGACATAGTATTTGTGGCAAAGCCATCGTTCATAATTCTTTCATACATGTCACTCTTGGTCCATTGCATATCCCGGTACACCACCGGAGGCATTCATATAGAGTCATCTTTTGTTCTAGTATCGAGTTGTAGTCATTGAGTTGTAAATAAATAGAAGTGTGATGATCATCATTTTCTAGAGCATTGTCCCAAGTGAGGAATATAAAAAAGAGGAAAAGGCCATAAAAAAGAGAAGGCACCAAAAAATGAGAGAAAAATAGAGAAGGGACAATGTTACTATCCTTTGCCACACTTGTGCTTCAAAGTAGCACCTTAATCTTCATGTTAGAGAGTCTCTTGTCTTGTCACTTTCATATACTAGTGGGGATTTTTCATTATAGAACTTGGCTTGTATATTCCAACAATGGGCCTCCTCAAGTGTCCTAGGTCTTCGTGAGCAAGCAAGTTGGATGCACACCCGCTAGTTTCTTTTGTTGAGCTTTCATACTTTTATAGCTCTAGTGCATCCGTTGCATGGCAATCCCTACTCCTTGCATTAACATCAATCGGTGGGCATCTCCATAGCCCATTGATTAGCCTCGTTGATGTGAGACTTTCTCTTTTTTTTGTCTTCTCCACATAACCCCCCTCATTATATTCTATTCCACCCATAGTGCTATGTCCATGGCTCGCGCTCATATATTGCGTGAAAGTTTACATGTTTGAGATTACTAAAGTATGAAACAATTGCTTGGCTTGTCATCGAGGTTGTGTATGATGAGAGCATTCTTGTGTGACGAAAATGAAACATGACTAAACCATATGATTTTGTAGGGATGAACTTTCTTTGGCCATGTTATTTTGAGAAGACATAATTGCTTAGTTAGTATGCTTGAAGTATTATTATTTTTTATGTCAATATGAACTTTTGTCTTGAATCTTTCGGATCTGAATATTCATACCACAATTAAGAAGAATTACATTAAAATTATGCCAAGTAGCACTCCGCATCAAAAATTCTGTTTTTATCATTTACCTACTCGAGGGCGAGCAGGAATTAAGCTTGGGGATGCTTGATACGTCTCCAATGTATCTATAATTTTTGATTGCTCCATGCTATATTATCTACTGTTTTGGACATTATTGGGCTTTATTATCCACTTTTATATTATTTTTGGGACTAACCTATTAATCGGAGGCCTAGCCCAGAATTGCTGTTTTTGGCAATTTTAGGGTTTCGAAGAAAAGGAATATCAAACGGACTCCAAACGGAATGAAACCTTCGGGAACTTGATTTTCTCAACGAACAAGACCCGGGAGACTTGGACCCAACGTCAAGAAAGAAAAGAGGAGGCCACGAGGTAGGGGGGCACGCCTACCCCCCGGCGCGCCCTCCACCCTCGTGGGCCCCCTATTGCTCCACCGACGTAGTCCTCCTCCTATATATACCTACGTACCCCCAAACGATCAGATACGGAGCCAAAACCCTAATTCCACCGCCGTAACTTTCTGTATCCACGAGATCCCATCTTGGGGCCTGTTCCGGAGCTCCGCCGGAGGAGGCATCGACCATGGAGGGCTTCTACATCAACACCATAGCCCCTCCGATGAAGTGTGAGTAGTTTACTTCAGACCTACGGCTCCATAGTTAGTAGCTAGATGGCTTCTTCTCTCTTTTTGGATCTCAATACAATGTTCTTCCCCTCTCTTGTGGAGAACTATTCGATGTAATCTTCTTTTTGCGGTGTGTTTGTTGAGACCGATGAATTGTGGGTTTATGATCAAGTTTATCTATGAATAATATTTGAATCTTCTCTGAATTCTTTTATGTATGATTGGTTATCTTTGCAAGTCTCTTCGAATTATCAGTTTGGTTTGGCCTACTAGATTGATCTTTCTTGCAATGGGAGAAGTGCTTAGCTTTGGGTTCAATCTTGCGGTGTCCTTTCCCAGTGACAGTAGGGGCAGCAAGGCACGTATTGTATTGTTGCCATCAAGGATAACAAGATGGGGTTTTCTTCATATTGCATGAGTCTATCCCTCTACATCATGTCATCTTGCTTAAGGCGTTACTTTGTTTTTAACTTAATACTCTAGATGCATGCTGGATAGCGGTCGATGAGTGGAGTAACAGTAGTAGATGCAGGCAGGAGTCGGTCTACTTGTCTCAGACGTGATGCCTATATACATGATCATGCCTAGATATTCTCATAACTATGCTCAATTCTGTCAATTGCTCAACAGTAATTTGTTCACCCACCGTAGAATACTTATGCTCTCGAGAGAAGCCACTAGTGAAACCTATATCCCCCGGGTCTACCTTTATCATATTAATCTCCTACTACTTAGTTATTTCCTTTGCTATTTCCTTTGCTTTTATTTTACTTTGCATCTTTATCACAAAAATACCAAAAATATTATCTTATCATATCTATCAGATCTCACTCTCGTAAGTGGCCTTATAGGGATTGACAACCCCTATTTGCGTTGGTTGCGAGGATTTATTTGTTTTGTGCAGGTACGAGGGACTCGCGCGTAGCCTCCTACTGGATTGATACCTTGGTTCTCAAAAACTGAGGGAAATACTTACGCTACTTTGCTGCACCATCCCTTCCTCTTCGGGGAAAACCAACGCAGTGCTCAAGAGGTAGCATGGCCCCTGGCAAACCCATGATGATCCTATTACTTTACAACTGAATTTCTTTTTAACTATATAGACAGGGGTGTTTCATACCTTTGCTCTCTTCAAGCTGCCTCTTGATAAGGCCGAGCTCGTCCTCGGACCGCTTCAGGTCTTGCTTCAGCGTAGAGACCTCCGCAGTACGTGCGGCAGCGGCCAACAGTGAAGCCTGCACATACACATAGGCATACTCTAATTAGACTCCTGAGTTATCATTTGATCCTCTATTCGGCTTTTCTTCGCGAACGCCGAATAGAGCATCAGGGGCTACTATCTATGCGGTAATATTTTCTTATATTTTTTGATTGCTTACCTCAAAGCCTGTTAGGAGGCTGGCGCAAGCTTCGGTTAGTCCGTTTTTGGCGGACTGAACCTTCTCGACCACCGCACTCATGATAGTGCGGTTCTCTTCATCAATGGAAGCGCTGCGAAGCGCTTACATCAAGTTGTCCGGTGCCTCTGGTTGGACAGAGGACACCGGCACAGATGGTTGGCCCCCGTTAACGGGGGACCGCCTGCCGGAGTCCGGAACCATCGAAGGTTCTGGCGCAGTGTTCGGCTGAGGGCCGAACTTGGAGCCCATAGGAGCCTCGCTCCCTTGGTACCCAGGGTCCGGGAAGTCGCCTCGAGGCGCCCCCAGGACCACCTCCCCTTGGCTCGGTGCCTTTTGAGACAACACCTCGGCGTTGTCCGTAGGGCGAGGGGTGGTAGCGGTCGGGAGAGAACTGCTGTTCATATCCGAAGAGTCCAGAGAGCCGCTCGACGAGGATACGTCGAGACGAGCTCGGGACGGACTGCATAATCATGTTCGGCATGAGAAGAGGCAGTGTAATAAAACATACCATGAAGTACTATGGTGCCCGGACACTTATGATTTTGCCAGGGGTTTGACCCTGGGTGGCCACTCGTCGCCGCAGTCGGCGGCTATCGTGGCGCAGTCCGGAGGGAGGGTCCTCCCCTTCTTGGACCCTTCGGCCTCCTCGGTTGGGTCGGCCTTCCTTTTCTTGTCTCCCCCGGCTGGGGGGGGGGAGAACTTTCCTCTTCCTCCTCCTCGTCTTCATGGGAGGAGTGCATATCGGAGTCATCGGACGATGAGTCCGATACAACCTTGCGCCGGAGACCCTTTCGGATCCCCGCGGCCTTCTTCTTGGTCTTCTTCACCGGAACCTTGTAAGGTGCCGGAGTCAGCATCTCCGTTAGGAGAGCGCCTGCAGGATCTTCAGGCAGGGGGGGCTGGGCATTCAAGCTGCTTTGCTATCTTTATCCAGTCCTGTTAATGGCATAGAAGCTTAGATCCCGCATATGACTAAACCGGGGCAAATAAATACCCTGAGAGATAAAAAAACTTACCGGATTGGCGTGGCGTTTTGTGCTGAGTCCGCGGTCCTCGGTGAGGGAGGGAGGAATCTCGGCGCCCTTGAACAGCACCCTCCAGACATCCTCGTGCGTCGTGTCATAGAGCTCTCGCAGCATCTGGTGCTTGGCCGAGTCGAACTCCCACAAATCGAATGCCTGTCGTTGACATGGGAGGATCCGGCGGATGAGCATGACCTGGACCATGTTGACGAGCTTGATTTTCTTGCTCGTCATGTTCTGGATACAGGTTTGGAGTCCGGTCAACTCTACCGAAGAACCCCAGGACAGGCCCTTCTCTTTCCAGGAGGCGAGCCGCGTGGGATTCCGGTTCGAAATTTGGGGGCCGCCACCCAGTTGGAGTCGCGCGGCTCGGTGATGTAGAACCACCTCGATTGCCACCCCTTTATGGTACCCACATAGGTGCCCTCGAGCCAGGTGACATTAGGCATCTTGCCCACCATGGCGCCTCCGCACTCTGCTTGCTGGCCACCCACTACCTTCGGTTTAACATTGAAGGTTTTCAGCCATAGGCCGAAGTGGGGACTGATGCGGAGGAAGGCCTCGCACAGACGATAAACGCCGAGATGTTGAGGATGAAATTGGGGGCCAGATCATGAAAATCCAGCCCATAGTAGAACATGAGCCCGCGGACAAACGGGTGGAGGGGAAATCCCAGTCCGCGTACAAAATGGGTAAGGAAAACTACCCTCTCATGGGGTTCAGGCGTTGGGATGATCTTCCCCGCATTTGGCAGCCGGTGCACGATATCCATGGCCAGATATCCGGCTTCCTGTAACTTTTTGATGTTCTCCTCCATGACGGAGGAGACCATCCACTTGCCTCCTACTCCGGACATGCCTGGAGTGGTTTGAGAAGCGGAATGCGAGCTTGGGCGCTAGGGATCAAGTGTGCGGGAATGGGTAAGAAAGGAGAAAGAAGGTGTGGGTGAAAAGAGTGAATCCTTGTGCCTTTATAAGGGCAGAAGAGACGATGCATCTCCCCACTTGCCTGTTAAAACCGCTTATTCCCCAGGCGCCATAATTGATGGCGCGGTTGGGTTACCCACGTCCGTATTGATGAGAATTCCGTAATAAGGGGACACGATCTCTGCTTTGACAAGACGTGTCGAGAAAAACCGCCCCATGTTATGTGCGGTGCTGGTTGAGAAAAATGGTTCGAATAATGACCGAGCCATGACATAACGTCGTGCTGTCAGAACGCGTTAGCAGATTAGATTTGTGCAAATATTATTCTCTCTGCGGTAGTATGTGGAACTTGTTTTGCAGAGCCGGACACTATTCTGGTGTTCAAAATCTTCTATGGAGTGTTCGGAGGAGGAACCCTCCTTTCAATGCCGAAGACAATACTGCACGCTGGACTCATCGTCATTGAAGCCTGGTTCAGGGACTACTGAGGGAGTCCTGGATTAGGGGGTCTCGGGACAACCAGACTATATCCTTTGGCCGGACTGTTGGACTATGAAGATACGAGATTGAAGACTTCGTCCCGTGTCCGGATGGGACTCTACTTGGCGTGGAAGGCAAGCTAGGCAATACGGATATGTATATCTCCTCCTTTGTAACCGACCTTGTGTAACCCTAGCCCCCTCCGGTGTCTATATAAACCGGAGGGTTTAGTCCGTAGGACAACATACAATCATACCATAGGCTAGCTTCTAGGGTTTAGCCTCTTTGATCTCGTGGTAGATCAACTCTTGTAATACTCATATCATCAAGAACAATCAAGCAGGACGTAGGGTACTACCTCTATCAAGAGGGTCCGAACCTGGGTAAACATCGTGTCCCCTGCCTCCTATTACCATCCGCCTTAGACGCACAGTTCGGGACCCCCTACCCAAGATCCGTGGGGTTTGACACTGACAGAGGATTTGACCGATGAACTTGATTAGGACTCCGAGGACATCGATGGTATGGACGACAATGCCGGAGAAGAGGAGGCTCAGAACCCGCCGTTCACCGGACGCTGGACGACCACTTCCTCGTATGACATGTACATGGTGGATGCACCAAAGGAGCACATCGGCGATGATAAGGAAGACCCAGTTGAGGATAAACCTTCCAAAATATAGTCAAAGCGCTGGTGTCAGCGGCGCCGCTCTAAGCCACGCCGCAGTAAAGACAACAACACCGACATAGGAGAAGATGACACTTCGTAAGGTGCTGAAGACAACGAAGACCCCGTCGATAAAGCAAACATACAAGATGAACGGGAAGATGAGCAGGTTAGCCCTCTTAAACAGGCCACACACGAAGATTCAGAGGACGATAATTACCTTCCGCTCTCCGAAGGTGAGGCGAGCCTCGACACCGAAGATTTCATCGTGCCCGAGGAACCTCTTGAGTAGGAGCGCTTCAAGCGCCAGCTAATAGCCACGGCAAGGAGCCTGAAAAAGAAGCAGCAGCAGCTTCAAGCTGACCAAGATCTGCTCAATGATAAATTGACTGATGTCCTAGCAGCCGAAGAATACGGCCTCAAGCGCCCAACCAAAAGCTACCCAAAGCGCAAATTTCTACCTCAGTTTGACGAGGAGGCGCCGGAGTACATACCACCATCGCACAATACAGCCGACCGACCACCACGTGGTCGGGACAAAACGGCAACTCATGCCAAACACCAGCCCGCCCCACCTCATCACTCAGGTAGAGGTAAATTAGCCCACGACCATACATATGACCTCCGGCAGAACCTGAACAATAAAGCAGGACATACCAGACCAATCTATGGATCGCGAGGACGTGCCTCGACACGCGACAACGACCACCTATTCAGATGTGACAAACCCAGTCATGTGCGGGTTGAACACCACAGACGGACTCTAGCAGAGCCGCACCACGATATGGCCCGATATAGAGGCCCTGCACATCCTCATTGCTTCACTGCGGAGGTCCTGGATCATGAATTTCCAGAAGGATTCAAGCCCGTGAACATAGAATCATATGATGGAACCACGGACCCCACAGTGTGGATCGAGGACTTCATTCTCCACATCCATATGGCCCGCGGAGATGACCTCAACACCATAAAATATCTCCCTCTAAAACTCAAAGGGCCAGCTCGGCATTGGCTAAATAGTATGCCTGAAAATTCCATTGGCAGTTGGGAGGACTTGGAAGAGGATTTCCTCGATAAATTCCAAGGTACATACGTTCGACCTCCGGACGTTGATGACTTAAGCCATATAGTTCAACAGCCAGGAGAGTCCGCCAGGACATTCTGGACAAGGTTCTTAACTAAAAAGAACCAAATTGTCGACTGTCCGGATGCCAAAGCTCTAGAAGCTTCCAAGCATAGCATTCGTGACGAATGGCTCGCTCGCCACATCGGCCAAGAAAAGCCAAAATCCATGGCGGCCCTCATGACACTCATGACCCGCTTTTATGTGGGCGAGGATAGTTGGTTGGCCCGTAGCAAAAACAATGCGAGCAACGCCGGCACCCCTGAAGTTAAAAGCAACAAAGACAACTCTCGAAGCAATAGATACAAGCGCCGAAACAACAGTGACAACACCGAGGATACGACGGTCAACGCCAGATTCAGTGGCTCTAAGTCCGGTTAGCGCAAGAAGCCGTTCCAAAAGAACAATTTGGTCCCATCCAGCTTGGACCGCATACTTGATCGTCCATGCCAGATCCACGGCACCCCTGACAAGCCTCCTAATCATACAAATAGAGAGTGCTGGGTCTTCAAACATGCCGGCAAATTAAACACCGAGAAGAGGGAAAAGGGATCGCAAAGCGAGGACGATGACGAGGAGCCACAACAACCGAATACAGGGGGACAGAAGAAGTTTCCCCCTCAGGTCAAAACGGTGAATGATACGTCCATTTTGCATCATGCTTTTATATCGATATTTATTGCATTATGGGCTGTTATTTCACATTTTGTCACAATACTTATGGCTATTCTCTCTTATTTTACAAGGTTTACATAAGGAGGGAGAATGCCAGCAGCTGGAATTCTGGGCTGGAAAAGGAGCAAATATTAGTGACCTATTCCGCACAACTCCAAAAGTCCTGAAACTCCACGGAATACCTTATAATAAATAATTAAAAATCCTCGCCAAAGATGAAGACCAGGGGGCCCACACCCTTCTCACGAGGGTGGGGCCCCCCTAGGGCGCGCCCCCTACCTCGTGGGCCCCCTGGTGGCTCTCCGATGACCATCTTCTCCTATATGAAGTCTTTAGTCGAGAAAAAAAGAGGAAGCAACCTTTCGGGACGAAACTCCGCCGCCACGAGGCGGAACCTTGGTGGATCCAATCTAGAGCTCCGGCAGAGCTGTTCTGCCGGGGAAACTTCCCTCCCAGAGGGGGAAATCATCGCCATTGTCATCACCAACGCTCCTATCATCGGGAGAGGGAAATCTCCATCAACATCTTCATCAGCATCATCTCATCTCAAAACCTTAGTTCATCTCTTGTATCCAATTCTTGTCTCGAAGTCCGGGATTGGTGCTAGTAGGTTGCTAGTAGTGTTAATTACTCCTTGTAGTTGATGCTAGTTGGTTTAATTGGTGGAAGATCATATGTTCAGATCCTTTATGCATATTATTACCCCTCTGATTATGAAAATGAATATGCTTTGTGAGTAGTTATGTTTGTTTCTGAGGACAAGGGAGAAGTCTTGCTATTAGTAGTCATGTGAATTTGGTATTCGTTCGATATTTTGATAAGATGTATGTTGTCTAGCCTCTAGTGGTGTTATGTGAACGTCGACTACATAACACTTCACCATTATTTGGGCCTAGAGGAAGGCATTGGAAAGTAATAAGTAGATGATGGGTTGCTAGAGTGACAGAAGCTTAAACCCTAGTTTATGCGTTGCTTCGTAAGGGGCTGATTTGGATCCATATGTTTCATGCTATGGTTAGGTTTACCTTAATACTTTTGTTGTAGTTGCGGATGCTTGCAATAGAGGTTAATCATAAGTGGGATGCTTGTTCAAGTAAGAACAACACCCAAGCACCGGTCCACCCACATGTCAAATTATCAAAGTACCGAACGCGAATCATATGAATGTGATGAAAACTAGCTTGCGATATTCCCAGGTGTCCTCGGGAGCGCTTTTCCTTATATAAGAGTTTGTCCAGGCTTGTCCTTTGCTACAAAAAGGATTGGGCCACCTTGCTGCACTTTATTTACTTTTGTTACTTGTTGCTCGTTACAAATTATCTCATCACAAAACTATCTTTTACCACTTATTTCAGTACTTGCAGAGAATACCTTGCTGAAAACCGTTTATCATTTCCTTCTGCTCCTTGTTGGGTTCGACACTCTTACTTATCGAAAGGACTACGATAGATCCCCTATACTTGTGGGTCATCAAGACTCTTTTCTGGCGCCGTTGCCGGGGAGTGAAGTGCCTTTGGTAGGTGGAATTTGGTAAGGAAAAATTTATATAGTGTGCTGAAATTTACTGTCACTTGTTACTATGGAAAGTAATCCTCTAAGGGGCTTGTTCGAGGTATCTTCACCCCGACCAGTAGAGCAAAGTGTTGCTCCTCAACCTACTGAACCTATTGAAAATGAATATGAAAATGAAATTCCTTATGAGTATCCTTCGTGTATGATAGAAAAACTGCTAGCTAATCCTTTTACAGGAGATGGAACAAAGCATCCTGATGAACACCTGATATATGTGCATGAAGTTTGTGGATTATTTAAGCTTGCAGGTATACCCGATGATGTTGCTAAGAAGAAGGTCTTCCCTTTATCTTTGAAGGGAGACGCATTGGTATGGTATAGGCTATGTGATGATACGAGATCATGGAACTATAGAAGATTGAAATTGGAATTTCATCAAAAGTATTACCCTATGCATATTGTTCATCGTGATCGCAATTATATATATAATTTTTGGCCTCGTGAAGGAGAAAGCATCGCTCAAGCTTGGGGGAGGCTTAAATCAATGTTATATTCATGCCCCAATCATGAGCTTCCAAGAGAAACAATTCTTCAAAAAATTTATGCTCGGCTTTTTGAAAATAATCGCACCATGCTCGATAATTCTTGTGCTGGCTCTTTTATGATGAAGACTATTGGATTTAGATGGGATTTATTGGATATAATTAAACGCAACTCTGAAGATTGGGACCTCGACAATGGTAAGGAGTCAGGTATGACACCTAAGTTTGATTGTGTTAAATCTTTTATGGATACCAATATTTTCCGTAAGTTTAGCACTAAATATGGACTTGATTCAGAGATAGTAGCTTCTTTCTGTGAATCTTTTGCTACTTATGTTGATCTCCCTAAGGAGAAGTGGTTTAAATATCATCCTCCCATAGAAGTAAAAGTAGCTGCACCTATTAAAGTTGAAGAAAAGACTGTCACTTATAATGATCCTATTGTCCCTACTTGTTATGTTGAGAAACCACCTTTCCCTGTTAGGATAAAGGATCATGCTAAAGCTTCAACTGTAGTTCGTAAAAGCAATATTAAAACATATACACCTCCTGAGCAAGTTAAAGTAGAACCTAATATTGCTATTGTTAAACATCTCTTGTCTGATAATATAGATGGGCATGTCATTTACTTCTGTAATGAAACTGCTAGAATTGCTAAACCCCGTGATACAGATAAACCTAGACCTGTGGTAGGAATGCCTATTATTTCTGTTAAAATAGGAGATCATTGTTATCATGGATTATGTGATATGGGTTCTAGTGCTAGTGCAATACCTATTGACTTATACAAAGAAATTATACATGACATTGCACCTATTGAGTTAGAAGAAATTGATGTTACTATTAAACTTGCTAATAGAGATACTATTTCACCAATGTGAATTTTTAGAGATGTTGAAGTCTTGTGTGGGAAAACTAAACATCCTGTTGATTTTCTTGTTCTTGGTTCCCCACAAGATAGCTTTTGTCCCATTATATTTGGTAGACCCTTCTTAAATACTGTTAATGCTACCATAGATTGCACAAGGGATGGTGTTACTGTCGGCTTAGATGATATGACTCATGAGTTTAATTTCTCTAAATTTAGTAAACAACACCATGAAGAAGAATCATCTAGTAAGGATGAAATTATTGGTCTTGCTTCTATTGCCGTACCTCCTAGTGATCCTTTAGAACAATATTTGCTAGACCATGAGAAAGATATGTTTATGAATGAAAGAAGGGAAATAGATGAAGTATTCTTTAAACAGGAGCCTATGCTGAAACATAATTTTCCTGTTGAAATCCTAGGGGATCCCCCTCCACCTAAGGGTGATCCCGTGTTTGAGCTTAAACCATTGCCTGATAATCTTAAATATGCTTATCTTGATGAAAAGAAGATATATCCTGTTATTAATTATTAGTGCTAACCTTTCAGAGCATGAAGAAGAAAGATTATTGAAAACTCCGAAGAAGCACCGTGCTGCTATTGGATATACTCTTGATGATCTTAAGGGCATTAGTCCCACTCTATGTCAACATAAAATAAATTTGGAAGCAGATGCCAAACCAGTTCGTGATCCTCGTCGACGTCTGAATCCTAAAATGAAAGAAGTGGTAAGAAAAGAAATACTAAAGCTTCTGGAGGCAGGTATAATTTATCCCGTTGATGATAGTCAGTGGGTAAGTCCTGTTCATTGTGTCCCTAAGAAGGGAGGTATTACTGTTGTTCCTAATGATAAAGATGAATTGATTCCACAAAGAATTATTACAGGTTATAGGATGGTAATTGATTTCCACAAATCAAATAAGGCTACTAAGAAAGATCATTACCCCTTACCTTTTATCGATCAAATGCTAGAAAGATTATGCAAACATACACATTTCTGCTTTCTACATGGTTATTCTAGTTTCTCTCAAATACTTGTGTCGGTTAAAGATCAATCAAAGACTACTTTTACACGCCCTTTTGGTACTTTTGCTTATAGACGTATGCCTTTTGGTTTATGTAATGCACCTGCTACCTTTCAAAGATGCATGATGGCTATATTCTCTGACTTTTGTGAAAAGATTTGTGAGGTTTTCATGGACGACTTTTCCGTCTATGGATCTTCTTTTGATGATTGCTTGAGCAAACTTGATCAAGTTTTGCAGAGATGTGAAGAAACTAATCTTGTCTTGAATTGAGAAAAGTGCCACTTTATGGTTAATGAAGGTATTGTCTTGGGGCATAAAGTTTCTGAAAGAGGTATTGAAGTTGATAAAGCCAAGGTTGATGCTATTGAAAAGATGCCATGTCCCAAGGACACCAAAGGTATAAGAAGTGTCCTTAGTCACGCCGGATTTTTTAGGAGGTTCATTAAGGACTTCTCAAAAATTTCTCGGCCTCTGACTAATTTATTACAAAAAGATATACCATTTGTCTTTGATGATGATTGTGTAGAAGCATTTGAAATACTTAAGAAAGCATTAGTCTCTGCACCTATTGTTCAGCCACCTGATTGGAATTTACCCTTTGAAATTATGTGTGATGCTAGTGATTATGCTGTGGGTGTTGTTCTAGGGCAAATAGTTGATAAGAAATTAAATGTTATCCATTATGCTAGTAAGACTCTAGACAATGCTCAAAGAAATTATGCTACTACTGAAAAAGAACTTTTAGCAGTTGTATTTGCTTGTGATAAGTTCATACCTTATATTGTTGATTCTAAAGTAACTATCCACACTGATCATGCTGCTATTAAATATCTTATGGAGAAGAAAGATGCTAAACCTAGACTTATTAGATGGGTTCTCTTGCTACAAGAATTTGATTTGCATATTGTTGATAGAAAAGGAGCCGAGAACCCCATTGCAGACAACTTATCTAGGTTAGAGAATGTTCTTGATGGCCCACTACCTATTGATGATAGCTTTCCTGATGAACAATTAAATGTCATAAGTACTTCTCGTAGTACCCCTTGGTATGCTGATTATGCTAATTACATAGTTGCTAAATTTATACCACCTAGCTTCACATACCAACAAAAGAAAAAGTTCTTCTATGATTTGAGACATTACTTTTGGGATGACCCACATCTTTATAAAGAAGGAGTAGATGGTGTTATTAGACGTTGTGTACCTGAGCATGAACAGGAACAAATCCTACGCAAGTGCCACTCTGAAACTTATGGAGGACACCATGCGGGAGATAGAACTGCACATAAGGTATTGCAATCCGGTTTTTATTGGCCTACTCTCTTCAAGGATGCCCGTAAGTTTGTCCTATCTTGTGATGAATGTCAAAGAATTGGTAATATTAGTAGACATCAAGAAATGCCTATGAATTATTCACTTGTTATTGAACCGTTTGATGTTTGGGGCTTTGATTATATGGGACCTTTTCCTGCCTCTAATGGATATACACATATTTTAGTTGCTGTTGATTACGTTACTAAGTGGGTAGAAGCTATTCCATCTAGTAGTGCTGATCATAACACTTCTATTAAAATGTGTAAAGAAGTTATTTTTCCAAGGTTTGGAGTCCCTAGATATTTAATGACTGATGGTGGTTCACATTTTATTCATGGCGCTTTCCGTAAAATGCTTGCTAAATATGACATCAATCATAGAATTGCATCTCCGTATCACCCACAGTCTAGTGGTCAAGTAGAATTGAGTAATAGAGAACTCAAATTAATTTTGCAAAAGACTGTCAATAGGTCTAGAAAGAATTGGTCCAAGAAACTTGATGATGCATTATGGGCCTATAGAACTGCATATAAAAATCCTATGGGTATGTCTCCGTATAAAATGGTATATGGAAAAGCATGTCACTTACCTCTCGAACTAGAACATAAGGCATATTGGCTATTAAAGAGATCAATTATGATTTCAAACTTGCCGGTGAAAAGAGGTTATTTGATATTAGCTCACTTGATGAATGGAGAACCCAAGCTTATGAAAATGCCAAGTTGTTTAAAGAAAAGGTTAAAAGGTGGCATGACAAAAGGATACAAAAGCGTGAGTTTAATGTAGGTGATTATGTATTGCTATACAACTCTCGTTTAAGATTTTTTGTAGGAAAACTTCTCTCTAAATGGGAAGGGCCCTATGTTATCGAGGAGGTCTATCGTTCCGGTGCCATAAAAATCAGCAACTTCGAAGGCACAAATCCGAAGATGGTAAACGGTCAGAGAATTAAACATTATATCTCAGGTAATCCCATAAATATAGAAACCAATATTATTGAAACCGTAACCCCAGAGGAATACATAAGGGACACTTTCCAGAACGTTTCAGACTCCGAAAAGGAATAGGTATGTGGTACGGTAAGTAAACCGACTCCAAAACAATTTTTAAGGCAATATTTCTCCGTTTTGGAATATTTAGGAAAATAGAAAATTAAGTAGCAGTTCGGGAAGAACACGAGGGCCCCACGAGGGTGGAGGGCGCGCCCTACCCCCTGGGCGCGCCCCCTACCTCGTGAGCTCCTTGTGTGCCTTCCGGACTCCGTTTTCTTGCACGATACATATTTTTGTCGGTAAAAATTCATTATGTAATCTCCCGGGGGTTTTGACTCTTGTATCATGCAAAAATCTCCTGTTTTTTTTTCAAGTTGTTTTTTTGACAGGTCTAGATTATCATGACGTCCCCAAGTGCTTCCAAGGACAAGTTCTTCGAGAAGGTCATCAACCCTTACCTCGCGGAGGTGCTGCGACACCCTCAAACCATTGAGATGCGTGATGGGTTGCTGCACATCCGTGATGCTGAGGGACCAAAGGGAACCGGAAGCGTGGAGACGAGGCTCGAAGCAATGGAGCAACAAGTTTTCAAGTGCCAAGGGATGGTGGAGCGTGGAATCAACGCTAGCCACACGATGCTCGCGGAGTTCACTAACAACTACAAGCCGGATGCCAAGAACACCGAGGAGACCATCTTCAAGCTACATGAGAAGATCGAGCATCTCCAAGCCCAAATCTATGACCTGCAAAACCAAAACTATGATTATGAATATAGATTCAAAAGAATGAGTTTGGCTGTAGATTCGAGGATTCCGAAGACTCGATCGTCCTTCTATGATGGTGAACCTATGCCTTGGAAGATGTATGACAAGCCCGCATCATCAACAACCCCCCCACCTTCTTCACCAACAAAGGAGACATAATCACCTGGGTATGGGCACTCCCCTTGGCAACCGCCAAGCTTGGGGGAGGTGCCCCGGTATCGTATCACAATCACAACTCTTATCTTTATCGTTTTCCTTAGTTCGATCCTACTAGTAGTATTTTGATCTAGTAGAATAAAGTTTATGGCATGATCTAGTTTTGAGTTTTGCCTTATGATCTCTCTATGTAATCGAGTCCGTGAGCTATATAATAAAGATTAGTGTTGAGTCAAGGGCTTGATTTTCTTGCTATGATCTTGGGTGAATAAAAGAAAAGAGAAAAAGAATAAGAAAAAAACAAAAGTTCATATTGATATTATTGATAGTAATGACTTCACATAGAAAGAGTGTGATGATTAAAAGTTGTTGGGAGTTGGCAGACATAGCTTTGGTCATCGTTGCAATTAATAGGAAGTAATAAGGAAAGAGAAGTTTCACATATAAATATACTATTATTGACATCTTTTATGATTGGGAGCACTCATCAAAATATGACATGCTAAAGAGTTGATGTTGAACAAGGAAGACAACATAATGGGTTATGTTTTCTTATATCTGAGATAAAGTATGTTGTCATGGATCATCCAACATGTTGAGCTTGCCTTTCCCCCTCATGCTAGCCAAATTCTCAGCACCAAGTAGAGATACTACTTGTGCTTCCAAATACCCTTAAACCAGTTTTGCCATGAGAGTCCACCATATCTACCTATGGATTGAATAAGATCCTTCAAGTAAGTTGTCATCGGTGCAACGCAATAAAAATTGCTCTAAATATGTATGATTAGTGTGGGAGAAATAAGCTCTATACGATCTTGTGATGTGGAAGTAATAAAAGCGACGGACTGCATAATAAAGGTTCATATCACAAGGGGCAATATAAAGTGACGTTCTTTCGCATTAAGATTTTGTGCATCCAACCATAAAAGCGCATGGCAACCTCTGCTTCTCTCTGCGAAGGGCCTATCTTTTATTATTATCTTCTACCTTATGCAAGTGTCATGGTGATCTTCACCTTTCCTTTTTCATTTTATCCTTTGGCAAGCCCAACATGTTGGAAAGAACCTGATATATATATATATATATCTAATTGGATGTAGGGGGCATGAGTTATTATTGTTGACATTACCCTCGAGGTAAAAGGTTGTGGGGCGAAACTATAAGCCCCTATCTTTCTCTGTGTCCGATTAAAACTCCGTAACCACAAGTATTGCGCGAGTGTTAGCAATTATGAAGGACTAGATGATAGTTGAGTATGTGGACTTTCTTTTTAGCTCTGACATAGACTCTTTCTGATGTTATGATAAATTGCAATTGCTTCAATGACTGAGGTTATAGTTTGTTGGTTCTCAATAAGGTTTCTAATTCATACTTTTGCATTGTGAATAGATCATCACTTGAACATGAGTAATCATATGACAATATCTATGTATGTTGCTGTTATGAGAATAATCATGATGCCCTCATGTCCATATTTTATTTTTTATCGACGCCTGTACCTCTAAACATGGGGACATATTTATTGTTATCGGCTTTCACTTGAGGACAAGTGAGGTCTAAGCTTGGGGGAGTTGATAAGTCCATTTTGCATCATGCTTTTATATCGATATTTATTGCATTATGGGCTATTATTTCACATTATGTCACAATACTTATGGCTATCTATTATATACTTAAAACAAGAGTCAAACAAGCCATCACGTTCGTCCACATATGCTAATATTTTTTAAGCCGTTTGATTAGAATAACAAGGGTTGAGATTTAAAGATTTTAACGTAACATGGAATAATACATGTATGCAGCAGTATGGCTATTCTCTCTTATTTTACAAGGTTTACATAAGGAGGGAGAATGCCGGAAGCTGGAATTCTGGGCTGGAAAAGGAGCAAATATTAGAGACCTATTCTACACAACTCCTAAAGTCCTGAAACTCCACGGAATACCTTATAATAAATAATTAAAAATCCTCGCCAAAGATGAAGACCAAGGGGCCCACACCCTTCTCATGAGGGTGGGGGGCGCGCCCCCCCTAGGGCACGCCCCCTACCTCGTGGGCCCCCTGGTGGCTCTCCGATGACCATCTTCTCCTATATGAAGTCTTTCGTCGAGAAAAAAAGAGGAAGCAACCTTTCGGGACGAAACTCCGCCGCCACGAGGTGGAACCTTGGCAGATCCAATCTAGAGCTCCGGCAGAGCTGTTCTGCCGGGGAAACTTCCCTCCCGGAGGGGGAAATCATCGCCATCATCATCACCAACGCTCCTCTCATCGGGAGAGGGCAATCTCCATCAACATCTTCATCAGCACCATCTCATCTCAAAACCCTAGTTCATCTCTTGTATCCAATTCTTGTCTCCAAGTCCGGGATTGGTGCTAGTAGGTTGCTAGTAGTGTTAATTACTCCTTGTAGTTGATGCTAGTTGGTTTAATTGGTGGAAGATCATATGTTCAGATCCTTTATGCATATTATTACCCCTCTGATTATGAAAATGAATATGCTTTGTGAGTAGTTACGTTTGTTTCTGAGGACAAGGGAGAAGTCTTGCTATTAGTAGTCATGTGAATTTGGTATTCGTTCGATATTTTGATAAGATGTATGTTGTCTAGCCTCTAGTGGTGTTATGTGAACGTCGACTACATAACACTTCACCATTATTTGGGCCTAGAGGAAGGCATTGGGAAGTAATAAGTAGATGATGGGTTGCTAGAGTGACAGAAGCTTAAACCCTAGTTTATGCGTTGCTTCGTAAGGGGCTGATTTGGATCCATATGTTTCATGCTATGGTTAGGTTTACCTTAATACTTTTGTTGTAGTTGCGGATGCTTGCAATAGAGGTTAATCATAAGTGGGATGCTTGTTCAAGTAAGAACAACACCCAAGCACCGGTCCACCCACATGTCAAATTATCAAAGTACCGAACACGAATCATATGAACGTGATGAAAACTAGCTTGCGATATTCCCATGTGTCCTCGGGAGCGCTTTTCCTTATATAAGAGTTTGTCCAGGCTTGTCCTTTGCTACAAAAAGGATTGGGCCACCTTGCTGCACTTTATTTACTTTTGTTACTTGTTGCTCGTTACAAATTATCTCATCACAAAACTATCTTTTACCACTTATTTCAGTACTTGCAGAGAATACCTTGCTGAAAACCGTTTATCATTTCCTTCAGCTCCTCGTTGGGTTCAACACTCTTACTTATCGAAAGGACTACGATAGATCCCCTATACTTGTGGGTCATTAGTGAACATGATATATGCTACCCACATCCCCAAGCGGGAGCGCAGGCGTGCGCTCAGGGACGTCTACGCGATAGAGCCAGTCGCCCCAAAATTCAATCCATGGTCGTCATGCCCGATCACTTTTGATCGGCGGGATCACCCGACCAGTATCCGTCACGGAGGCTGAGCCGCACTGGTCTTAGACCCAATAATTGATGGGTTCCACCTGACTCGTGTCCTTATGGATGGCGGTAGCAGCCTCAATCAGCTTTATCAGGATACAATGCGAAAAATGGGCATTAACCCATCAAGGATCAAGCCTACAAAGGCCACCTTTAAAGGAGTAATTTCAGGCATAGAGGCCCGTTGTACGGGCTTAATCACACTAGAGGTTGTCTTCGGATCCCCGGACAACTTCCAAAGCAAGGAGTTAGTCTTCGATATCGTCCCATTCCGCAGCGGCTATCATGCACTGCTCGGATGATCTACGTTTGCTCGATTCAACGCAGTGCCACACCATGCTTATCTCAAGCTTAAGATGCCCGACCCACGCGACGTCATAACAGTCAATGGCAATACGGAACGCTCTGTCCGTACAGAAGAGCACACAGCTGCCCTAGCAGCAGAAGTACAAAGCGACCTTCTCAAGCAGAACCTTTATTCAGTTGCTGAGCCCTCGGACACCTTTAAGAGGGTCCGAACTACTTTGCAGCAGGAGAGCTCGGCTCGTCAGGAGCTCGACTAGCAATCTGGCCTCCGTCTCAGTCCCAATCAAGCGGTGGCATACGTGCCGCGCGTACATAACTACACACTCAAAATTCCACGGGCATCGACGGAGGCATAGCTAGCTTGTGATCCACGACATGGCTTAACCGACATCGGATACACACATACTTTCACTTTTGCTTCTTTTCTTTCAGGTTTTTATCCTACAGGCCCCATCGGGTGGTCTGGTTATCGGTCCTCTTGAAGGATAAGTACACCAATATAGGAAGGAGCGCAGACATACAGGGACCTTTTAGGTGATTCCGTTAACGATAACTCTACCTATTTTCCAGAACCCACATGCATCTCTCCTCCGGTTTCAACATGTTAAATAGACTGTTGCTTATTGCACTACTTGTATCAATGCGCCTTGACGTACTAATTACATTACAATGAAAATAGTTTGCAGCTGGAGCTGTAGGACCCCAGCCTTTTACCTTTACATCTTTCCTGTTTTCTTTCTCTCCTTTCTTTTTTTCAGTTTCCCTGTGGATAACCCCATCAGGTAGCACCCGTACACTTTGGTACGTTTTGATGTTTGCCAAGGGCTTTACAGCACCCCACATTACGGCAACAAAAGTCCGAACATTTCCTATAAGTATAGTTTGGCACCCCAAATTTAGCATTATATGCATTGGCTCCAAATCATGTCTTTGGTCAATAGTTGGGTTGCCCTACTCCTGTGCTTGCTACCCTACGTTCCGCTACATTGGCTAGGGTAGTAAAGGGAGAACTACTGCGATTGTGCCTTGGTCTAAACCGGATGAGCACCTCAGTAGAGAAAGCCGAAAACTGACTGTCATGGTGCGGCGAGAGCCGGTCAGCTGTTCGGAGGTCTCAAATCGTTGGAGGTTTTTCCGCATTTCGCGAAGGATCGTACTTCCCGATCAGACGCCGACAGAACTCTGGTTCATATACCAGGGGTTGCACCTATGTTTCATTATAAAACTCCTATGGCTAAGTGAGGGCGTTCAAGCCGTATAGTCTGGTTGCCTGGTTCATTGCGCTAAACAACTCCTTCAAGGACCATATAATTGGATCAAGATTGTTTAGATACCATCCCGAACACCTACGTGAGGGCAGAAGCCGACGACTGGCCAACCCTCAGATTTCATATAACACAACCGCACAGGAGGACACAATCAAAACATAAATTATATTACAAAGCGGATTTGTTGTCATCATACAAGACAAAATACGAGTGTATTCATTCGAAAATAATGTCCTGCCCGCACTACATGGCTACAATACGAGACCCCTCTAGGACATCCACAAAATAGCGCTCGGGTGTACGGTGCTCCTTGCACTTCGGCGGCCCCTTGGTCAGCTCGACGGCGTCCATCTTCGCCCACCACATCTTGCAACGAGCAAAGGCCATCCGGGCACCTTCAATACAGACCGACCGCTTTACGACCTCAAGCCACAGGCAGGCACTAACAAGCCGCTTCACAAGCCCGAAGTAGCTGCGGGGTACCGGCGCGGCAGGCCATAGCCGGACTATCAGGTCCCTCATGGCCAGCTCGGCCGCCTTGTGTAGCTCGACCAACTGTTTCAGCTGGTCGCTGAAGGATATCGGATGTTCCGGTCCAAGATATTGAGACCAGAATAGCTTCTCCGTTGAACTCCCTTCCTCGGCTCGATAGAATTCAGCAGCATCAGTTGCGTGGCAAATCCGTAAACGCCCCTGTAGAGCACCAAATTCGGGTAAGTAAAAGGAGCATTTCCTTCACATACTTGTTTTGCAAAATGAAAGCCTTACCCGCCGCAATCTTCTTAGCTGCCTGGAGTTCCTGAAGGGCGCCCAGGGCCTCGGCTCGAGCCTCTTGTGCACTCTGGCGGGCCTTCGCAAGTTCGGACGCCCGCGTCTTAGAATCACGCTCCAGGGTCTCGTACTTCTTGACGGCATCCTGAAGCTCTTGCTGAACCTCGCTGACCCGGGCCTCATGCTTTTCGCGTACAACGTGTTCCTTGGCCGCTTTGTCCTCAGCCTCGGCTAATGCCTTCTTGAGGGCCGCCACCTCGGTCGTGGCCCCTAGCATAGTCCATGACACTTTAGTCAACATGAAGTATTCATCCTTCCTAACATACACGCACAGGTTACTGCATACCTCGGCTGTCCTCCAGCTGCTTCTTCGCAAGGCTGAGCTCCTCCTCGGCCTGCTCCAGGCTCCGCTTCAGTTTGGAGACCTCTGCAGTATGAGCGGCAGCAGCCAGCAGTGACGCCTGCTTATTTACATAGACATCATATGTTAGACTCCTACGAAAATTGTTTTGATCCTCTGTTCGGCTTTTCTTTCCGAACACCGAACAGAGCATCAGGGGCTACTGTCTACGCTGTGATATTCTTTCTAAAATTATTATTACCTTAAAGCCTGTTAAGAGGCTAGTGCAGGCTTTGGTCAGCCCGCTTTTGGCAGACTAAACCTTTTTACCACCATACCCATGAGGACACGGTGTTCATCTACAATGGAAGCACCTTGCAGTGCTTCCAGCAGATCATCCGGTGCCTCTGGTTGGACGGAGGCCACCAGCGGAAAAGGCACATCCCCTCCTTTCGAGGAAGGCCATTGGCCTAACTCCGGAGCCGTGCAGGTCTCCGGAATGATATCCGACTGAGGGCCAAATGGAACTCGGCCCCCACCATCAGTCCCCATGGGGGTTTCTTCCCCCATGTGTCTGGCGGCCGTGGAGTCATCCTTGGACGCCGGCCTGACAATCTCCGGAGCCTCCCCTTGGTTGGGAAAGACCCTTTGGGACACCGCCTCGTCATCACCTTTGGGCGAGGCAGAGTGAGCAGGTGGCGGCGACATGCTAACCATCTCCTTCGAGTCTAGCGATCCTTCTGTCGAGGATTGCGAAGAACTGTTGCGGGCCGGACTGCAATAGCATAAATTAAACATATTAATATGGCAAAGGGGAAGGGGCATACATTTGGATGAGCATAAGGTCTTTGGTACTCACGAAGCGGCCCGAGGCTTGGTCCGGGGCATTCGTTCCAGACTGCTATCAACATCCCACGCGGAGTTATCCGCGAGAGAGCCCTTCCCCTCTTGGGTGCCTTCACCTCCAGGTTCATGGAGGCCACCCTTTTATTCTTCCCCCTCAGGGGGAGTTGTCTTCTTCCTCCTCCTCCTCGTCGTTGTCTTCAGTGACCAAAGGGTCAGTCTCTTCTTCGGACGATAGGTCCGACGTATCCTTTCGCCGAAGGCCACACCTGGTCCCCTTGGTCGCCTTCTTGGTCTTCTTCTCTGGCACTTCATAAGGCGCCGAGAACAACATCTTCGTTAGGAGTGGGGTCTCTTCGTTTTCGGGTAGCGGGGCTGGACAGTTAATCCGCCTCGCTATGTCGGTCCAGGCCAGCTTAGACTTCTTTCTCATAATGCGCTAGTAAAGATTATGCCTTGAGAGCGTGAAAGAACTTACCGAATTAGCTTGGCGCTTTGAGCTAAGCCCACGATCCTTGGTTGTAGGCGGTGGTGTCTCGCCGGCCTTGAAAAGCACTTTCTAGATATCCTCGTGCGTTGTGCCGAAAGCTCTAGCAGCGTCTAGTGCTTGGACGGATCGAATTCCCACAAATAGCAAGTCCGGCGTTGGCACGGGAGGATCCGGTGGATGAGCATAACCTGGATCACATTGACAAGCTTGATCCTATTGGATATCATGTTCTGGACACATGTCTGGAGCCCTGTCAGCTCGCCCAGAAAACCCCAGGTTAGGCCCTTCTCTTGCCAGGAGGTGAGCTGCATCGGAGCTCCGGATCGAATTTGGGGGCCGCCGTCCAGTTGGTGTCGCGCGGCTCGGTGATGTAGAACCACCCCGACTGCCACCCCTTCACCATTTCCACAAAAGAACCTTTGAGCCAGGTGACGTTGGGCATCCTACCCAACATAGCTCCTCCGCACTCTGCCTGTTGACCGCTCACCACCTTCGACTTCACATTAAAGGTCTTCAGCCATAGGCCGAAATGAGGTGGGATGCGGAGAAAGGCCTCGCACACGACTATAAATGCCGAGATGTTGAGGATAAAGTTGGGGGCTAGATCATGGAAATCTAGCCCATAATAAAACATCAGTCCGCGGACAAATGGGTGGAGAGGGAATCCCAACCTGCGGACAAAATGCATGAGGAACACCACTCTCTTGTGAGGCTCGAGGGTGGGGACGATCTGTCCCTTGGCCGGAAGTCGACAAACGATCTCCTTGGCCATGTATCCGGCCTCTCGGAGCTCCTATATAATTTTCCTCTTAACGGAGGATGCCATCCACTTGCCACCGGCTCCGGATCCGGACATGGTTGGGTGTTTGTTCGAATGGGAACGAATGAGGACTTGGGCATTGGAGCTCGAGAACGGAGAGGCAGGAAGGAAGTGTGGGAGAAGAAAGGGGAATCTTATCTCCTTATAAGGGTGGTAAATATTGAACGCCCCCCATTCGCCTTAAAATTTGCCTGCTCCCAGGGGCTGTGTAAACGGCGCGGTTGGGTTACCCACGCCCGTATTGATGAGAATCCCGTAATAAGGGGACACGATCTCTACTTTGACAAGACGTGCCAATGACAACCGTGTCTCGAAACGTGGGGCGAAAAACGGTTCGAAATTATGACCGGACAGGCGTGACGTCGCAATACTAAAGTTGTCAGTAGATTGGACTTGTGTGTTATTATATTCTCTCTGCGGTTGTGTGCGGTGTGTGTTACAGGTCCAGACACGATCAATTCGTCTGGAGACTATTCGGGAGTTCGGAAGGAGGAACCCGCCTTGCAATGCCGAAGAAAGCACTACACGCCGGATACCTTGTCATTGAAGCCAGGTTCACGGGCTACTGAGGGAGTCCTGGACTAAGGGGTCCTCGGGAATCCGTCCTATTATCTATGGGCCGGACTGATGGGTTGTGAAGATATGAAGTCCGAAGACTGTACCCGTGTCCGGATGGGACTCTCCTTGGCGTGGAAGGTAAGCTTGGCGAAGAACTATGAAGATTCCATCTTATGTAACCGACTCTATGTAACCATAGATCCCCCCCGGTGTCTATATAAACCGAGGGTGTAGTCCCGAAAGGATATACTCAATATCGTAGTCATACATGCTAGACTTCTAGGGTTTAGCCATTACGATCTCGTGGTAGATCAACTCTTTTAATACTCATACTCATCAAGATCAATCAAGCAGGAAGTAGGGTATTACCTCCATAGAGAGGGCATGAACCTGGGTAAACATCGTGTCCCCTGTCTCCTGTTACCATCAACCTTAGACGCATAGTTCGGGACCCCCTACCCGAGATCCACCGGTTTTTACACCGACACCCGGTCCTTGAGAAGGTTAAATCAACACTAACTTGACGAACTATCGTTGTGGTTTTGATGCGTAGGTAAGAACGGTTCTTGCTCAGCCTGTAGCAGCCACGTAAAACTTGCAACAACAAAGTAGAGGATGTCTAACTTGTTTTTGCAAGGCTTGTTGTGATGTGATATGGTCAAGATGTGATATAAGTTGTTGTATGAGATGATCATGTTTTGTTGAAGTTATCGGCAACTGGCAGAAGGCTTATGGTTGTCTCTTTATTGCATACGATGCAAGTGCCATGTAATTGCTTTACTTTATCGCTATGCGATAGCAATAGTTGCAAAAGCAATAGCTGGTGAGACGACCATGTGATGACACGTTGATAAAAGATCAAGATGATGGAGATCATGGTGTCATGCCGATAACAATGGAGATCATGACAGTACTTTGTAGATGGAGATCAAAAGCACAAGATGATGATGGCCATCATGTCACATATTTGGATTGCATGTGACGTTTATCTTTTATACATCTTATTTTTGCTTAGTTCGGCGGTAGCATTATAAGATGATCTCTCACTAAATTTCAAGGTACAAGTGTTCTCCCTGAGTATGCACCGTTGCCAAAGTTCGTCGTGCCGAGACACCACGTTATGATCGGGTGTGATAAGCTCAACGTTCATCTACAACGGGTGTAAGATAGTTTTGCACACATAGAATACTCGGGTTAAACTTGACGAGCCTAGCATATGCAGATATGGCCTCGGAACACTGAGACCGCAAGGTCGAGTGTGAATCATATAGTAGATATGATCAACATAGTGATGTTCACCATTGAAAACTACTCCATCTCACGTGATGATCGGACATGGTTTGGTTGATATGGATCACGTGATCACTTAGATGATTAGAGGGATGTCTGTCTAAGTGGGAGTTCTTAAGTAATATGATTAATTGAACTTTAATTTATCATGAACTTAGTCCTGATAGTATTTGCATAACTATGTTGTAGATCAATAGCTCGCGATGTAGCTCCCCGTTTATTTTGATATGTTCCTAGAGAAAAACTAAGTTGAAAGATGATAGTAGCAATGATGCGGATTGGATCCGTGATATGAGGATTATCCTTGTTGCCGCACAGAAGAATTATGTCCTTGATGCACCGCTAGGTGACAAACCTACTGCAAGAGCACATGCTGACGTTATGAACGTTTGGCAAAGCTCGGTATGATGACTACTTGATAGTTTAGTGCACCATGTTTTACGGCTTAGAACCGGGACTTGAAAAATGTTTTGAACGCCACGGAGCATATAAAATTTTCAAAGAGTTGAAATTAGTATTTCAGACTCATGCCCATGTCGAAAGGTATGAGACCTTTGACAAGCACTTTGCCTACAAGATGGAGGAGAATAGCTTAGCTAGTGAGCATGTGCACATAATGTCTGAGTACTACAATCACTTGAATCAAGTGGGAGTTAATCTTCCAGATATTATAGTGATTGACAGAATTCTCTAGTCACTATCACCAAGTTACTGGAACTTCGTGATGAACTATAATATGCAAGGGATAACAGAAATGATTCCCAAGCTCTTCGTGATGCTGAAATCGACAAAGGTAGAAATCAACAAAAGCATCAAGTGTTGATGGTTGACAAGACCACTAGTTTCAAGAAAATGGCAAAGGGAAGAAGGGGAACTTCAAGAAGAACAGCAAGTAAGTTGCTGCTCAAGTGAAGAAGCCCAAATCTAGACCTAAACCTGATACTAAGTGCTTCTACTGCAAAGGGACTGGTCACTGGAAGCAGAAATGCCCCAAGTATTTGGCGGATATGAAGGATGGAAAAGTGAACAAAGGTATATTCGATATACATGTTATTGATCTGTACTTTACTAGTGTTTATAGCAACCCCTCAGTATTTGATAGTAGTTCAGTTGATGTGATTAGTAACTCGAAAGGAAGTTGCAGAATGAACAGAGACTAGTTAAGGGTGAAGTGACGATGTGTGTTGGAAGTGGTTCCAATATTGATATGATCATCATCGCACACTCCCTATACTCTCAGGATTGGTGTTGAACCTAAATAAATGTTATTTGGTGTTTGCGTTAAGCATGAATATGATTTGATCATGTTTATTGCAATACGATTATCCATTTAAAGTCAGAGAATAATTGTTGTTCTGTTTACATGAATAAAACCTTCAATGGTCATACACCCAAGGTGAATGGTTTATTGAATCTCGATCATAGTGATACACATATTCATAATATTGAAGCCAAAAGATGCAAAGTTAATAATGATAGTGCAACTTATTTGTGGCACTGCCGTTTAGGTCATATTGGTGTAAAGCGCATGAAGAAAATCCATGATGATGGGCTTTTGGAATCACTTGATTATGAATCAGTTCATGCTTGCGAACCATGCCTCGTGGGCAAGATGACTAAGACTCCATTCTCCGAAACAATGGAGCGAGAAACAGACTTGTTGGAAATAATACATACTGATGTATGCAGTCCGATGAGTGTTGAGGCTCGCGGCAGGTATCGTTATTTTATGACCTTCACAGATGATTTGAGTAAGATATGGGTATACCTTCTTGATGAAACATAAATCTGAAACATTTGAAAAGTTCAAACAATTTCGGAGTGAAGTGGAAAATTATCATAAAAAGAAAATAAAGTTTCTACGATCTGATCGTGGAGGAGAATATTTGAGTTACGAGTTTGGTCTTCATTTGAAACAATGCGGAATAGTTTCGCAACTCATGCCACCTGGAACACCACAGCGTAATGGTGTGTCTGAACATCGTAACCGTACTTTATTAGATATGGTGCAATATATGATGTCTCTTACCAATTTACCACTATTGTTTTGGGGTTATGCATTAGAGACATCTGCTTTCGCATTAAATAGGGCACCATCTAAATCCGTTGAGACAACGCCATATGAACTGTGGTTTCGCAAGAAACCAAAGTTGTCATTTCTTAAAGTTCGGGCTTGCGATGCTTAAGTGAAAAAGTTTCATCCTGATAAGCTCAAACCCAAATCAGAGAAATGTGTCTTCATAGGATACCCAAAGGAAACAGTTGGGTACACCTTCTATCAAAAATCCGAAGGCAAGACATTCGTTGCTAAGAATGGAACCTTTCTAGAGAAGGAGTTTCTCTCGAAAGAAGTGAGTGGGAGGAAAGTAAAAACTTGATGAGGTAACTGTACCTGCTCCCTTATTGGAAAGTAGTTCATCACAGAAATCTATTCCTGTGACTCCTACACCAATTAGTGAGGAAGCTAATGATGATGATCATGTAACTTCAGATCAAGTTACTACCGAACCTCGTAGGTCAACCAGAGTGAGATCTGCACCAGAGTGGTACGGTAATCCTATTCTGGATGTGATGTTACTTGACCATGACGAACCTACAGACTATCAGGAAGCGATGGTGAGCCCAGATTCCGCGAAATGGCTTGAGGCCATGAAATTTGAGATGGGATCCATGTATGAGAAATAAAGTGTGGACTTTGATTGACTTGCCCGATGATCGGTGATTCATTAAGAATAAATGGATCTTCAAGAGAAAGACGGACGCTGATAGTAGTGTTACTATCTACAAAGCTCGAATTGTCGCAAAATGTTTTCGACAAGTTCAAGGTGTTGACTACGATGAGATTTTCTCACTCGTATCGATGCTTAAAAGTCTGTCTGAATCATGTTAGCAATTGCCGCATTTTATGAAATCTGGCAAATGGATGTCAAAACTATATTCCTTCATGGATTTCTTAAAGAAGAGTTGTATATGATGCAACCAGAAGGTTTTGTCAATCCTAAAAGGTGCTAACAAAATGAGCAAGCTCCAGCGACTGGTGCAAGCATCTCGGAGTTGGAATATACACTTTGATGAGTTGATCAAAGCATATGGTTTTATACAGACTTGCGGTGAAGCCCGTATTTACAAGAAAGTGAGTAGGAGCGCTACAACATTTCTGATAAGTATATGTGAATGACATATTGTTGATCGGAAATGATGTAGAATTTTCTGGAAAGCATAAAGGAGTGTTTGAAAAGAGTTTTTCAAAGAAAGACCTCGATGAAGCTGCTTACACATTCAGCATCAAGATCTATAGAGATAGATCAAGACACTTGATAAGTTTTTTAATGAGTACATACCCTGAAAAGATTTTGAAGTAGTTCAAAATGGAACAGTCAAAGAAGGAGTTCTTGCCTGTGTTGCAAGGTGTGAAGTTGAGTAAAGACTCAAAACCCGACCACGGCAGAAAATAGAAAGACAATGAAAAGTCATTCCCTATGCCTCAGTCATAGGTTCTATAAAGTATGCTATGCTGTTTACCAGTCCTATTGTATACCTTAGCATGATTCTGGCAAGGGAGTACAATAGTGATCTAGGAGTAGATCACTGGACAGCGGTCAAAATTATCTAAGGAAATATTTCTCGGGTTATGGAGGTGATAAAAAGAGTTCATCGTAAAGAGTTACATCAATGCAAGCTTTTTACATCGATCTAGATGACTCTAAGTCTCAATCTGGATACATATTGGAGGTGGGAGCAATTAGCTAGAATAGCTATGTGCAGAGCATTGTAGACATAGAAATTTGTGAAATACATACAGATCTAAATGTTGCAGACCCTTAGACTAAACTTCTCTCACAAGCAAAACATGATCACTCTTTGGGTGTTAATCACATAGCGATGTGAACTAGATTATTGACTATAGTAAACCCTTTGGGTATTAGTCACATGGAGATGTGAGCTAATCACATAAAGATGTGAACAAGATTATTGACTCTAGTGCAAGTGGGAGACTAAAGGAAATATGCCCTAGAGGCAATAATAAAGTTATTATTTATTTCCTTATATCACGATAAATGTTTATGATTCATACTAGAATTGTATTAATCGATAACTTAATACATGTGTGAATACATAGACAAACAGAGTGTCACTAGTTTGCCTCTACTTAACTAGCTCATTGAATCAATGATGGTTATGTTTCCTAACCATAGACATGAGTTGTCATTTGATTAATGGGATCACATCATTAGATAATGATGTGATTGACTTGACCCATTCTGTTAGCTTAGCACTTGATCATTTTAGTTTACTGCTATTGCTTTCTTCATGACTTATACATGTTCCTATGACTATGAGATTATGCAACTCCTGATTACCGGAGGAACACTTTGTGTGCTCCAAACGTCACAACGTAACTGGGTGATTATAAAATTGCTCTACAGGTGTCCCTGATGGTACTTGTTGAGTTGGCATAGATCAAGATTAGGATTTGTCACTCCGATTGTCGGAGAGGTATCTATGGGCCCTCTCGGTAATGCACATCACTATAAGCCTTGCAAGCAATGTAACTAATGAGTTAGTTGCGGGATGATGCATTACGAAACGAGTAAAGAGACTTGCCGCTAATAAGATTGAACTAGGTATTGAGATACCGACGATCGAATCTCAGGCAAGTAACATACCGATGACAAAGGGAACAACGTATGTTGTTATACGGTTTCACTGATAAAGATCTTCATAGAATATGTAGGAACCAATATGAGCATCCATGTTCCTCTATTGGTTATTGAACGGAAATGAGTCTCGGTCATGTCTACATAGTTCTCGAACCCGTAGGGTCCGCACGCTTAATGTTCAGTGACGATCGGTATTATGAGTTTATGTGTTTCAATGTACCGAAGGTAGTTAGGAGTCCCGGATGAGATCGGGGACATGACGAGGAGTCTCGAAATGGTTGAGACGTAAAGATCGATATATTGGATGACTATATTCGGACATCAGAAAGGTTCCGAGTGATTCGGTTATTTTTCGGAGTACTGGAGTGTTACGAGAATTCGCCGGGGAGTATATGGGCCTTATTGGGCTTTAGGGGAAAGAGAGAGACGAGGCTGCGCGCCCCCCAAGGCCTAGTCCAAATTTGACTAGGGGAGGGGCGGCGCCCCCTCTTTCCTTCTCTTCTCTTTTCCCTTTCCTTCTCTCCTACTCCTACTACATGGAAGGGGGGGATCCTACTCCCGGTGGGAGTAGGACTCCCCAAGGTGCGCCATAGAAGGGCCGGCCCTCCCCCCTTCTCCAATCCTTTATATACGTGGCCAGGGGGCACCCCATAGACACACAAGTTGATCATTGATCCCTTAGCCGTGTGCGGTGCCCCCCTCCAACATAATCCACCTCGATCATATCGTAGCGGTGCTTAGGCGAAGCCCTGCGTCGGTAGCAACATCATCACCGTCATCACGCCATCGTGCTGACGGAACTCTCCCGTGAAGCTCTGCTAGATCGGAGTTCGTGGGACGTCATCGAGCTGAACGTGTCCTGAACTCGGAGGTGCCATGCGTTCGGTACTTGGATCGGTCGGATCGTGAAGACATTCAACTACATCAACCGCGTTCTCATAACGCTTCCGCTTATAGTCTACGAGGGTACGTGGACGATACTCTTCCCTCTCGTTGCTATGCATCACCATGATCTTGCGTGTGCGTAGGAAATTTTTAAAATTTACTACATTCCCCAACAGCTGAAGCTGTCGAGCCCCCAGCCACGGGGAAAGGGCGTGTATTGCAGCGGGCCGTCTCCGGAGAGCCGGTCCGGTCCGGCAGGGCCGCACAGCCGCAACAAACCCTGGAGGCGCCCATGCATCAGACGAGGGCCGTGACGGCGGGGAAGGTGGTGAAGGCCGCGGTGGCAAAGAAGAAAGCAGCTGCCCCTTCTCTGTCCAAGCGTTCCCCAACTCCACCTACTTCCCCTCCTTCGGCACGGAGGTCTTCTTCGACCTCGGGTCTCTTAGCTCGAGGAGAAAGAGGAAGGCAACGGAAGAAGAAGCGAAGGATGAGTAAGTGCCTTGAATGTTTTCATCTCCGTCCCTTCGGACCATGCTTCTTTTCTTGATTTGTCTTTATCTTGGCAGGGATGCGGAGACACTAGGCTAGATGGCGAAGAGGGCCAGATCTTCGGCGGGAGGCCAGCCCCCGGCAGGCACTTCTGGTACACCGCTGGTGGTGGTGAGTAGCCCGGACAGCAGCCCCCAGCGTAAGTTCGCCACTCGCCCCTCGTCGACGTGTGTGTTGGGGGGTATGAGTCACTGGCGCTGACTTTGCCGAGATCGCAGGAGGAGGGTGGCATCAGGAGGAGCCACTGAGGGCCACCCCCAATGCGCCTCCCCCATCGACCACGCCGCCCTGAGGGGCGTCTCGGCAAGGGCGTCAAGCACCGAGCCCATGCACACGGAGGAGGAGGAGGTGGAGAACTTGGGCGCCGGTGGCTCCACCTCGGCGCCAAATGTTGGCAAGAAAGGGGCTACTTCTTTCCAGCCTGGCACAGGTACATCATTCGCCTCTCATCCCTTCCCTTTCTTCTTCTTTCTGAATCTGGGTCTTGGTTTCGCTTCATCCCCTTCTCGATATCCAGATCCTCCGTCGGCGGGCCAGGAGGACATAGACATCGTCATCGAGGATGTCGCCAAGGCCGCCGAGGCGGAGGCTGAGAAGATCGCTGCCGAGGAGGCCGCCAAGGGTGCTGATGAGGGCGCCACAAAGGAGCCTGCCGGGGAGCCCGGCAAGGCTACTGCTGAGGATGCCGGCAAGGGACCTGCCGGGGAGGCCGGCAAGTCCGCTATGGAGGAGGAGGTGGTTGATGACCAGCCTTCCTCCTCCGCTGCCTCTGGCTCTGGAAGGTATTTGAAGGTGAGCGACGACCTTTTCGTCCACCTTCCAGGGGTGTCGAGCTCCAGGGCGCCCATCGAGGGAGAGGTGCTCGACGAGGAGGTGCTTGCCGCTGCCGGGCTCGAGGTTGTCGACGAGCCAAGCGCCAGTGGCGACGGTTCTCAGGAGGAGCGGCTTCTCCAGGCCATGGGCGCTAGCTTTCGGAAGCTCCAGGTGCTCCACCGTGCCCGCCTGGACAAGGCCAAGTCCAGGATGGCAACGATGGACAAGGTGGAGACGGACCTCAAGGGACGTGTCGCCGAGGCACAAACTTGGTTCCGCCAAGCTTGTGAGGAGCTGAAGGCCGCCCAGGGCGAGATGGCCAAGCGCGAGGTGGAGCTCACCATGAAGCGGGCCGACATTGAGAAGGCCCAGGAGACGGCGAAGAAATTGGCCGCCGAAGACGAGGCCGCTCGAACCCAGCACCAGGCCATGCTGAACTCCCAGGAGGAGGACCTTGCCACGCATGAGGAGAAGCTTGCCGCAATGCACCGTGACAAGGACGAGGAGGTGGAGAAGCTCGTCGTGCAGCGAACCTAGGAGCTGGAGCAGAGGCACAGGGACGCACTCAATGCCCAGGCTCTGGTTCACGCCGGCAAGGTGAAGGAACTAGAGGTGGAGCAGGATGGGCTGAAGGATCAGGTCCTGAAGCTGTCCAAGGAGAATGACACGCTCAACGGTGCCCTGGTTGAGGCTCAGGGCATAGTCCTTGACAAGGCCGGGCAGATTTTCGAGGCCAACAACTCCATCAAAGACCTCAAGCTGAAGCTAGAGGGTCTCGAGGGGATGCTCTCAGAGGCCAAAGCCCGGGAGGAGACCCTGGCCAAGGATCTGGAGAATGAGAGGTAGCTGCGGAAGAATGAAGTCGCCAACCACAAGGAGTTTGTGGAAGGCGAGAATTGTTGGATCGGGCGCCTCGAAGGCGTCGCTGGCAGGATCACCACGCAGATGGCTACCATGGGGATGCCAAATGTGAGGTATACCCCGGAGTGCAACACGAGCCCCAACACCAAGCTGGCATCTTCTTCAATGGCGTCCTCGGGGCCCTGGATCAGTTCCACTCCAATCGGGCGGCCTCCCTAGTCGATGAGGCCCGGAGGCTTTGCCGGGGTGCCATGACCAAGGTTCTCACCAAGGTGGCGCACTGGAACCCCAACCTCGACTTCGACACCGCGCTGGAGAGCTTGCCGGAGGATGCATACCTCGCAACGCTCAAGGAGCGTATCAAGCCCATCATCAGCCGCATCGGCGGAATCGAGAGGGTGGAAGGCCAGCGCCGAGATTAGGCACCCCGTTTCTCATTGCTGTTGCAGGTTCATGGCCAAGACAATTTATATATTTAGTTAGAACCGCAGCAACAATTGATGTAATATAACTGTGCAGTACTTTTGAAAATGATGCATGTTATTGTCCTATTTGATCCCCCTTTGTATGTCCACCCTACGTTAATCGGGTAGGCTTGCCGGCGCGTAACCCAGGCCACGGCGCCTTGAGGACGGATCCCCAATAGCCTGCCGGGTATGCTTGCTGCCAAGTGAACCACCTTACCGCTCTCAACGCGGCCGCTCGAACTGTCGAGCTTGACTAGAGTCAGAATCGAGAGCGTTGCCAATAACGAAAGGCTACCCTGCCGATCTCAACGCGACTGCTTGAGCTGTTGAGCGGACTCGAAACAGAGCAAGAGCGTTGCCAATAGTGGGAGGGCCCCTTTGCGTGCAGGTTTTCCGTACATAGGACAAGACCTCTGAGGACAATAACCTTATATAAAAAAGAAATTGCTTAAAGTTTCGCACGACTTAACTTTTCTGTCGTTGCACGGGCGTCCATCGCATCCGCCGATGGTGTTGTCCGGCTTGGTCATCTTCTTCCTTGGGACGATGGCCACAATGAAGCCGCTGCTTCGATCAGACCAGATTTTCACAACTGCGCCCCCTACCTGGCGCGCCAAAGATGTCGGTGGAAATGACACCTATGGGGTCATTGGGATCCCTTCTACGGTTGGCGAGCGCGAGGTTGTGCAAAGAGCGGGTCTGACAGGAAGCACACGGTTCGTTTACCCAGGTTCAGGCCGCAAAGATGCGTAATACCCTAGTCCTGCTTTGGTGGATGTATTTGAGTGTTCTTGTGTTCTTGAGCTAGCTACGGGGTGCAACTTGCCGAAAAGAGCCGAATCCCTCTCTTGGACACCTCGGGCCTTCTTTTATAGGCAAAAAGGGGTTGCCATAGTGGCACACAGGAGGTGGAAAGGTCTACAATGGATGAGTCTATCCTCTGGCCCCGTCGGACAAATGCATTTAATGCGCTGCCGAAGTGCCCCTCTCACTTTATCGGGGGTGGTAAGGAAGCACGTCCCACCTGTCGCCACCACGCCTAGCTAGCTTCGACACGCGTCCGAGCTGACGAGGCGTCGTAGCGCCACGTTGGCTGGCTGCTGGCTGGCGCGATGGTGGAGCCTTCATGAAGGGTAGCATGCCGCCATGCAGGTGCTTGCTGAGTCGGTGTAGAGGCTGCCCATCGCCACGCAGGTGCCTGCCCAGCTGGTTGAGCTAGCAGCCGCTTGGGGACGGTGGTGGAGTCTTGGCTGGCTCGGGCCTGGCAGTGGCCCTGCTGATGCCCTCAGCAAGGGTCTTGCTGGGGGCCCGGCAAGGGTCTTGCCGTGACGTTGTAGTCGTCCCTGGTAAGGGTCTTGCCGGGGGTCTTGTGGATTTCCTCAGCTAGGATCCCACCGAGGGTCGCCGTCCTCTGGTCCTCATCTGATCTCACATGTTTATGATCTTGACAAAGATTTGCATGGCACCACAGAGGCGCCTCCCGAGCCTTGGTTCCAATGTAGTTGGTTGGGTTGGAGTTTGTGGGCTCACGGGTGGCTCACTCCGCTGGCATCAGGCAAGTTGCCCCGGCAAAGCTCTTGCCGGGGCTGCGGAGGCTGCATCGGTAAGGATCTTGCCGAGGGAGTCCACCTCGCCCACTTGCTCTTCTGCGCTTCTGGTCTTGGCGTTGCATTGGTTGCCTCGTGTTTCGGCTTCTCTCCGGCTTCCCTCCTCTGCCCTACTAAGTGCGGCCGTGGCGCGCGGCTCTGACTGCCCGTGCACAAGTAAGGGGTCTGATGTCTACTACACAATCTTCTTCTTGTATACATTGTTGGGCCTCCAAGTGCAGAGGTTTGTAGGACAGTAGCAAATTTCCCCCAAGTGGATGACCTAAGGTTTATCAATCTGTGGGAGGCGTAGGATGAAGATGGTCTCTCTCAAGCAACCCTGCAACCAAATAACAAAGAGTCTCTTGTGTCCCCAACACACCCAATACAATGGTAAATTGTATAGGTGCACTAGTTCGGCGAAGATATGGTGATACAAGTGCAATATGGATGGTAGATAAAGGTTTTTGTAATCTGAAAATATAAAAACAGCAAGGTAACTAATGATAAAAGTGAGCACAAACAGTATTGCAATGCGTTGAAACAAGGCCTAGGGTTCATACTTTCACTAGTGCAAGTTCTCTCAACAATAATAACATAATTGGATCATATAACTATCCCTCAACATGCAACAAAGAGTCACTCCATAGTCACTAATAGCGGAGAACAAACGAAGAGATTATGGTAGGATACGAAACCACCTCAAAGTTATCCTTTCTGATCGATCTATTCAAGAGTTCGTAGTAAAATAACATGAAGCTATTCTTTCCGTCAATCTATCATAGAGTTCGTACTAGAATAACACCTTAAGACACAAATCAACCAAAACCCTAATGTCACCTAGATACTCCAATGTCACCTCAAGTATCCATGGGTATGATTATACGATAGATTCATCTATTCAACCAACACAAAGAACTTCAAAGAGTGCCCCAAAGTTTCTATCGAAGAGTCAAGACAAAAACGTGTGCCAACCCCTATGCATAAGTTCACGCAACTCGCAAGTTGATCACCAAAACATACATCAAGTGGATCACGTGATATCCCGTTGTCACCACAGATAAGCACATGCAAGACATACATCAAGTGTTCTCAAATCCTTAAAGACTCAATCCGATAAGATAACTTCAAAGGGAAAACTCAATCCATTACAAGAGAGTAGAGGGGGAGAAACATCATAAGATCCAACTATAATAGCAAAGCTCATGATACATCAAGATCGTACCACCTCAAGAACACGATAGAGAAAGATGAAGCACATAGCTACTGGTACATACCCTCAGCCCCGAGGGTTGACTACTCCCTCCTCGTCACGAAGAGCGCCGAGATGATAAAGATGGCCACCGGAGAGGGATTCCCCCCCTCCGGCAGGGTGCCGGAACGGGTCTAGATTGGTTTTCGGTGGCTACGGAAGCTTCTGGCGGCGGAACTCCTGATCTATTCTGCTCCCCAATGTTTTTAGGGTATATGGATATATATAGGCAAAAGAAGTCGGTCAGGGGAGCCACGAGGGTGGGGGCGCGCCCAGGGGGGCGGGCGCGCCTCCCTGCCTCGTGGCCACCTCGAAGCTTTCTTGACTTCAACTCCAAGTCTGCTGGATCACGTTCGTTCCAAAAATCACGCTCCCGAAGGTTTCATTCAGTTTGGACTCCGTTTGATATTCCTTTTCTGCGAAACACTGAAACAAGGGAAAAACAGAAAGTGGCACTGGGCTCTGGGTTAATAGGTTAGTCCCAAAAATAATATAAAAGTGTTTAATAAAGCCCATAAACATCCAAAACAGATAATATAGTAGCATGGAACAATCAAAACTTACAGATACGTTGGACACATATCAAGCATCCCCAAGTTTAATTCCTGCTTGTCCTTGAGTAGGTAAATGATAAAAACAGAATTTTTGATGTGGAATGCTACCTAACATAATCATCAATGTAATCTCTTTATTGTGGCATGAATGTTCAGTTCCATAAGATTCAAGACAAAAGTTTAATATTGACATAAAAATAATAATACTTCAAGCATACTAATAAAGCAATCATGTGTCCTCAAAATAACATGGCCAAAGCAAGCTATCCCTACAAAATCATATAGTCTGGCTATGCTCCATCTTCACCACACAAAGTATTTAAATCATGCACAACCCCGATGATAAGCCAAGCAATTGTTTTCATACTTTTGATGTTCTCAAACTTTTTCAATCTTCACACAATACATGAGCGTGAGTCATGGACATAGCACTATAGGTGGAATAGAATGGTGGTTGTGGAGAAGACAAAAAGGAGAAGATAGTCTCACATCAACTAGGCATATCAACGGGCTATGGAGATGCCCATTAATAGATATCAATGTGAGTGAGTAGGGATTGCCATGCAACGGATGCACTAGAGCTATAAGTGTATGAAAGCTCAAAAAGAAACTAGGTGGGTGTGCATCCAACTTGCTTGCTCATGAAGACCTAGGGCATTTTGAGGAAGCCCATCATTGGAATATACAAGCCAAGTTATATAATAAAAGATTCCCACTAGTATATGAAAGTGACAACATAGGAGACTCTCTATCATGAAGATCATGGTGCTACTTTGAAGCACAAGTGTGGTAAAAGGATAGTAGCATTGCCCCTTCTCTCTTTTTCTCTCATTTTTTGGGGCCTTCTACTTTTTATGGCCTTTTTTCGTCCGGAGTCTTATCCCGACTTGTGGGGGAATCATAGTCTCCATCATCCTTTCCTCACTGGGACAATGCTCTAATAATGATGATCATCACACTTTTATTTACTTACAACTCAAGATTAACAACTCGATACTTAGAACAAGATATGCCTCTATATGAATGCCTTCGGCGGTGTACCGGGATGTGGAATGACTCATGAGTGACATGTATGAAAAAATTATGAACGGTGTCTTTGCCACAAATACAATGTCAACTACATGATCATGCAAAGCAATATGACAATGATGAAGCGTGTCATAATAAACAGAACGGTGGAAGGTTGCATGGCAATATATCTCGGAATGGATATGGAAATGCCATAATATGTAGGTATGGTGGCTGTTTTGAGGAAGGTATATGGTGGGTGTAATATACCGGCGAAAGGTGCGCGGTATTAGAGAGGCTAGCAATGGTGGAAGGGTGAGAGTGCGTATAATGCATGGACTCAACATTAGTCATAATTAACTCACATACTTATTGCAAAAATCTATTAGTTATCGTAAAAAAGTACTACGCACATGCTCCTAGGGGGATAGATTGGTAGGAAAAGACCATCGCTCGTCCCCGACCGCCACTCATAAGGAAGAGAATCAATAAATAAATCATGCTCCAACTTCATCACATAACGGTTCACCATACGTGCATGCTACGGGAATCACAAACTTTAACACAAGTATCTCTCAAATTCACAACTACTCAACTAGCATGACTCTAATATCACCATCTTCATATCTCAAAACTATAATCAAGTATCAAACTTCTCATAGTATTCAATGCACTTTATATGAAAGTTTTTATTATGCCCATCTTGGATGCCCATCATATTAGGACTAGTTTCATAACCAAAGCAAATTACCATGCTGTTTTAAAGACTCTCAAAATGATATAAGTGAAGCATGAGAGTTCATCTATTTCTTCAAAATAAAACTACCATCGTGCTCTAAAAAGATATAAGTGAAGCACTAGAGCAAATGACAAACTACTCCAAAAGATATAAGTGAAGATCAATGAGTAGTCGAATAATTATGAAACTATGTGAAGACTCTCTAACATTTAAGAATTTCAGATCTTGGTATTTTATTCAAACAACAATAAAAAAAAAATGATGCTCCAAGCAAACACATATCATGTGGCGAATAAAAATATAGCTCCAAGTAAAGTTACCGATGAACGAAGACGAAAGAGGGGATGCCTTCCGGGGCATCCCCAAGCTTAGGCTCTTGGTTGTCCTTGAATATGACCTTGGGGTGCCTTGGGCATCCCTAAGATTAGACTCTTGCCACTCCTTATTCCATAGTCCATCGAATCTTTACCGAAAACTTGAAAACTTCACAACACAAAACTTAACAGAAAACTCGTAAGCTTCGTTAGTATAAGAAAATAAATCACCACTTAGGTACTGTTGTGAACTCATTCTAAATTCATATTGGTGTAATATATATTGTATTTCAACTTCTCTATGGTTTATAAACTCTTTTACTAGCCATAGATTCATCAAAATAAGCAAACAACACATAGAAAACAGAATCTGTCAAAAACAGAACAGTCTGTAGTAATATGTATCAAACTTATACTTCTGGAACTAATAAAATTCTCAAATAAATTGGTGGACCTGAGTAGTTTTTCTATTAATCATATGCAAAAATAATTAACTAAATATCACTCTCCAGTAAAAAATGGAAGCAAATCTCGTGAGCACTAAAGTTTCTGTTTTTTACAGCAAGATCGCAAAGACTTTCCCCAGGTCTTCCCAAAGGTTCTACTTGGCACAAACACTAATTAAAACATAAAAACACATCTAAACAGAGTCTAGATGAATTATTTATTACTAAACAGGAACAAAAATAAAATTGGGTTGCCTCCCAACAAGCGCTAACATTTAACGCCCCTAGCTAGGCATGATGATTTCAATGATGCTCACATAAAAGGTAAGAATTGAAACATAAAGAGGGCATCATGAAGAATATGACTAGAAAATTTAAGTCTAACCCACTTCCTATGCATAGGGATTTTGTGAGCAAACAACTTATAGGAACAATAATCAACTAGCATAGGAAGGCAAAACAAGCATAACTTCAAAACTTTAAGCACATAGAGAGGAAACTTGATATTATCGCAATTCCTACAAGCATATATTCCTCAGTCATAATAATTTTCAGTAGCATCATGAATGAATTCAACAATATAACCAGCACCTAAAGCATTCTTTTCATGATCTACAAGCATAGAAATTTTATTACTCTCCTGATAAGCAAAATTCTTCTCATTTGGAATAGTGGAAGTATCATAAGAGACTCGAATACTATAAATTGTTTCCACATTAAAAGAGTAATGTTCAGAAAAAAGGTAGTCATAATCATGACAAGTTTTATAAATATAATCATCACTACTTTTTATAGCATAAGTGTCATCACAATAATCATCATAAGTAGCAACTTTGTTCTCATCATAATCAATTGAAACCTCTTCCAAGATAGTGGAATCATTACTAAAGAAAGGCATGACCTCTCCAAATCCACTTTCATAATTATCACAATAAGATTCAACATCCTCTAAAATAGTGGGATCATTACTTCCTAAAGTTGACACTCTTCCAAACCCACTTTCATCAGTATAATCATCATAAGTAGGAGGCATGCTATCATCATAACAAATTTGCATATCAAAACTTGGGAGGCTAAAAATACCATCTTCATCAAACGTAGCATCCCCAAGCTTGGGACAGACATTAATTGCAGCAAATATATTCTCAAACATGTCATTCTCATCAAACATAGCATCCCCAAGCTTGGGCCTTTTCATATTATAAGCATAATCACTCTCATCATTAATAGTATGGATAGCACCGATAGTATAGCAATTATCATCATCACAATGAGTAGTAGGAGCAACATCATTTGGGAGGGATACCTTTCTACCTTTGCTTCTCTATCTTTTCTTTTTCTTCTTCACATCATGTGTGGGTTTAACCCTCTTTTTTGAGCTCCTTATTAATGAGATTGGTTGAATAGAAGGCTCCTCCTCATTACCTAATTCATCATAAGAAATAATAGGAGGATATTGGGAAGCCTCTTCCCTCATTAGTATTCTCTTCATCCTCTATTTCTTTTCTTTTCTTTATATACTTGGCAATATAAGGATTTTCAATGCAATTCACCGCACAATACATATAAATTTCCTCTAGATCAAAATTAGGAACTCTATCAAGGGAAAATTCTGGAATAACCTTAGATACACATTTCATTTCTTCATAACCCAAGAGCAAACTAAGTTCATTATGATGTGCAAGGGAAATCAAGTCATCACAATTTTTGGACACGATACGATCATGAATTTTTTTGCATTGGGTACTGAAATGATCACGTTGATTGCAAAGTTCACAAGTACGGCTAAGAAAGTATAAATTTTTAGCACAAACATCTAGCCTTTCTTGCAACCATTTAGTTTCCAAATACTTATGCCTCTTGCAGAATCTATCTTCCCTGTTTGGTATGTACTTGCAAACTCTATGCACTCCAGAAAAATCGATATGCTTATAAGAGATATTTTCATCATGACTAGTGCAATCATCATTAGTACTATGGATATTCAAAGAGTTCATACTAATAACATTGCAATCATGCTCATCATTCAAAGATTTAGTGCCAAACATTTTATAGACTTCTTCTTCTAGCACTTGAGCACAATTTTCCTTTCCATCGTTCTCACGAAAGATATTAAAAAGATGAAGCGTGTGATGCAAACTCAATTACATTTTTTTTATTTTTTTAGTTTTCTTTTATAAACTAAACTATTACTAAAACAAGAAACAAAAATATTTGATTGCAAGATCTAAAGATATACATTCAAGCGCTAACCTCCCCGGCAACAGCGCCAGAAAAGAGCTTGATGTCTACTACACAACCTTATTCTTGTAGACGTTGTTGGGCCTCCAAGTGCAGAGGTTTGTAGGACAGTAGCAAATTTCCCTCAAGTGGATGACCTAAGGTTTATCAATCTGTGGGAGGTGTAGGATGAAGATGGTCTCTCTCAAGCAACCCTGCAACCAAATAACAAAGAGTCTCTTGTGTCCCCAACACACCCAAAACAATGGTAAATTGTATAGGTGCACTAGTTCGGCGAAGAGATGGTGATACAAGTGCAATATGGATGGTAGATAAAGGTTTTTGTAATCTGAAAATATAAAAACAGCAAGGCAACTAATGATAAAAGTGAGCACAAACAGTATTGCAATGAGTTGAAACAAGGCCTAGGGTTCATACTTTCACTAGTGAAGTTCTCTCAACAATAATAACATAATTGGATCATATAACTATCCCTCAACATGCAACAAAGAGTCACTCCAAAGTCACTAATAGTGGAGAACAAACGAAGAGATTATGGTAGGGTACAAAATCACCTCAAAGTTATCCTTTTTGATCGATCTATTCAAGAGTCCGTAGTAAAATAACATGAAGCTATTCTTTCCGTTCAACCTATCATAGAGTTCGTACTAGAATAACACCTTAAGGCACAAATCAACCAAAACCCTAATGTCACCTAGATACTCCAATGTCACCTCAAGTATCCATGGGTATGATTATACGATGTGCATCACACAATCTCAGATTCATCTATTCAACCAACACAAAGAACTTCAAAGAGTGCCCCAAAGTTTCTACCGGAGAGTCAAGACGAAAACGTGTGCCAACCCCTATGCATAAGTTCACGAGGTCACGGAACTCGCAAGTTGATCACCAAAACACACATCAAGTGGATCACGTGATATCCCATTGTCACCATAGATAAGCACATGCAAGACATACATCAAGTGTTCTCAAATCCTTAAAGACTCAATTCGATAAGATAACTTCAAAGGGAAAACTCAATCCATTACAAGAGAGTAGAGGGGGAGAAACATCATAAGATCCAACTATAATAGCAAAGCTCGTGATACATCAAGATCGTACCACCTCAAGAACACGAGAGAGAGAGAGAGAGAGATCAAACACATAGCTATTGGTACATACCCTCGGCCCCGAGGGTGGACAACTCCCTCCTCGTCATGGAGAGCGTCGGGATGATGAAGATGGCCACTGGAGAGGGATTCCCCCCCTCCGGCAGGGTGCCGGAACGGGTCTAGATTGGTTTTCGGTGGCTACGGAGGCTTCTGGCAGTGGAACTCCCGATCTATTCTGCTCCCCAATGTTTTTAGGGCATATGGATATATATAGGCGAAAGAAGTCGGTCAGGGAGCCACGAGGGGCCCACGAGGGTGGGGGCGTGCCTAGGGGGCAGGCGCGCATCCCTGTCTCGTGGCCACCTTGAAGCTTCCTTGACTTCAACTCCAAGTCTCCTAGATCACGTTCGTTCCAAAAATCACGCTCCCGAAGGTTTCATTCCGTTTGGACTCCGTTTGATATTCCTTTTCTGTGAAAAACTGAAACAAGGGAAAAATAGAAACTGGCACTGGGCTCTGGGTTAATAAGTTAGTCCCAAAAATAATATAAAAGTGTTTAATAAAGCCCATAAACATCCAAAACAGATAATATAATAGCATGGAACAATAAAAAATTATAGATACATTGGAGACGTATCAGGGTCAAAAGAAGAGCCCCTACTTTTGTACACCGACACCTTATTTCATGATAAATGTTTATTATTCATGCTAGAATTGTATTAACCGGAAACATAATACATGTGTGAATACATAGACAAACAGAGTGTCACTAGTATGCCTCTACTTGACTAGCTCGTTGATCAAAGATGGTTATGTTTCCTAACCATAGACATGAGTTGTCATTTGATAAACGGGATCACATCATTAGGAGAATGATGTGATTGACTTGACCCATTTCGTTAGCTTTGCACTTGATCGTTTTAGTTTACTGCTATTGCTTTCTTCATGACTTATACATGTTCCTATGACTATGAGATTATGTAACTCCTGATTACCAGAGGAACACTTTGTGTGCTACCAAACGTCAAAACATAACTGGGTGATTATAAAGGTGCTCTACATGTGTCTCCGATGGTACTTGCTGAGTTGGCATAGATCAAGATTAGGATTTGTCACTCCGATTGTCGGAGAGGTATCTCTGGGCCCTCTCGGTAATGCACATCACTATAAGCCTTGCAAGCAATGTGAATAATGAGTTAGTTGTGGGATGTTGCATTACGGAAACAAGTAAAGAGACTTGCCGGTAACGAGATTGAACTAGGTATTGAGATGCCGACGATCGAATCTCGGGCAATTAACATACCGATGACAAAGGGAACAACATATGTTGTTATGCGGTTTGACCGATAAAGATCTTCGTAGAATATGTAGGAGCCAATATGAACATCCAGGTTCCGCTATTGGTTATCGACCGGAGACGTGTCTCGGTCATGTCTACATAGTTCTCGAACCCGTAGGGTCCACACGCTTAACGTTCGATGACGATGGGTATTATGAGTTTATGTGATTTGATGTACCGAAGGTAGTTCGGAGTCCCGGATGAGATTGGGGACATGACGAGGAGTCTCAAAATGGTCAAGACATAAAGATCGATATGTTGGACGACTATATTCAGACATCGGAAAGGTGTTATGAACGTCTGGCAGAGAAAAGCTGATGACTACTCGATAGTTCAGTGTGCTATGCTTTACGGCTTAGAACCGGGACTTCAACGACGTTTTGAACATCATGGAGCATATGAGATGTTCCAGGAGTTGAAGTTAATATTTCAAGCAAATGCCTGGATTGAGAGATATGAAGTCTCCAATAAGTTCTACATCTACAAGATGGAGGCGAATAGTTCTGTCAGTGAACATATACTTAGAATGTCTGGGTACCATAACTACTTGACTCAACTGGGAGATAATCTTCTCGTTGATAGTGTCATTGACAGAGTTCTTCAATCTCTGCCACCAAGCTACAAGAGCTTCGTGATGAACTATAATATGCAAGCGATGGTTAAGACGATTCTCGAGCTCTTCGCAATGCTAAAAGCTGTGGAGGTAGAAATCAAAAAAGAGCATCAAGTGTTGATGGTCAACAAGACCACCGGTTTCAAGAAAAAGGGTAAAGGGAAGAAGAAAGGGAATTTCAAGAAGAACGGCAAACAAGTTGCTGCTCAAGACAAGAAACCCAAGTCTGGACCTAAGCCTGACACTGAGTGCTTCTACTGCAAAGGGACTGGTCACTGGAAGCCGAACTGTCCCAAGTATTTGGCGGATAAGAAGGATGGCAAGGTGAACAAAGGTATATGTGATATACATATTATTGTTGTGTACCTTACTAAAGCTCGCAGTAGCACTTGGGTATTTGATACTGGTTCTGTTGCTAATATTTGCAACTCAAAACAGGGACTGCGGATTAAGCGAAGATTGGCTAAGGACGAGGTGACGATGCACGTGGGAAATGGTTCCAAAGTCGATGTGATCGCCGTCGGCACGCTACCTCTACACCTACCTTCAGGATTAGTTTTAGACCTGAATAATTGTTATTTGGTGCCAGTGTTGAGCATGAACATTATATCTGGATCTTGTTTGATGTGAGACGGTTATTCATTTAACTCAGAGAATAATGGTTATTCTATTTATATGAGTAATATCTTTTATGGTCATGCACCCTTGAAGAGTGGTCTATTTTTAATGAATCTCGATAGTAGTGATACACATATTCATAATGTTGAAGCCAAAAGATGCAGAGTTGATAATGATAGTGCAACTTATTTGTGGCACTGCCGTTTAGGTCATATTGGTGTAAAGCGCATGAAGAAACTCCATTCTGATGGACTTTTGGAATCACTTGATTATGAAACACATGGGCAAGATGACTAAAACGCCGTTCTCCGGAACTATGGAGCGAGCAACAGATTTGTTGGAAATCATACATACTGATGTATGTGGTCCGATGAATGTTGAGGCTCGCGATGGGTATCGTTATTTTCTCACCTTGACAAATGATTTGAGCAGATATGGGTATATCTACTTGATGAAACATAAGTCTGAAACATTTGAAAAGTTCAAAGAATTTCATAGTGAAGTGGAAAATCATCGTAACAAGAAAATAAAGTTTCTACGATCTGATCATGGAGGAGAATATTTGAGTTACCATTTTGGTATTCATTTGAAACAATGTGGAATAGTTTCGCAACTCACGCCACCCGGAACACCACAACGTAATGGTGTGTCCGAACATTGTAATCGTACTTTACTAGATATGGTATGATCTATGATGTCTCTTACTGATTTACCGCTAACGTTTTGGGGTTACGCTTTAGAGACAGCTGCATTCACGTTAAATAGGCCACCATCTAAATTCGTTGAGACGACACCTTATGAACTATGGTTTGGCAAGAAACCAAAGTTGTCATTTCTTAAAGTTTGGGGCTGCGATGCTTATGTGAAAAAGCTTCAGCCTGATAAGCTCGAACCCAAATCAGAGAAATGTGTCTTCATAGGATACCAAAGGAGACTGTTGGGTACACCTTCTATCACAGATTCGAAGGCAAGACATTTAGTGCTAAGAATGGATCCTTTCTAGAGAGGGAGTTTCTCTCGAAAGAAGTGAGTGGGAGGAAAGTAGAACTTGATGAGGTAACTGTACCTGCTCCCTTATTGTAAAGTAGTCCATCACAGAAAACGGTTCCTATGACACCTACACTAATTAGTGAGGAAGCCAATGATGATGATCATGAAAATTCAGATCAAGTTACTACCGAACCTCGTAGGTCAACCAGAGTAAGATCCGCACTAGAGTGGTATGGTAATCCTGTTCTGGAGGTCATGTTACTTGACCATGACGAACCTACGAACTATGAGGAAGCGATGATGAGCCCAGGTTCTGCAAAATGGCTTGAGGCCATGAAATCTGAGATGGGATCCATGTATGAGAACAAAGTGTGGACTTTGGTTGACTTGCCTGATGATCGGCATGTTGGAAATATGCCCTAGAGGCAATAATAAATTAGTTATTATTATATTTCCTTGTTCATGATGATCGTTTATTATCCATGCTAGAATTGTATTGATAGAAAACTCAGATACATGTGTGGATACATAGACAACACCATGTCCCTAGTAAGCCTCTAGTTGACTAGCTTGTTGATCAATAGATGGTTACGGTTTCTTGACCATGGACATTGGATGTCATTGATAACAGGATCACATCATTAGGAGAATGATGTGATGGACAAAGACCCAATCCTAAGCCTAGCACAAGATCATGTAGTTCGTATGCTAAAGCTTTTCTAATGTCAAGTATCATTTCCTTAGACCATGAGATTGTGCAACTCCTGGATACCGTAGGAATGCTTTGGGTGTGCCAAACGTCACAACGTAACTGGGTGGCTATAAAGGTACACTACAGGTATCTCCGAAAGTGTCTGTTGGGTTGGCACGAATCGAGACTGGGATTTGTCACTCCGTGTAAACGGAGAGGTATCTCTGGGCCCACTCGGTAGGACATCATCATAATGTGCACAGTGTGATCAAGGAGTTGATCACGGGATGATGTGTTATGGAACGAGTAAAGAGACTTGCCGGTAACGAGATTGAACAAAGGTATCGGGATACTGACGATCGAATCTCGGGCAAGTATCGTACCGCTAGACAAAGGGAATTGTATACGGGATTGATTAAGTCCTTGACATCGTGGTTCATCCAATGAGATCATCGTGGAACATGTGGGAGCCAACATGGGTATCCAGATCCCGCTGATGGTTATTGACCGGAGAGTCATCTCGGTCATGTCTGCATGTCTCCCGAACCCGTAGGGTCTACACACTTAAGGTTCAGTGACGCTAGGGTTATAGAGATATTAGTATGCGGTAACCCGAAAGTTGTTCGGAGTCCCGGATGAGATCCCGGACGTCACGAGGAGTTCCGGAATGGTCCGGAGGTAAAGATTTATATATGGGAAGTCTTGTTTTGGTCGCCGGAAAAATTTCGCGCATTATCGGTATTGTACCGGGAGTGCCGAAAGGGGTCCGGGGGTCCACCAAGGGGGTCCACCTGCCCCGGGGGGCCAAATGGGCTGTAGGGGTGTGCGCCTTGGCCTATATGGGCCAAGGGCACCAGCCCCAAGAGGCCCATGCGCCAAGAGATAAGGGAAAGGAAGAGTCCTAAAGGGGGAAGGCACCTCCTAGGTGCCTTGGGGAGGATGGACTCCTCCCTGGCCGCACCCTTCCTTGGAGGAAGGGCCAAGGCTGCGCCCCCCTCTCCCTTGGCCCTATATATAGTGGGGGGAAGGGAGGGCAGCAACACCTAAGCCCTGGCGCCTCCCTCTCCCTCCCATGACACATCTCCCTCCTCCCGCAGCGCTTGGCGAAGCCCTGTTGGAATCCCGCTACTTCCACCACCACGCCGTCGTGCTGCTGGATCTCCATCAACCTCTCCTCCCCCTTGCTGGATCAAGAAGGAGGAGACGTCGCTGCTCCGTACGTGTGTTGAACGCGGAGGTGCCGTCCGTTCGGCGCTAGGATCATCTGTGATTTGGATCACGACGAGTACGACTCCATCAACCCCGTTCTCTTGAACGCTTCCGCGCGCGATCTATAAGGGTATGTAGATCCACTCCTCCCTCGTTCCTAGATGACTCCATAGATTGATCTTGGTGATACGTAGAAAATTTTGAATTATTGCTACGTTCCCCAACAGTGGCATCATGAGCTAGGTCTATGCGTAGTTACTATGCACGAGTAGAACACAAAGTAGTTGTGGGTGTTGATTTTGTTCAATATGCTTACCGTTACTAGTCCAATCTTTATTCAGCGGCATTGTGGGATGAAGCGGCCCGGACCGACCTTACACATACTCTTACGTGAGACTGGTTCCACCGACTGACATGCACTAGTTGCATAAGGTGGCTAGCGGGTGTCTGTCTCTCCCACTTTAGTCGGATCGGATTCGATGAAAAGGGTCCTTATGAAGGGTAAATAGCAATTGGCATATCACGTTGTGGTTTTTGTGTAGGTAAGAAACGTTCTTGCTAGAAACCCATAGCAGCCACGTAAAACATGCAAACAACAATTAGAGGACGTCTAACTTGTTTTTGCAGGGTATGCTATGTGATGTGATATGGCCAAGAAGAATGTGATGAATGATATGTGATGTATGAGATTGATCATGTTCTTGTAATAGGAATCACGACTTGCATGTCGATGAGTATGACAACCGGCAGGAGCCATAGGAGTTGTCTTTATTTATTATATGACCTGCGTGTCATTGAACAACGCCATGTAATTACTTTACTTTATTGCTAACCGTTAGCTGTAGTAGTAGAAGTAATAGTTGGAGAGACAACTTCATGAAGACACGATGATGGAGATCATGGTGTCATGTCGGTGACGATGATGATCATGGAGCCCCGAAGATGGAGATCAAAAGGAGCAAAGTGATGATGGCCATATCATGTCACTATTTGATTGCATGTGGTGTTTATCATGTTTATACATCTTATTTGCTTAGAACGACGGTAGTAAATAAGATGATCCCTCATTAAAATTTCAAGAAAGTGTTCCCCCTAACCGTGCACCATTGCGAAAGTTCGTCGTTTCGAAGCACCACGTGATGATCGGGTGTGATAGATTCTTACGTTCGAATACAACGGGTGTTGACAAGCCTAGCATGTACATGTTGGAGAACGTTGCAGAAAACAAAAATTTTCCTACTCGTTTCACCAAGATCATCTAGGAGTTCATCTAGCAACGAGTGATTAGATGCATCTACATACCTTTGTAGATCGCGAGCGGAAGCGTTCAAAGGAACGCTGATGATGTAGTCGTACTCGACGTGATCCAAATCACCAATGACCAGCGCCGAACGGACGGCACCTCCGCGTTCAACACACGTACGGAACAACCACGTCTCCCCTTCTTGATCCAGCAAGGGAGGGAGGAGAGGTTGAGGGAGATGGCACCAGCAGCAGCACGACGGCGTGGTGTTGATGGAGCTGCAGTACTCCGGCAGAGCTTCGCTAAGCACTATGGAGGTGGAGGAGGTGTTGGGGAGGGAGAAGGAGGCAACCAAAGGCCGAGGCGTTCAGGTATGAAGTCCCTCCTCTCCCCCACTATATATAGGGGTGCCAAGGGGGGGTGGCCGGCCCTAGGAGATCCAATCTCCTAGGGGGTGCGGCGGCCAAGGGGGGTTTCCCTCCCCCCCAAGGCACCTAGGAGGTGCCTTACCCTCCTAGGACTCTTGCCCCCTTGAACCCTAGGCGCATGGGCCTATGTGGGGCTGGTGCCCTTGGCCCATTAGGCCAAGGCACACCCCCTTGCAGCCCATGTGGCCCCCCGGGGCAGGTGGACCCACCCGGTGGACCCCCGGGACCCTTCCGGTGGTCCCGGTACAATACCGATAACCCCGAAACTTGTCCCGATGCCCGAAACAGGACTTCCCATATATAAATCTTTACCTCCGGACCATTCCGGAACTCCTCGTGACGTCCGAGATCTCATCCGGGACTCCGAACAACATTCGGGTTACTGCATATACATATCCCTACAACCCTAGCGTAACCGAACCTTAAGTGTGTAGACCCTACGGGTTCGGGAGACAAGCAGACATGACCGAGACGACTCTCCGGTCAATAACCAACAGCGGGATCTGGATACCCATGTTGGCTCCCACATGCTCCACGATGATCTCATCGGATGAACCACGATGTCGAGGATTCTATCAACCCCGTATGCTATTCCCTTTGTCTATCGATATGTTACTTGCCCGAGATTCGATCGTCGGTATCCCAATACCTCGTTCAATCTCGTTACCGGCAAGTCACTTTACTCGTACCGTAATGCATGATCCCGTGACCAGACACTTGGTCACTCTGAGCTCATTATGATGATGCATTACCGAGTGGGCCCAGTGATACCTCTCCGTCATACGGAGTGACAAATCCCAGTCTCGATCCATATAAAACAATAGATACTTTCGGAGATACCTGTAGTGCACCTTTATAGTCACCCAGTTACGTTGTGACGTTTGATACACCCAAAGCACTCCTACGGTATCCAGGAGTTATACGATCTCATGGTCGAAGGAAGAGATACTTTGACATTGCAAAACTCTAGCAAACGAACTATACGATCTTGTGCTATGTTTAGGATTGGGTCTTGTCCATCACATCATTCTCCTAATGATGTGATCTCGTTATCAATGACATCCAGTGTCCATAGTCAGGAAATCATGACTATCTGTTGATCAACGAGCTAGTCAACTAGAGGCTCACTAGGGACATGTTGGTGTCTGTTATTCACACATGCATTACGATTTCCGGATAACACAATTATAGCATGAATAAAGACAATTATCATGAACAAGGAAATATAATAATAATGCTTTTATTATTGCCTCTAGGGCATATTTCCAACAGTCTCCCACTTGCACTAGAGTCAATAATCTAGTTACATTGTGATGAATCGAACACCCATGGAATTCTGGTGTTGATCATGTTTTGCTCTAGGGAGAGGTTTAGTCAACGGATCTACTACATTCAGGTCCGTATGTACTTTACAAATCTCTATGTCTCCATCTTGAACATTTTCACGAATGGAGTTGAAGCGACGCTTGATGTGCCTTGTCTTCTTGTGAAACCTGGGCTCCTTGGCAAGTGCAATAGCTCCAGTGTTGTCACAGAAGAGCTTGATCGGCCCCGACGCATTGGGTATGACTCCTAGGTCGGTGATGAACTCCTTCGCCCATATTGCTTCATGTGCTGCCTCCGAGGCTGCCATGTACTCCACTTCACATGTAGATCCCGCCACGACGCTTTGCTTGCAACTGCACCAGCTTACTGCCCCACCATTCAAAATATACACGTATCCGGTTTGTGACTTAGAGTCATCCAGATCTGTGTCGAAGCTAGCGTCGACGTAACCCTTTACGACGAGCTCTTCGTCACCTCCATAAACGAGAAACATTTCCTTAGTCCTTTTCAGGTACTTCAGGATATTCTTGACCGCTGTCCAGTGTTCCTTGCCGGGATTACTTTGGTACCTTCCTACCAAACTGACGGCAAGGTTAACATCAGGTCTGGTACACAGCATGGCATACATAATAGAACCTATGGCTGAGGCATAGGGGATGACGCTCATCTCTTCTATATCTTCTGCCGTGGTCGGACATTGAGCTGAGCTCAATTTCATACCTTGCAACACAGGCAAGAACCCCTTCTTGGATTGATCCATATTGAACTTCTTCAATATCTTATCAAGGTATGTGCTTTGTGAAAGACCTATGAGGCGTCTCGATTATCTCTATAGATTTTGATGCCTAATATATAAGCAGCTTCTCCAAGGTCCTTCATTGAAAAACTTTTATTCAAGTAGGCCTTGATGCTGTCCAAGAGTTCTATATCATTTCCCATCAAAAGTATGTCATCTACATATAATATGAGAAATGCTACAGAGCTCCCACTCACTTTCTTGTAAACGCAGGCTTCTCCATAAGTCTGTGTAAACCCAAACGCTTTGATCATCTCATCAAAGCGAATGTTCCAACTCCGAGATGCTTGCACCAGCCCATAAATCGAGCGTTGGAGCTTGCACACTTTGTCAGCATTCTTAGGATCGACAAAACCTTCCGGCTGCATCATATACAATTCTTCCTTAAGGAAACCATTAAGGAATGCCGTTTTGACGTCCATTTGCCATATTTCGTAATCATAGAATGCGGCAATTGCTAACATGATTCGGACGGACTTCAGCTTCGCTACCGGTGAGAAAGTCTCATCGTAGTCAACCGCTTGAACTTGTCGATAACCCTTAGCGACAAGCCGAGCTTTATAGATGGTCACATTACCATCCGCGTCTGTCTTCTTCTTAAAGATCCATTTATTTTCTATGGCTCGCCGTTCAACGGGCAAGTCAGTCAAAGTCCATACTTCGTTTTCATACATGGATCCTATCTCGGATTTCATGGCTTCTAGCCATTTGTCGGAATCCGGGCCCGCCATCGCTTCTTCATAGTTCGAAGGTTCACCGTTGTCTAACAACATGATTTCCAAGACAGGGTTGCCGTACCACTCTGGTGCGGAACGTGTCCTTGTGGACCTTCGAATTTTAGTAGGAGCTTGATCAGAAGTATCTTGATCATTATCATTAACTTCCTCTCTAGTCGGTGCTGGCTCCTCAGGAACATTTTCTTGAGTTGCGCCATTTTCCGGTTCAAGAGGCAATACTTCATCAAGCTCTACTTTCCTCCCACTTACTTCTTTCGAGAGAAACTCTTTCTCCAGAAAGGACCCATTCTTGGCAACAAAGATCTTGCCTTCGGATCTAAGGTAGAAGGTGTACCCAATAGTTTCTTTTGGGTACCCTATGAAGACGCATTTTTCCGATTTGGGTTCGAGCTTTTCAGGTTGAAGTTTCTTGACATAAGCATCGCATCCCCAAACTTTTAGAAACGACAGCTTAGGTTTCTTCCCAAACCATAATTCATACGGTGTCGTCTTAACGGATTTCGACGGAGCCCTATTTAAAGTGAATGCGGCAGTCTCTAAAGCATAGCCCCAAAAAGACAGCGGTAAATCGGTAAGAGACATCATAGATCGCACCATATCTAACAGAGTGCGATTACGACGTTCGGACACACCATTACGCTGAGGTGTTCCAGGCGGCGTGAGTTGTGAAACTATTCCACATTTTCTTAAGTGTGTGCCAAACTCGTGACTCAAGTATTCTCCTCCACGATCTGATCGCAGAAACTTGATTTTCCTGTCACGTTGATTTTCAACCTCACTCTGAAATTCCTTGAACTTTTCAAAGGTTTCAGACTTGTGTTTCATTAAGTAGATATACCCATACCTACTTAAATCATCAGTGAGGGTGAGAACATAACGATAGCCACCGCGAGCCTCAACACTCATTGGACCGCACACATCGGTATGTATGATTTCTAATAAGTCGGTTGCTCGCTCCATTGTTCCTGAGAACGGAGTCTTGGTCATTTTACCCATAAGGCATGGTTCGCACGTGTCAAATGATTCATAATCAAGAGACTCTAAAAGTCCATCAGCATGGAGCTTCTTCATGCGTTTGACACCTATGTGACCAAGGCGGCAGTGCCACAAGTATGTGGGACTATCATTATCAACTTTACTTCTTTTGGTACTCACATTATGAACATGTGTAGCATCACGTTCGAGATTCATAAAGAATAAACCATTCACCATAGGAGCATGACCATAAAACATATCTCTCATAAAAATGGAACAACCATTATTCTCAGATTTAAAAGAGTAGCCACCTCGAATTAAACGAGATCCCGATACAATGTTCATGCTCAAAGCTGGCACTAAATAACAATTATTAAGGTTTAAAACTAATCCCGAAGGGAGATGCAGAGGTAGCGTGCCGACGGCGATCACATTGACCTTGGAACCATTCCCGACGCGCATCGTCACCTCGTCCTTTGCCAGTTTCCGCTTATTCCGCAGCCCCTGCTTTGAGTTACAAATGTGAGCAACTGCACCGGTATCAAATACCCAGGAGCCACTACTGGCACTAGTAAGGTACACATCAATTACATGTATATCACATATACCTTTGGTTTTGCCGGCCTTCTTATCCGCTAAGTACTTAGGGCAGTTCCGCTTCCAGTGACCGCTTCCCTTGCAATAAAAGCACTCAGTCTCGGGCTTGGGTCCATTCTTTGGCTTCTTCCCGGCAGCTTGCTTGCCGGGCGCGGCAACCCCCTTGCCGTCCTTCTTGAAGTTCTTTTTACCCTTGCCTTTCTTGAACTTAGTGGTTTTATTGATCATCAACACTTGATGTTCCTTCCTGACTTCTACCTCCGCTGATTTCAGCATAGCAAATACTTCAGGAATGGTCTTTTCCATCCCCTGCATATTGAAGTTCATCACAAAGCTCTTGTAGCTTGGTGGAAGCGACTGGAGGATTCTGTCAATGACCGCATCATCCGGGAGATTAACTCCCAGCTGAGTCAAGCGGTTACGCAACCCAGACATAGTGAGTATGTGCTCACTGACAGAACTGTTTTCCTCCATCTTACAGCTGAAGAATTTGTCAGAGACTTCATATCTCTCGACCCGGGCATGAGCTTGGAAAACCATTTTCAGCTCTTCGAACATCTCATATGCTCCATGTCTCTCAAAACGCTTTTGGAGGCCCGGCTCTAGGCTGTAAAGCATGCCGCACTGAACGAGGGAGTAGTCATCGAAACGTGCCTGCCAAGCGTTCATAACGTCTTGTTCCGCAGGGAGAACGGGTGCGTCACCAAGCGGTGCTTGTAGGACATAATCTTTCTTGGCAGCTATGAGGATGATCCTCAGGTTCCGGACCCAGTCCGTATAGTTGCTGCCATCGTCTTTCAGCTTAGTTTTCTCTAGGAACGCGTTGAAGTTGAGGACTACGTTGGCCATTTGATCTACAAGACATATTGCAAAGATTTTAGACTAAGTTCATGATAATTAAGTTCAACTTAATCAAATTATTAGTGAACTCCCACTTAGATTAGACATCCCTCTAGTCATCTAAGTATTACATGATCCGAGTTAAACTAGACCGTGTCCGATCATCACGTGAGACGGACTAGTCAACATCGGTGAACATCTTCATGTTGATCGTATCTTCTATACGACTCATGCTCGACCTTTCAGTCTTCTGTGTTCCGAGGCCATGTCTGTAAATGCTAGGCTCGTCAAGTCAACCTAAGTGTTTGCATGTGTAAATCTGTCTTACACCCGTTGTATGTGAACGTCTGAATAAAACACCCGATCATCACGTGGTGTTTTGAAACAGCGAACTGTCGCAACGGTGCACAGTTAGGGGGAACACTTCTTGAATTTTATTGTGAGGGATCATCTTATTTACTACCGTCGTTCTAAGTAAACAAGATGCAAAACATGATAAACATCACATGCAATCAAATAATAAACGTGACATGATATGGCCATTTTCACATAGCTCCTTTGATCTCCATCTTGGGGCTCCGTGATCATCTTGTCACCGGCTTGACACCATGATCTCCATCATCATGATCTCCATCATCGTGTCTCCATGAAGTTGCTCGCCAACTATTACTTCTACTACTATGGCTAACGCGTTTAGCAATAAAGTAAAGTAATTTACATGGCGTTTCTCGATGACACGCAGGTCATTAAAAGAATAAAGACAACTCCTATGGCTCCTGCCGGTTGTCATACTCATCGACATGCAAGTCGTGAATCCTATTACAATAGCATGAACATCTCATACATCACATATAGATCATTCACCATTCATCACAACTTTGGCCATATCATATCACAAACCACTTGCTGCAAAAACAAGTTAGACGTCCTCTAATTGTTGTTGCAAGTTTTACGTGGCTGAATTAGGGTTCTAGCAAGAACGTTTTCTTACCTACGTTAAAGCCACAACGTGATTTGTCAACTTCTATTTACCCTTCATAAGGACCCTGTTCATCGATTCCGCTCCAACTAAAGTGGGAGAGACAGACACCCGCCAGCCACCTTATGCAACTAGTGCATGTTAGTCGGTGGAACCGGTCTCACGTAAGCGTACGTGTAAGGTTGGTCCGGGCCGCTTCATCCCACAATACCGCTGAAGCAAGAAAGGACTAGTAACGGCAAGAAAGTTGACAAATCTACGCCCACAACAAATTGTGTTCTACTCGCGCAAGAAGAACTACGCATAGACCTAGCTCATGATGCCACTGTTGGAGAACGTTGCAGAAAACAAAAATTTTCCTACTCGTTTCACCAAGATCATCTAGGAGTTCATCTAGCAACGAGTGATTAGATGCATCTACATACCTTTGTAGATCGCGAGCGGAAGCGTTCAAAGGAACGGTGATGATGTAGTCGTACTCGACGTGATCCAAATCACCAATGACCAGCGCCGAACGGACGGCACCTCCGCGTTCAACACACGTACGGAACAGCCACGTCTCCTCTTCTTGATCCAGCAAGGGAGGGAGGAGAGGTTGAGGGAGATGGCACCAGCAGCAGCACGACGGCGTGGTGTTGATGGAGCTGCAGTACTCCGGCAGAGCTTCGCTAAGCACTATGGAGGTGGAGGAGGTGTTGGGGAGGGAGAAGGAGGCAACCAAAGGCCGAGGCGTTCAGGTATGAAGTCCCTCCTCTCCCCCACTATATATAGGGGTGCCAAGGGGGGGTGGCCGGCCCTAGGAGATCCAATCTCCTAGGTGGTGCGGCGGCCAAGGGGGGTTTCCCTCCCCCCCAAGGCACCTAGGAGGTGCCTTACCCTCCTAGGACTCTTGCCCCCTTGAACCCTAGGCGCATGGGCCTATGTGGGGCTGGTGCCCTTGGCCCATTAGGCCAAGGCGCACCCCCTTGCAGCCCATGTGGCCCCCCGGGGCAGGTGGACCCACCCGGTGGACCCCCGGGACCCTTCCGGTGGTCCCGGTACAATATCGATAACCCCGAAACTTGTCCCGATGCCCGAAACAGGACTTCCCATATATAAATCTTTACCTCCGGACCATTCCGGAACTCCTCGTGACGTCCGAGATCTCATCCGGGACTCCGAACAACATTCGGGTTACTGCATATACATATCCCTACAACCCTAGCGTAACCGAACCTTAAGTGTGTAGACCCTACGGGTTCGGGAGACAAGCAGACATGACCGAGACGACTCTCCGGTCAATAACCAACAGCGGGATCTGGATACCCATGTTGGCTCCCACATGCTCCACGATGATCTCATCGGATGAACCACGATGTCGAGGATTCTATCAACCCCGTACGCTATTCCCTTTGTCTATCGATATGTTACTTGCCCGAGATTCGATCGTCGGTATCCCAATACCTTGTTCAATCTCGTTACCGGCAAGTCACTTTACTCGTACCGTAATGCATGATCCCGTGACCAGACACTTGGTCACTCTGAGCTCATTATGATGATGCATTACCGAGTGGGCCCAGTGATACCTCTCCGTCATACGGAGTGACAAATCCCAGTCTTGATCCATGTCACCCAACAGACACTTTCGGAGATACCCGTAGTCTACCTTTATAGTCACCCAGTTACTTTGTGACGTTTGGCATACCCAAAGCACTCCTACAGTATCCGGGAGTTACACGATCTCATGGTCTAAGGAAAAGATACTTGACATTAGAAAACTCTAGCAAACGAACTATACGATCTTGTGCTATGTTTAGGATTGGGTCTTGTCCATCACATCATTCTCCTAATGATGTGATCTCGTTATCAATGACATCCAGTGTCCATAGTCAGGAAATCATGACTATCTGTTGATCAACGAGCTAGTCAACTAGAGGCTCACTAGGGACATGTTGGTGTCTGTTATTCACACATGCATTACGATTTCCGGATAACACAATTATAGCATGAATAAAGACAATTATCATGAACAAGGAAATATAATAATAATGCTTTTATTATTGCCTCTAGGGCATATTTCCAACAGTCTCCCACTTGCACTAGAGTCAATAATCTAGTTACATTGTGATGAATCGAACACCCATGGAATTCTGGTGTTGATCATGTTTTGCTCTAGGGAGAGGTTTAGTCAACGGATCTACTACATTCAGGTCCGTATGTACTTTACAAATCTCTATGTCTCCATCTTGAACATTTTCACGAATGGAGTTGAAGCGACGCTTGATGTGCCTTGTCTTCTTGTGAAACCTGGGCTCCTTGGCAAGTGCAATAGCTCCAGTGTTGTCACAGAAGAGCTTGATCGGCCCCGACGCATTGGGTATGACTCCTAGGTCGGTGATGAACTCCTTCGCCCATATTGCTTCATGTGCTGCCTCCGAGGCTGCCATGTACTCCGCTTCACATGTAGATCCCGCCACGACGCTTTGCTTGCAACTGCACCAGCTTACTGCCCCACCATTCAGAATATACACGTATCCGGTTTGTGACTTAGAGTCATCCAGATCTGTGTCGAAGCTAGCGTCGACGTAACCCTTTACGACGAGCTCTTCGTCACCTCCATAAACGAGAAACATTTCCTTAGTCCTTTTCAGGTACTTCAGGATATTCTTGACCGCTGTCCAGTGTTCCTTGCCGGGATTACTTTGGTACCTTCCTACCAAACTGACGGCAAGGTTAACATCAGGTCTGGTACACAGCATGGCATACATAATAGAACCTATGGCTGAGGCATAGGGGATGACGCTCATCTCTTCTATATCTTCTGCCGTGGTCAGACATTGAGCTGAGCTCAATTTCACACCTTGTAACACAGGCAAGAACCCTTTCTTGGATTGATCCATATTGAACTTCTTCAATATCTTATCAAGGTATGTGCTTTGTGAAAGACCTATGAGGCGTCTCGATCTATCTCTATAGATTTTGATGCCTAATATATAAGCAGCTTCTCCAAGGTCCTTCATTGAAAAACTTTTATTCAAGTAGGCCTTGATGCTGTCCAAGAGTTCTATATCATTTCCCATCAAAAGTATGTCATCTACATATAATATGAGAAATGCTACAGAGCTCCCACTCACTTTCTTGTAAACGCAGGCTTCTCCATAAGTCTGTGTAAACCCAAACGCTTTGATCATCTCATCAAAGCGAATGTTCCAACTCCAAGATGCTTGCACCAGCCCATAAATCGAGCGTTGGAGCTTGCACACTTTGTCAGCATTCTTAGGATCGACAAAACCTTCCGGCTGCATCATATACAATTCTTCCTTAAGGAAACCATTAAGGAATGCCGTTTTGACGTCCATTTGCCATATTTCGTAATCATAGAATGCGGCAATTGCTAACATGATTCGGACGGACTTCAGCTTCGCTACCGGTGAGAAAGGTCTTCGCAAATTATGTCGTAGTTCGCGCTTCAGTTCTACTGTTTAGATATGTTCCTAGAGAAAATTTAGTTGAAAGTTGATAGTAGCAATTATGCGGACTAGGTCCGAAGACTGAGGATTGTCTTCATTGCTTCATAGAAGGCTTATGTCCTTAATGCACCGCTCAGTGTGCTGAACCTCGAACGTCGCCTGTGGATGTTGCGAACATCTGACATACACATTTTGATAACTATGTGATAGTTCAGTTAAACGGTTTAGAGTTGAGGCACCGAAGACGTTTTGAAACATCGCGAAACATATGAGATGTTTCGAGGGCTGAAATTGGGATTTCAGGCTCGTGCCCATGTCAAGAGGTATGAGACCTCCGATGATTTTCTTAGCCTGCAAACTAAGGAGAAAAGCTCAATTGTTGAGCTTGTGCTCAGATTGTCTGAGTACAACAATCATTTGAATCAAGTGGGAGTTGATCTTCCAAATGAGATAGTGATGTTTCTCCGAAGTCATTACCACCAAGCTGCTAGAGCTTCGTGATGAACTATAATGTATCGGGGACATATATGATGATCCTTGAGATATTCGCGATGTTTGACACCACAAAAGTAGAAATCAAAAAGGAGCATCAATTGTTGATGGTTTGTGAAACCACTAGTTTCAAGGAGGGCAAGGGCAAAAGGGATGCTTCATGAAATGGCAAATCAGCTGCTGCTCTAGTGAAGAAACCCAAGGTTGAACCCAAACCCGAGACTAAGTGCTTCTGTAATAAGGGGAACAGCCACTGGAGCAGAATTACCCTAGATACTTGGTAGATGAGAAGGCTGTCGATAGAAGTATATTGGATATAGATTATGTTAATGTGTACTTTACTAGTACTCCTAGTAGCACCAGGGTATTAGATACCAGTTCGGTTGCTAAGTGTTAGTAACTCGAAATAAAAGCTACGGAATAAACAGAGACTAGCCAAAAGGTGAGATGACGATATGTGTTGGAAGTATTTCCATGGTTGATCAAATATCGTACGCTCCCTCTACCATCAAGATTGGTGTTTGCGTTGAGCATAGACATGATTGGATTATGTCTATCGCAATACGGTTATTCATTTAAGGAGAGAGTAATGGTTACTCTGTTTATTTGAATAATACCTTCAATGGTCTTACACCTAAAATGAATGGTTTATTGAATCTCGATCGTAGTGATACACATGTTCATGCCAAAAGATAGTAATGATAGTACCACCTACTTGTGGCACTGCCACGTAAGTCATATCGGTATAAAACGCATGAAGAAGCTCCATGTTGATGGATCTTTGGGCTCACTCGTTTTTGAAAAGTTTGAGGCATGCGAACCATGTCTATTGGTGTATATGCATGAAGAAACTCCATGCAAATGGACCGTTTGGACTCACTAGATTTTGAATCACTTGAGACATGCAAATCATACCACATGGGCAAGATGACTGAAAGCCTCGTTTTCAGTAAAATGGAACTAGAAAGCAACTTGTTGGAAGTAATACATTTTGATGTGTGCAGTCCAATGAGTGCTGAGGCATGTAGTGGATATCGTTATGTTCTTACTTCACAGATGATTTGAGTAGATGTTGAGTATATTTACTTGATGAATCACGAGTCTGAATTATTGAAAGGTTCAAGTAATTTCAGGCTGAAGTTGAAAGATCGTCGTGACAAGAGGATAAGATATCTATGATATGATCATAGAGATGAATATCTGAATTACGAGTTTGGCATAGAATTAAGACATTGTGGAAATTGTTTCACAACTAATACAGCCTGGAACACCATAGTGTGATGGTGTGTCCGAACATCATAACTGCACCCTATTGGATATGATGCATACCATGATGTCTCTTATCGAATTACCATGATAGTTTATGGGTTAGGCATTAGAGACAACCACATTCACTTTAAATAAGGCACCACGTAATTCCGATGAGATGACACCGTATGAACTATGGTTTAGAGAAACCTAAGCTGTCATTTCTTAAAAGTTTGGGGCTGCGACGCTTATGCAAAAAAGTTCCAGGCTGATAAACTCGAACCCAAAGCGGATAAATGCATCTTCATAGGACACCCAAAACAATTGGGTATACCTCCTGTCTCAGAACCGAAAGCAATAAGGGATTGTTTCTAGAATCGGGTCCTTTCTCGAGGAAAAGTTTCTCTCGAAAGAATTGAGTGGGAGGATGGTGGAGACTTGATGAGGTTATTGAACCGTCTCTTCAACTAGTGTGTGGCAGGGCACAGGAAGTTGTTCCTGTGGCACCTACACCAATTGAAGTGGAAGCTTATGATAGTGATCATGAAACTTCAGATCAAGTCACTACCAAACCTCGTGGGATGACAAGGATGCGTACTACTTCAGAGTGGTACGTGATCCTGTCTTGGAAGTCATGTTGCTAGACAACAATGAACCTACGAGCCATGGAGAAGCGATGGTGGGCCCGGATTCTGATAAATGGCTCGAGGCCATATAATCCGAGAGAGGATCCACATATGAAAACAAAGTGTAGACTTTGGGAGAACTACTTGATGGTTGTAAGGCTGTTAGGTACATATGGATTTTAAAAGGAAGACGGACAATGATGGTAGGTATCACCATTAAGAAAGCTCGACTTGTCGTTAAGATGTTTTCCGACAAGTTCAAGGAGTTGACTACGATGAGACTTTCTCACTCGTAGCGATGCTAAGAGTCTGTTGGAATTATATTAGCGATTACTGCATTGTTTGTGAAATCTTGCAGATAGGATGTCAAAAACATTGTTTTCTCAACGATTTTCTTGAGGAAAGGTTGTATGTGATACAACCGGAAGGTTTTGTCAATCCTGAAAGATGCTAATAAGTATGCAAAGCTCCAGCAATCCTTCTAAGGACTGGAGTAAGCATCTCGGAGTTGGAATGTACGCTTTGATGAGATGATCAAAGATTTTGGGTTTATACAAAGTTTATGAGAAACTTGTATTTCCAAAGAAGTGAGTGGGAGCACTATAGAATTTCTGATGAGTATATGTTGTTAACATATTATGGATCAGAAATGATGTAGAATTTCTGGAAAGCATATAGGGTTATTTGGAAAGTGTTTTTCAATGGAAAGCCTGGATTAAGCTACTTGAACATTGAGCATCAAGATCTATAAGGATAGATCAAAACGCTTAATGGTACTTTCAAATGAGCACATACCTTGACATGATCTTGAAGGGGTTCAAGATGGATCAGTCAAAGAAGGAGTACTTGCCTGAGTTGTAAGGTATGAAGTTAAGACTTAAAGCTCGACCACGGTAGAAGAAAGAGAAAGGACGAATGTCGTCCCCTATGCTTTTGTCATAGGCTCTATACGGTATGCCATGCTAAGTACCGCACCTGATGTGTGCCTTGCCACATATCTGGCAAGAGGGTACAAAGGTAATCTAGGAGTAGATCACCAGATAGCGGTCTAAATTATCCTTAGAGGAATAAGGATATGTTTCTCGGTTATGGAGGTGATAAAGAGTTCGACGTAAAGAGTTACGTCGATGCAAGCTTAACACCTATCCGGATAGCTCTGAGTAGAGATACCGGATACGTATAATGGAGCAACAATTTAGAATAGCTCCAAGTAGAACAGTTATTTGAAATGGCTCCAAATATAGCGTAGTAGCTGCATCTACAAGATGACATAGAGATTTGCGAAGTACATACGGATCTGAAAGATTCAGACCCGTTGACTATAACATCTCTCACAAGCATAACATGATCAAACCCAGAACTCATCAAGTGTTAATCACATGGTAATGTGAACTAGATTATTGACTCTAGTAAACTCTTTGGGTGTTAGTCACATGGGGATGTGACCTTGAGTGTTAATCACATATCGATGTGAACTGGATTATTGACTCTAGTGAAAGTGGGAGACTGTTGGAAATATGCCCTAGAGGCAATAATAAATTAGTTATTATTATATTTCCTTGTTCATGATAATCGTTTATTATCCATGCTAGAATTGTATTGATAGGAAACTCAGATACATGTGTGGATACATAGACAACACCATGTCCCTAGTAAGCCTCTAGTTGACTAGCTTGTTGATCAATAGATGGTTACGGTTTCCTGACCATGGACATTAGATGTCATTGATAACGGGATCACATCATTAGGAGAATGATGTGATGGACAAAGACCCAATCCTAAGCCTAGCACAAGATCATGTAGTTCGTATGCTAAAGCTTTTCTAATGTCAAGTATCATTTCCTTAGACCATGAGATTGTGCAACTCCCGGATACCGTAGGAATGCTTTGGGTGTGCCAAACGTCACAACGTAACTGCGTGGCTATAAAGGTACACTACAGGTATCTCCGAAAGTGTCTGTTGGGTTGGCACGAATCAAGACTGGGATTTGTCACTCCGTGTAAACGGAGAGGTATCTCTGGGCCCACTCGGTAGGACATCATCATAATGTGCACAGTGTGATCAAGGAGTTGATCATGGGATGATGTGTTACGGAACGAGTAAAGAGACTTGCCGGTAACGAGATTGAACAAAGGTATCGGGATACTGACGATCGAATCTCGGGCAAGTATCGTACCGCTAGACAAAGGGAATTGTATACAGGATTGATTAAGTCCTTGACATCATGGTTCATCCGATGAGATCATCGTGGAACATGTGGGAGCCAACATGGGTATCCAGATCCCGCTGATGGTTATTGACCGGAGAGTCATCTTGGTCATGTCTGCATGTCTCCCGAACCCGTAGGGTCTACACACTTAAGGTTCGGTGACGCTAGGGTTATAGAGATATTAGTATGCGGTAACCCGAAAGTTGTTCGAAGTCCTGGATGAGATCCCGAATGTCACGAGGAGTTCCGGAATGGTCCGGAGGTAAAGAATTATATATGGGAAGTCTTGCTTTGGTCGCCGGAAAAATTTCGCGCATTATCGGTATTGTACCGGGAGTGCCAAAAGGGGTCCGGGGGTCCACCAAGGGGGTCCACCTGCCCCGGGGGGCCACATGGGCTGTAGGGGTGTGCGCCTTGGCCTATATGGGCCAAGGGCACCATCCCCAAGAGGCCCATGCACCAAGAGATAAGGGAAAGGAAGAGTCCTAAAGGGGGAAGGCACCTCCTAGGTGCCTTGGGGAGGATGGACTCCTCCCTGGCCGCACCCTTCCTTGGAGGAAGGGCCAAGGCTGCGCCCCCCCCCCTCTCCCTTGGCCCTATATATAGTGGGGGGAAGGGAGGGCAGCAACACCTAAGCCCTGGCGCCTCCCTCTCCCTCCCATGACATATCTCCCTCCTCCCGCAGCGCTGGGCGAAGCCCTGTTGGAATCCCGCTACTTCCACCACCACGCCGTCGTGCTGCTGGATCTCCATCAACCTCTCCTCCCCCTTGCTGGATCAAGAAGGAGGAGACGTCGCTGCTCCGTACATGTGTTGAACACGGAGGTGCCGTCCGTTCGGTGCTAGGATCATCGGTGATTTGGATCATGACGAGTACGACTCCATCAACCCCGTTCTCTTGAACGCTTCCGCGCGCGATCTACAAGGGTATGTAGATCCACTCCTCCCTTGTTGCTAGATGACTCCATAGATTGATCTTGGTGATACGTAGAAAATTTTGAATTATTGCTACGTTCCCAACACGGCAAGCCATCGAGAATAAATGGATCTTCAAGAAGAAGACTGACGCTGACGGTAATGTTACTTTCTACAAAGCTCGACTTGTTGCGAAAGGTTTTCGACAAATTCAAGGAGTTGACTACGATGAGACCTTCTCACCCGTAGAGATGCTTAAGTCCGTCTGAATCATGTTAGCAATTGCCGCATTTTATGATTATGAAATTTGGCAAATGGCTGTAAAGACTGCATTCCTGAATGGATTTCTTGAAGAAGAGTTGTATATGATGCTACCTGAAGGTTTTATCGATCCGAAGGGTACTAACAAAGTGTGCAAGGTCCAGCGATCCATTTATGGACTGGTGCAAGCCTCTCAGAGTTGGAATAAATGTTTTGATAGTGTGATCAAAGCATATGGTTTTATACAGACTTTTGGAGAAGCCTGTATTTACAAGAAAGTGAGTGGGAGCTCTGTAGCATTTCTAATATTATATGTGGATGACATATTGTTGATTGGAAATGATATAGAATTTCTGGATAGCATAATAGGATACTTGAATAAAAGTTTTTCAATGAAAGACCTCGGTGAAGCTGCTTATATATTAGGCATCAAGATCTATAGAGATAGATCAAGATGCCTAATTGGACTTTCACAAAGCACATACCTTGATAAAGTTTTGAAGAAGTTCAAAATGGATCAAGCTAAGAAAGGGTTCTTGCCTGTGTTACAAGGTGTGAAGTTGAGTAAGACTCAATGCCCGACCACTGTAGAAGATAGAGAGAAAATGAAAAGTGTTCCCTATGCTTCAGCCATAGGCTCTATCATGTATGCAATGCTGTGTACAAGACTTGATGTGTGTCTTGCTATTAGTTTAGCAGGGAGGTACCAAAGTAATCCAGGAGTGGATCACTGGACAATGGTCAAGAACATACAGAAATACCTGAAAAGGACTAAGGATATGTTTCTCGTTTATGGAGGTGACAAAGAGCTCGTCGTAAATGGTTACGTCGATGCAAGCTTTGACACTGATCCGGACGATTCTAAATCACAAACCGGATACGTGTTTATATTGGACGGTGGAGCTATCAGTTGGAGCAGTTCTAAAGAAAGCGTCGTGGCAAGATCTACGTGTGAAGCGGAATACATAGCTGCTTCGGAAGCAGCAAATGAAGGAGTCTGGATGAAGGAGTTCATATCCGATCTAGGTGTCATACCTAGTGCATCGGGTCCAATGAAAATCTTTTGTGACAATACTAGTGCAATTGCCTTAGCAAAGGAATCCAGATTTCACAAGAGAACCAAACACATCAAGAGACACTTCTGAAAGTGCTAGTGATCGACTAGAGGGGGGTTGAATATGCGATTTTTATGGAAGTCTTCAAAACATGGAAGTTTCGAAGACAAACAATAGAAACAAACCTATTACCATGCAACGGAAGGTAGACTACACTAAGCAAGCAATAGTCAAGTATTCAATGAGATGAAAGCACAAAGACTAATAGCAGCTAGGCAGTATAGATCAGGATTGAAGATAGTACGAAGCCAAACAGAACAAGCAGTCACACAGTGAAGACAAATAGATAATGCAAACAGGCAATGACTTCACAAGGACCAATCTGCAAATCAAGAGATGGGAAGAATGGAACCAGTGACTCGTTGAAGACAATGATTTGTTGGACCAGTTCCAGTTGCTGTGACAACTGTACGTCTGGTTAGGGAGGCTGAGATTCAACTTAGAAGACCGTGTCTTCACCTTATTCCCCTTGAGCTAAGGACACCCAGTCCTCGCCCAATCACTCTGGTAAGTCTTCAAGGTAGACTTCCAAACCTTCACAGACTTCGTTCACCGGCGATCCACAATGACTGATGCTCAGAACGCGATGCCTAACCGGCTGGAGGATTCACAGTCCTCAAGTGTAATAAGTCTTCAGATCACACAGATAGGAAGACTTCAGTGATGCCTAACACTCTTTGGCTCTGGGTGTTTAGGGTTTTGTCCTTGCAAGGAATTCTCTCTCAAAGGCTTCAAGGTGGGTTGCTCTCAAACAACAAAAGCCGTACACTAACTCTGAGCAGCCAACCGTTTATGGTTGTAGGGGGTGGGCTATTTATTGCCACTAGGCAACCTGACCTGATTTGTCCGAAATGACCCTGGGTCACTAAGGAACTGACACGTGTTCCAATGGTCAGATTTCAAACACACACGGCAACTTTACTTGGGCTACAAGAAAAGCTAACTTATCCAGCTTTGGATAAGATTTGCTCTCATTGTCTTCGCTCGAAGACATAGGATTTTGGTTAAGTATCACTTCAGTCATTCTTACTGGTTCACTTGGACCCCACTTAACAGTACGGTTGTTCCTATGACCCAACAAAGAAGGAAAAGAACGATGAAACAACTAAGTCTTCACGCTCCATAGTCTTCACGTGATGTCTTCTTTTGTCATAGTCTTCAATGTGAATGTCTTCACATACCACCTTTGACTTCAGTGTCTTCATACATTTTTAGGGGTCATCTCTGGTAGGAAAACCGAATCAATGAGGGACTTCTACCTGTGTTATCATGCAGTTCTCACAAACACATTAGTCCCTCAACCAGGTTTGTCGTCAATACTCCAAAACCAACTAGGGGTGGCACTAGATGCACTTACAATCTCCCCCTTTTTGGTGATTGATGAAAAACTGGTTGAAGTTTTCCATGGGGAATAAAATATGTGAAATTGTAACAGATAGTGTATTGTCTTCATAAGTGGCAAAGGCTCCCCCTGAAGATGTGCATATAAGTAATTTGCTTTTGGAATGCAAATGCACATGGCAGGTTGTACTTGTGGAGATCCTCTTCAACTTATGATTGCAATTCATCATGCATGATTTGATATAACGAAGATAATGACATGCATAATGAAAAATGGACGTCTGAAAAATGACCTAAGTGCGGAAGTTATCATCGCACATGCGGAATTTATCATCGCATCACAGAATAGCAAATAAGTAGCAGACGACCATCGAGTTTAAGTGTTACAACTCAAAGAACCAAATGTATCGAAAAGCGAGAGTTGTAAGCACTTGGCAAAAGTAGCAAAAAGTAAAGCAACCACCCATATGGACCCGCTTGAAGACTATCAACTCATATGCTTCTCCCCCTTTTGTCAGTAAGGACCAAAAAGGTTTGAAGACATAGAGCGCCTACTCGTTCCCATGAGGTGCAGGCGAGGCAGCAGGGTCGTTGTTGAGGTCCGGTGGTGCAGAAGAACTTGGTGCAGTGTCGACACGCGCTGAAGTTTGAGGAGGTGAAGTTGCATCATCTTGGTCATCAATGACTCTGGCATTCACTGTCGCAGCTGAGGACGAATAGTCAGAGTCTTCAAGTGAGGGAGTCCGACACAAGTGAGCATTCCTTGGAGGAGTTGAGTCAAACTTGAATCTTTCGGTGAAGCCATCGTCTTGCAGATCAGCTTCAGCACTAAGCAATGTCAAACTCTTCCAAGACCTCCAACAGGTTTCATGAGTAACAAAGGCATTCTTGGTGGCAAGATTGCAAATGCGATTGACATCCACCAAGAGGCTTTGCATCTAACGCTTAAGCTAGTTGTGATGCTTGTCCTGTTTCTGGTGTAGCGCGATGAGAAGATCTCGGTCATTGAGAACACGAGATCGCCTCCGAGGCCATTGGGCAATGGTGCTTTCAGTGGCGTCAGTTTGAGCGCGAGGGGCACGTGTGTTACCAGCCAAGGGATAAACACGAGAGACTGCCTGAACTGCTTCAATGGGCTGGGTGAAGCTTTGACGATCAGCATTGCGAAGATAAATGGGATCCTTAGCAGGCTCTGGGTAAATAGCTTCAACAGACAGATCAACCTCTGGCAAGAATAAAAGATGATTGCGCGCAGACGGCTGATAGTTGAAGGCAGAGTGAAGCTTGATAAGACGCATTACCCATGGAGCATAGAACTTCAACCCAAAAATGTCGGAGCCAGATGTAGCCAATTGTCTGATGAAAAAGTCTTGAGCATTGAAGCTGATGCCATTGAAGATATAGAAAACCAAAGTCTTCATTGCTCCTTCAAGCTTCGCTGCAGATGAATGTCCTTTGACAGGCCATAGAGTTTTTCTGATGATATGATAAATGGTGCGAGGCAGATATTCTAGGTCTTCAACAAAGAATTCAGATGGGTAGTCAGCGTCGTGAGGCAAAGGCTTCATCATGCTCAACATTTGTCTCATGTTGGGTTCTGGCTTCTGAAAAATACTCTCCAAAGCATTCTAGTGTTGTTGACAACCTGGTTCATAGTATTCACCAGGAGTGGGCAGGCCTGTGAGCTCAATGATATCAAGAGCTTTGGCTTCATGATGGACATTGCCTGTCATCCACTCAAGGACCCAAGTCTTTGGATACCTGTTGTAGCCTCGAATGTGAAGAGTTGCATAGAACTGTAACAGAAGCTCTTCATTCCAGTGTTCCTTGTCTGTGACAAATTGCAGGAGTCCAGCGTCTCTGAAGCAATCCAACGCTTCTTCTAGACAGGGCAGGCCAGCTAGAGCTTCAGTGTCAAGACGCATATGGGGAAATATGCGCCCTTGATTGTATAAGACACAGGAATAGTAGCTGCGCTGCTGATAGCTCCAGAACCGATCCGATGAAATGCGAGGTTTGGTGTAAGGGTTCTTGGCGCTGTTGAAGAAGGTGTTATGTGCCACGAAGCCATTCACATTGAAGACCCTAGGTGAAGTTGCAATGCCTGGGAATCTTGGAAGTCTTGGCTTGGGCTTCTGGACTTGAGGTCTGTGCTCGACATGATAGTCAAATTGTGGACCCGCAGCAGGTGGAGGAACCAGAATGGGCCATCAGACCATAACAGGCTGACCACGATCAAATGCCAGCTCAATTGTATGAGGTCTTGGAGGGGGTACAGGAGCATTGGCATTGTCGTTGACATGGGCTTCAGGGGCCACATTGGCTTCAGGTGCTTCAGTATTGGCTTCGGGCGCTGCAGTGGCTTCAGGTGCATGCACTTCTGGCACCGCATTAACTTCAGGCGCCACATTAGCTTCAGGCGCCACATTAACTTCAGCCATGACAACGTCATTGGCTTTAGTGGTGATGTTGGTGGCCGCCTCAGTATTGTTAACCTCCACTTCAGGAGCTGGAGGGTCGGACACATTTTCCTTGAGAACAAAATCTTGGTGGGACGGGGGTGTAGCAACTCTTTATACTTCAACTCTTGGTTCTTCTTCTTCATCGGCTGATGCAGCCAGAATATCTTCAGCCGTTTTGGCTTCAGACTCAGAGACGTTCATAGTTGGAGGGACTTGGGGCCTTGATCCTTTGTGAAGCCTGCGGAATGCTGGCAACACTTGTGGAGATGGAGTCGGCTGGGCCTCAAAGTCATCGTCATCTTGTGGTTGGGGAGCACTTGGGGTGTCTTGTTGTTGTGGGTGATCAGCCCATGATGCATCCTGAGTAGTTGGCGTCAGAGGACGACCAATGCTGATGAGCTCGCTGTGCGTGAGCACAGGCGATGATACCAAATTGCGCTCGATCTAAGGAAGGACTTCATCATATTCAACATTGTCGTGAGGACCAATGTCTTCAGCTGCGGTGGGGTCAACAGCTGGATTGTCTTCAGCTTCAGGAGCCTCTATGGAAGCAGGCTCATGAACTATCAACTGGCACTCTTGATGTTTGGACGCAGGACGAGCCACAGAGATTGGCTCGACATCAAGGGGCTCTGTGGGAGCAGCCCGGTCTCTCTTCTTGGTTTCCCGTTTCTTGGTTGGGGGAGCATCATCAGTGGTGGCTTTGGTCTTGCGTTTTCTGGCTTCGGCTTTAGCTACCCTTGTTTTCTTGAGTTTGGAAGCCACTGTGGGGACCTTAGGCTTCGAGCCTGCCATACTGGCTGGGAAGACAATGCAAGGTTCTTCCTGCCTTGATGCTTCTGGTTCTGCCACAGCTGGCTTCTTCTTCTTCTTGGCAGCCATTCTGGGGTCGATGCCTGGTCGCCCAAAGCCTTGCGCTTTTCAGCTTCATTGTATCCTTGAACACATTTGGTAGCAAGATCCTTCATGTGCTCACGAGAACCTTTGGCTTCTTCGCGTTTCTTGTGGAATGCTTCCTTGAGCTCATGCATCATGACCTTGAAGTTTTGAATGTCTTCAACATTGAGCTTGGCCATGTGCTTCTTGAACTGAGCCTTTTCATAATCGATCTTATGCTTCAGCTCAACAATTTTCTGAGCTAGAGCCAGCTCAGGAGCAATGGCTCCATGGAAGGCGACGCTGAGGCCAATAGGAAGCTGAAGATCATCAAAGCTGACATTTGGGCTGTCAAACCACTCATCAATAAACTTGTTTAAGATTTCCACATCAAAGAGAGGGAGATCATTGAAGATTTCCGCCTCTTGCTTGCTCTTGATCAACTGCTCAAGAGCGTCATCGCCAAGATCGTCGTCACTGGACAGATCAATGGCGTCATTTTCATTTCGCAAAACAGCAGCAGGGGTCAGTGCTTGACCAGTGGGTTGCATGGGCTTCTTCACTTTGGCGGGCTTGGAGATGCATGAAAGATCTTCAGACTGCACACTGTCTTCAGGAGGTGCAGTGGCCAGAGGCTTCACTCGTGAAACCTTTGGTGCAGGGGAAGGCTTCGAAGCTTTAGGTTTCTTCAGCTTCTTTGGCTTCAGTGGTGCAGGCGCTTCGTCGGAATCAGCGTCATCTGCAGGTTGATCCACGACTGCCCCTTGAACCTTTATGTGAGTGATGAGACCTTCTAAGTTATAGAAGGGCCCAACCAGATTGGGTTCAGCTTCGCGTGTGCCGTCAGCACGAGGAGCAGAGGGGCCTAGATTGAAGTCTAATCCCCGCAACTTCTTGTTTTCTTTGGCCGAGTTCTTGGCAAACTGGAAGTTGCGCTTGAACAGATTGTCGTCACGGCACCATAGTAATGAAGATGGGTCTGCATCTGCAGGCTGTGGTCCATGGACCATGCAAGGATAGAAGCCTTGTTCAATGGCTTCAGCTCTGGACCTAGGTTGAAGGTTTTTGTACAAGATGTCTCCCCAGGGTCGCTTGATGGCATTCTTCTCAGCATATTTCTGGGTCACGAACCTATACTTGTACCATTGTTCTGCCCAATATCTTCGAATCCATTGGATTTGGGTTTTCCGCTGATTGTAGTCCTCCTATGGATCTGTCTTGTACAGCTCATAGAGGACAGGAGGCAAATCTCTTGAGGTGTTTCCACGGCGCTGTCTGCCACCCTTCCTTGCAGACTTCTCTGTTGCCATGAAGTTTAGACTGAAAGGCTTCAACACTGTCAAAGTCTTCCGTCTATTGGTCAGACAAGAACTGGCTTCAGGAGAATTTATATGATGCTGTAAGAACTCTGCAAATGAATGCAGACTATGAGAACCAAGGGATTCTCCCACGGACATGTACCTGTGACAGCATTAAAGGTGCGAGGGAAGGGGAAGAGGTCATATGCATTCTCAGAAGATTTTGAAGATAAATCAGTTTAGAAGACATTGACCTCGTAGTGCGAAGACATTCACTCATATGTAGAGAGTTGGTTTCAGATTTGTACGAATCCACGAATAAGTACAAGTGAGGAATCTAACTACCTTGTGAAGCATAAGTGAACATACTAGTCATGCTATGAGATGCAGAATGAGATAGATCCAACTTGTGGGAATAGAAACCACTTGTGGTTGAAAAGGATGAATCTATCAGATCAAAAAGACTGTAAAAGGAGGTTTTATTTACCACATGAGGAACTGCTAGATGGAGTGGGAGAGGAGGCCGAGTAGTTCGATCTTTCGTGCCCTAACTTGGCGATGGAGGACACCTACAGCGACGGCGGAGAAGACGATGTCCGTGGCCGGCGTGAGGACGGCGTCGGTGAGGTCGCGGCAGCTAAGCGCTTCGTCGCCAGTGTCGTCGAGTGCTAGCGGTGGCGCTAGGGTTTGTGCGAGAGTGGAATAAGAGATAATGACTGGGGTGAGGCATGTATTTATAGAGACAGGGACGGCATAACGTTATTACGCAGGTGCCCCTGGCGGTTCACATCTGAAGGACATGTGGCGATCATGCAACACATTGGAGGTTGATCCATGTTCCCACGCACGCCTGGATTGTCGGGTGGTCGTTCCCACTTCTCCGGTTTTCAGGCAAAAGGATTGAGCATTTAAAAACGGATTTAATGTTTGTCTCTGTATCTCCTGCTGACAAGGACACAGCGAAGGCATTCGACAGTTTCAATAGAATGCATATGATTTGGATAGATAGACTTGAGACATGAGCATAGAAAGGTTAGGGTCCGATCACATTCACTTAGTTCAAAAGATTCAACGTGAAGACATAGCTATAAGTGAATGCTGTAGAGGACAGAAACTAAATTGAAGATAAACATGAGGCCATGTTAACATTGAGGACAAACAAAATGCGAAGACTTTGCAAATGTAACGCCATGTGAAAAACACTTCTAAGGGAAGAATTTGGTAATGGCGTTACCCACCGTATAGGAAGTACTAGACCCAGACACGGCGCACAATTATCGTGGCACTCCAAAGTCAAATTCCACGTTAATGTATTCACACTCAAAATGTAAGTCTTCATTGATTGAAGAAATACTTTACTTCGTGTGTTGCACATCTAAGTCATCAACATGCATACATGTTAGGATGTGTGCTTGATCATAGGACATTTGAGGATTCCAAGATATTTAGCTCACACCGTAACTTTCAAAACCTCTTCTCATCCAAGGGCTTTGTGAAGATATCTGCCAGTTGCTCTTCAGTGATGACGTGTATGATATCAATATCTTCCTTCATGACATGATCTCTGAGAAAGTGATGACGAATTTCAATGTGCTTTGTCTTTGAGTGCTGAACTGGGTTGTTTGCAATCTTGATGGCGCTTTCGTAGTAGCAGTAGAGTGGAACGTGCTTCAGATGAATGCCATAGCCTTTGAGTGTTTGCTTCATCCATAGAAGCTGAGCATGGCAAGATCCAGTAGCAATGTATTCAGATTCAGCAGTGGAGAGAGATACGCAGTTCTGCTTCTTTGAAGACCAACATACAAGTGATCGTCCCAGAAAGTGATGTGTGCCTGATGTAGACTTGCGATCCACCTTGTCACCAGCATAATCAGCATCCGAGAATCCAACTAGATCAAACTCTAAGCCCTTTGGATACCATAATCCTAGTGTTGGGGTGTGAGCCAAATATCGAAGAATTCGCTTCACAGCTAAGTGATGCGATTCCTTTGGTGCCGCCTGGAATCGGGCACACATGCAAACACTAAGCATGATATTTGGCCTAGATGCACATAAATAAAGCAAAGAACTAATCATGGAGCGGTATACCTTTTGATCGAACTCTTTACCATTGTCGTCGGGACCTAGATGGTGTTTAGCTGGCATTGGCGCCGTGTAACCTTTGCAGTCTTGCATTCCAAACTTCTTCAGGAAGTCTTTGAGGTATTTCTCTTGAGATATGAAGATGTCGTTGCGTTGCTGTCATATTTGAAGACTAAGGAAGAACTTCAGTTCACCCATCATGGACATCTGATATTGCTCTTGCATCATATATCCAAACTCATCACTGTATTTCTGGTTGGTGCAGCCGAAGATAATGTCATCCACATATATTTGGCACACAGACAGTTCACCATCATATGTCTTCATGAAGAGTGTGGGATCCAAAGAACCAGGTTTGAAGCCTTTGCTCTTCAGGAAGTCCTTGAGTGTGTCATACCAAGCACGAGGGGCTTGTTTGAGGCCATACAGTGCCTTGTTGAGCTTATAAACCATGTCAGGATGTTTTGGATCTTCAAAGCCAGGCGGTTGTGCAACATACACTTCTTCTTCAATCTTGCCATTGAGAAAATCACTCTTCACATCCATTTGATACAGAAGAATGTTATGATGATTTGCATAGGCCAGCAGTATGCGTATAGCTTCAAGCCTAGCCACAGGAGCAAATGTTTCATCGAAGTCAATTCCTTCAACTTGAGTGTATCCTTGAGCAACGAGACGAGCTTTGTTTCTGACAACTTGACCATGCTCATCTTGCTTGTTGCGATATATCCATTTAGTGCCTATGATATTGTGCTTACGAGGATCAGGACGCTTGACTAGTTCCCATACATTATTCAGCTCAAATTGTTGAAGCTCTTCTTGCATTGCTTGAATCCATTCAGGCTCCATGAAGGCTTCATCAACTTTCTTGGGTTCAGATATTGAGACGAATGCGAAGTGTCCACAGAAATTTGCTAGTTGTGTTGCCCTTGAACGAGTGAGTGGACCAGGTGCATTGATGCTACTGATTATTCTCTCAATCTGTACTTCATTTGCAACACGAGGATGAACAGGACGAAGATTTTGCTCTTGCTGATCATTGTCATCGTTAGAAGGATTGTCTTCAGGCTGAGCATTATCTTCAGGTTGATCATGTGCAGAGATGATGAGTTCCTCTTCAGGCTGAGCTTCAGACGGTATGATTTCTCCAGTTCCCATAAGCTTGATGGATTCACTGGATGGAACTTCATCTAGCACATTTGGCAGGTGCTCTCTTTGCGAGCCGTTAGTCTGATCAAACCGCACATCCACAGTTTCAACCACTTTATAGTGAAAGAGGTTGAAGACTCTGTAGGAGTGCGAATCCTTTCCGTATCCAAGCATAAAACCTTAATGTGCTTTCGGTGCAAATTTTGAAGTGTGATGTGGATCCTTGATCCAACACCTGGCACCAAATACTCTGAAGTAACTGACATTTGGCTTCTTACTAGTGAGGAGCTCATAGGATGTTTTGTTCAGAAGCTTGTGAAGATAAACACAGTTGATAATATGGCATGCAGTATCGATGGCTTCAGGCCAGAACTTTCTTGGAGTCTTGTATTCATCGAGCATCGTCCGGGCCATCTCAATAAGTGTTCTGTTCTTGCGTTCCACGACGCCATTCTGCTGCGGCGTGTATGGAGCTGAGAACTCATGAGTGATGCCCAAAGTATCAAGATAAGTGTCGAGGACAGTGTTCTTGAATTCAGTGCCATTGTCACTTCTGATGTGCTTGATCTTGACGCCATAGTTGTTCATGGCTCGATTGGCGAAGCGTCTGAAGACATCCTGCACTTTCGTCTTGTAGAGGATTATATGCACCCATGTATATCTTGAATAATCATCAACAATGACGAAGCCATAGAGACAAGCAGTAGTAGTAAGAGTTGAGTAGTGAGTGGGACCGAAGAGGTCCATGTGTAGTAGTTCGAAGGGCTGAGTCATTGTCATGATTGTCTTCGAGGGATGCTTGGCCCTCGTCATCTTTCCAACTTTACAGGACCACATAGGTGATCCTTCTTGAACTTGACGCCCTCGATGCCTATGACATGCTTCTTCTTTCCAAGAGTGTGCAAGTTCCTCATGCCAGCATGCCCTAGCCTCCGATGCCAGAGCCAGCATTCTGAAGCTTTTTCTAGAAGACATACGGTAAGCTGTGGTCCTGCTGAGAAATCTACCACGTACAAATCATCTTTCCGATACCCTTCAAAGACTAGAGACTTGTCAGATTCCATTAGAACAAGGCGATATTTTCCAAATATCACAACCATGTTTAAATCGCAAAGCATTAAGACAGACATTAAGTTGAAATCAAGGGATTCAACAAGCATCACTTTATCCATGTGTTGATCCCTTGAGATTGCAACTCTACCTAGACCCAATACCTTGCTTTTACCAGTATCAGCAAGTGTGATGTGACTCTTGTCAGATGGACGTAAAGTTGAGTCCATGAGAAGACTTCGCTTGCCAGTCATGTGATTAGTACACCCACTATCAATAATCCATTCTGAAGCAGCTGGTGTCATACCCTACAGTGCAGTTAGGGGGGTAGGCTTCACGAAGAGAATTGTGAAGCATAAACATTGACGAGCAAGTGGATTATGAAAGCTTAGATTGAGGTTAGGACTGATAGGGAAAGTAGCAAGCGACTCAGGAACACAATACATAATAAGACCATTTGGGCATTTGATCTTGCGCCCTACAAGATGTTTAAGGTCCCCAGCAATAGCTTCAGACGAATTTGATTTTCGGCTGGAGACCCTTCCCTGCAAAAGAGAGTTAAGCTTTCTTAGCCCCCCACATCTTCAAGGGTGGCTTCGAAGCAATGAGTCTAAGTGTAGCATCTGAGAACTTTGGCTTTGAAGCCCTAGCAAATAGTCTTGCAAGAGGGCAATAGTACTCATAAGAATAAGCAAAGTAGTTCTTGGTCTTATGAACATGACGATTTGATGAAACGCGCTCATATTCATAGGCCTGAGTATGGTTTCCCTGCAAAATATTTGCGTTAGTGCGACTCAGGTGAGTCCTCTGTCTCTATGAAGCCTTTGGACCATATGAAGCCTGTGGTCTAGGTTTTATCTTCTTCACTTGTGGTGTCATGATGACATTCACAGGAAGATTCTCTAGACACCTTTTCGGCACCTAGACTTTCTTCATAGGTGGCCCATTCCTGCAGTTAGTACCAATATACCTGGCAAACACTTCACCATTCTGATTCTTAAACAGTTTATAGTTTGCATCAAAGGATTCATCAATAACAATGGGATTAGCACAAGTGAAGCCAGATAGGGTGGATGGATCCACTGAAGGCTCCTTTGCAGCAACCCATGTGGTTTTGGGGTACTGCTCAGGTTTCTAGTAAGAGCCATCAGCATTAATTTTCCTTTCGAACCCAACACCCTCTTTCCTAGGGTTTCGGTTTAGGATCTGCCTTTTGAGGACATCACATAGTGTCTGATGTCCTTTGAGACTTTTCTACATCCCTGTTTCAAGCAATGTCTTCAACCTAGCATTTTCATCAGCAATAGTAGTGGCATCCTCAGCAGATGGGTTAGTTACCACATCAACAGTTGAAGATATTGCAACAGTAGCAGCAGTAGAACATCCAGCAACAGAAGTAGCGTTGTCACGCTCAATGCATTTAAGACATGGTGGTTCAAATCCTTCCTGAGCGGAACTAATCTGTTTGGCGCGAAGTGACTCGTTTTCCTTTTGAAGATCTTCATGAGCCGCTCTCGATTTCTCAAGATCTTGCTTCCTTTGAAGATAATCATAGGAAAGCTTTTCATGAGTTGTTGAGAGCGTTTCATGACGACTTTTAAGTTCCTCATACTTAACATGAAGATTTTTTATGTCTTCAATTAAGGACTGAGATCGAGTCATTTAAGCGTCTAATAGGTCATCGCTTTTGTCTAACAGTTTTCGAATATGTTCCATAGCTTTATGTTGTTCAGTTGCAATTTTAGCAAGTGTTTTGTAGCTGGGTTTGGAACCACAATTAGAGTCATCTTCACTGGATGTTTGATAGTGAGTAGTGCGTGAGTTTACCTTGGCACCGCGTGCCATGAAGCAGTAGGTGGGAGCGGAGTCGTCCTGGTCATTAGCATCGACGTCGGTGATGGAGTCATTGTCTTCAATGTTGAAGATGGACTTGGCAACGTAGGCTGTAGCCAGACTTGCAATGCCAGAATCAGACTCCTCCTCAGACTCCACCTCCGCCTTCTCAGAAGCAGACTCCTCCTTTGAATCCATTTCCTTGCCAACAAACGCACGAGCCTTGCCAGATGAGCTCTTCTTGTGTGATGAAGACTTTGACGAAGACTTGGAAGAAGACTTTGAGTATTTCTTCTTCTTCTTGTCGTCAGAATCATATTCCTTGCTCTTCTTCTTATTATCATTGTCCCACTGCGGACACTCAGAGATGTAGTGGCCAGGTTTCTTGCACTTGTGGCATGTTCTCTTCTTGTAGTCATGAGCAGAAGCTTATTCATTCCTTGAGCTAGATCGCGAGGACTTTCTGAAGCCTTTCTTCTTGGTGAATTTCTGGAACTTCTTCACAAGCATAACAAGCTCCTTTCCAATGTCTTCATGATCATCAGAACTGCAATCAGAGTCTTCTTCAGATGAGGAAACAGCTTTTGCCTTCAAAGCACGAGTTCGCCCATAGTTGGGACCGTAGATATCTCTTTTCTCAGAAAGCTGAAACTCATGTGTGTTGAGCCTTTCAAGTATGTCAGACGGATCGAGTGTCTTGAAGTCAGGGCGTTCTTGAATCATCAGGGCTAGGTTGTCAAACGAGCTGTCAAGTGATCTCAGGAGTGTCTTGATGACTTCATGCTTGGTGATCTCAGTAGTGCCGAGGGCTTGAAGCTCATTTGTGATGTCAGTGAGTCGATCAAACGTGAGCTGAAGATTCTCATTGTCGCTTCTCTTGAAGCGGTTGAAGAGGTTGCGAAGGACACTGATTCTTTGATCTCTCTGAGTTGAGACGCCTTCGTTGACCTTGGAGAGTCAGTACCAGACTAGCTTGGATGTTTCCAGAGCACTCACACGGCCATACTGTCCTTTGGTCAGATGACCACAGATGATGTTCTTGGCAGTGGAATCCAGTTGAACGAACTTCTTGACATCAGCAGCGGTGACACCTTCACCAGCCTTGGGGACGCCATTCTTGACGACATACCAGAGGTCGACATCAATGGCTTCAAGATGCATGCGCATCTTATTCTTCCAGTAGGGATATTCAGTTCCATCGAAGACTGGCACGCAGCGGAGACTTTGATTATCCCTGCAGTCGACATAGCTAAAACTCCAGGTGGTTAAACCGAATCACACAGAACAATGGAGTACCTTTCTCTGATACCAATTGAAAGTGCTAGTGATCGACTAGAGGGGGGTGAATAGGTGATTTTTATGAAAGTCTTCAAAACATGGAAGTTTCGAAGACAAACGATAGAAACAAACCTATTACCATGCAGCGGAAGGTAGACTACACTAAGCAAGCCATAGTCAAGTATTCAATGAGATGAAAGCACAAAGACTAATAGCAGCTAGGCAGTATGGATTAGGATGAAAGATAGTACGAAGCCAAACAGAACAAGCAGTCACACAGTGAAGACAAATAGATAATGCAAACGGGCAATGACTTCACAAGGACCAATCTGTAAATCAAGAGATGGGAAGATTGGAACCAGTGACTCGTTGAAGACAATGCTTTGTTGGACCAGTTCCAGTTGTTGTGACAACTGTACGTCTGGTTAGGGAGGCTGAGATTCAACTCAGAAGACCGCGTCTTCACCTTATTCCCTTGAGCTAAGGACACCCAGTCCTCGCCCAATCACTCTGGTAAGCCTTCAAGGTAGACTTCCAAACCTTCACAGACTTCGTTCACCGGTGATCCACAATGCCTCTTGGATGTTCAAAACGCGACGCCTAACCGGCTGGAGGATTCACAGTCCTCAAGTGTAATAAGTCTTCAGATCACACAGACAGGAAGACTTCAGTGATGCCTAACACTCTTTGGCTCTGGGTGTTTAGGGTTTTGTCCTCGCAAGGAATTCTCTCTCAAAGGCTTCGAGGTGGGTTGCTCTCAAACGACAAAAGTCGTACACTAACTCCGAGCAGCCAACCGTTTATGGTTGTAGGGGGTGGGCTATTTATAGCCACTAGGCAACCCGACCTGATTTGTCCGAAATGACCCTGGGTCACTAAGGAACTGACACGTGTTCCAACGGTCAGATTTCAAACACACACGACAACTTTACTTGGGCTACAAGAAAAGCTGACTTATCCAGCTCTGGATAAGATTTGCTTTCATTGTCTTCGCTCGAAGACATATGATTTTGGTTAAGCATCACTTCAGTCATTCTGACTTGTTCACTTGGGCCCCACTTAACAGTACGGTGGTTCCTATGACCCAACAAAGAAGAAAAAGAACGACGAAACAACTAAGTCTTCGTGCTCCATAGTCTTCACGCGATGTCTTCTTTTGTCATAGTCTTCAATGTGAATGTCTTCACATACCACCTTTGACTTCAATGTCTTCATACATTTTTAGGGGTCATCTCTGGTAGGAAAACCGAATCAATGAGGGACTTCTACCTGTGTTATCCTGCAGTTCTCACAAACACATTAGTCCCTCAACCAGGTTTGTCGTCAATACTCCAAAACCAACTAGGGGTGGCACTAGATGCACTTACAACTTCAATTCCATCCGCGATCAAGTCCAGGTGGGAGACATAGAGATTTGCAAGATACATACGGATCTGAACGTTGCAGACCCGTTGACTAAGCCTCTCTCATGAGCAAAACATGATCAGCACCAAGGCTCCATGGGTGTTAGAATCATTACTGTGTAATCTAGATTACTGACTCTAGTGCAAGTGGGAGACTGAAGGAAATATGCCCTAGAAGCAATAATAAAGTTATTATTTATTTCCTTATTTCATGATAAATGTTTATTATTCATGCTAGAATTGTATTAACCGGAAACATAATACATGTGTGAATATATAGACAAACAGAGTGTCACTAGTATGCCTCTACTTGACTAGCTCGTTGATCAAAGATGGTTATGTTTCCTAACCATAGACGTGAGTTGTCATTTGATAAACGTGATCACATCATTAGGAGAATGATGTGATTGACTTGACCCATTTCGTTAGCTTAGCACTTGATCATTTTAGTTTACTACTATTGCTTTCTTCATGACTTATACATGTTCCTATGACTATGAGATTATGCAACTCCCGATTACCGGAGGAACACTTTGTGTGCTACCAAACGTAAAAACATAACTGAGTGATTATAAAGGTGCTCTACAGGTGTCTCCGATGGTACTTGTTGAGTTGGCATAGATCGAGATTAGGATTTGTCACTCCGATTGTCGGAGAGGTATCTCTGGGCCCTCTCGGTAAGGCACATCACTATAAGCCTTGCAAGCAATGTGACTAATGAGTTAGTTGCGGGATGTTGCATTACGGAAACGAGTAAAGAGACTTGCTGGTAACGAGATTGAACTAGGTATTGAGATACCGACGATCGAATCTCGGGCAAGTAACATACCGATGACAAAGGGAACAACGTATGTTGTTATGCAGTTTGACCGATAAAGATCTTCGTAGAATATGTATGAGCCAATATGAACATCCAGGTTCCGCTATTGGTTATCGACCGGAGACGTGTCTCGGTCATGTCTACATAGTTCTCGAACCCGTAGGGTCCGCACGCTTAACGTTCGGTGACGATGGGTATTATGAGTTTATGTGATTTGATGTACCGAAGTTAGTTTGGAGTCCCGGATGAGATCAGGGACATGACGAGGAGTCTCCAAATGGTCGAGACGTAAAGATCGATATATTGGACGACTATATTCGGACATCGAAAAGGTTCCGAGTGATTCGGGTATTTTTCGGAGTACCGGGGAGTTACGGGAATACGAGGAAGAAGTATTGGGCCTCATGGGCCAAGTGGTGGAAGAGAGGAGGCAGGGCGCGCGGCCCTCCTAGCCCAAACCGAATTGGACTAGGGGGCCGGCCCCCCTTTCCTCCTTTCCTCCCTCTCCTTCCTTCCCCGGCCCTTGCAGGGCGCGCCAGGAGGAGGAGTCCTCCTAGTAGGAGTAGGACTCCCAGTCCTACTCCTACTAGGAGGACTCCTCCTCCTGGCGCGCCCTGCAAGGGCCGGCCGGCCTCCCCCCTTGCTCCTTTATATACGGGGGCAGGGGGCACCCTACAACACACAAGTTGATTGTTCCAAGCTGTGTGCAGTGCCCCCCTCCACCATAATCCACCTCGATCATATCGTAGCGGTGCTTAGGCGAAGCCCTGCACGGTAGCAACATCATCACCGTCATCACACCGTCGTGCTGACGGAACTCTCCTGTGAAACTCTGCTGGATCGGAGTTTGTGGGACGTCATCGAGCTGAACATGTGCTGAACTCGGAGGTGCCGTGCGTTCGGTACTTGGATCGGTCGGATCATGAAGACGTTCGACTACATCAACCGTGTTCTCATAACGCTTCCGCTTACGGTCTACGAGGATACGTAGACGATACTCTCCCCTCTCGTTGTTGTGCATCACCATGATCTTACGTGTGCGTAGGATTTTTTTTGAAATTACTACGTTCCCCAACAGAAAGGGGCGCCTCCCCTATTGGGCCTTGGTGGCCCAATTCTCCCTCCACCTCTTGGCCTTTTAATCCCCATTGATATAAATGACCTAGGGGCCCTAGACTGACTTCTGGTAAGATGAGGCACCCGTTGGTTGTAACATCATCAATCACGCCGTCCCCGTCGTCGGCGCAGTGTTCGTCTGCTTCGTCGCCTCCATCTACCCGTCACAACTACACCAACTACTCCTAGCACATACCGACCCACGCGGGCTCTCCCCTCGTTGTCGGCTTCTCGAGCTTCATCGTAAGGCGACATCAATGGCGAGCCATGTGTGGGTGCGACACCAAGGTGGTCGAGGCATTCCCCACCATGATGTACATGGAGGCCAAGGCATTGTGCATCGGAAAGAAGGCGGCACCCGCACTTCAGTGCTGACGTGGCAGCCATTAATTTGGTTAGAGTCAACAATCCCGGCCCTTGGTGCCATGTCATCAAATCCACTCCTAAAACGCCCAAGGTTTAAAACGACTGGGATTAGCGAGGTAAGGGTGCCGATTTCAACAATTTGAACTTGGGGGTTTATTTCCGTGGAGCTCTAAAATCTCAGGGTTTAAAATAGACTCCACTCTCCACAGAATGACGACCCCATCAATCTAGTTCGTGCTGATTCGGCCCAAACGTCACAGTTTGACCCAAGAAACATGTGTGTCCAATTAAGACATGGGACCTCCTATTTCGTGCGTAGGGTGACGCCTGACGGCCAAACGCACCCCCTCCCACGTGCGTGCCTTTGGGCCCCCATGTGCGAGGGTGGCGCCCCTGTTTTTTTCCTTTCTATCCTTTCCTTTTTGTTTTTTTGCTTCATTAAAAAATGTCAGGGATTTCGAACAAATATCAAATTTCAAAAAATATTCTCAAATTCATAAATTTTCCATGAGTTCAAAAAATCTTCTTGAATTTAAAAATTATTGAATTAAACAAAAATCAAGAATTCAAAAATGATTCACGAATTTTACAAAAAAATAATGAGTTCAAAAAATGTTCATGATTTTTTTACGAATTACAGAAAATATTCAAGAATTTGAAATAGTTTGCAATTTCAAAAAATGTTCATGAGTTTGATTTTTTTCTTGAATTAAAAAATGTTCATATATTTGGAAAAGATTCCTAAATTTGGAAATTGTTCTTGTTTTTTTTAATATGTATTTGAAACTTGTTCATGATTTACAAAAAATCATGAATTTTAAAGTGCTCACGATTTTAGAAAACTTGTTCATGATTTTTTTTAAAATAATCGTCGGATTTGAGGAAAGAAAAAAGCAAAATATGAAACGAAACAGAAGAACCAGAAAAGAAAAATAAAAACAACAGAAAGAAAACGGACAGAAAAACGCAGAAACCGACTAACAACAGGCCGTCACATTACCGCGCGCACAAACGTCAAGGCTGTTGCCTTACTAAGCAGGCCCAGCTTTCTCAAAAAAAGAAAAAAAAAACTAACTAAGGCCCAGCAGAGGCGCCGTTTGAGAAGAAAGTGGAAGTGCAGGATGTATCATCATCTCCTGCAAGGCTGCCGACTCCAGAGCTCACACAGTGCTGGACGCGCCGCGACGAGTCGGAGGGGAAAGATCAAGATGGAGGCGGCCGCCTCGAATCCATCGAGCAAGAGGTTCGATCGCTCCGCCTCCCTCCCCTTTCCCGTACGCCGCTCGCAGCAAATTTACTTACTGGGATTTCTGTCGCGCCGCTGCTATGTGCGTGATTTAGGATCGCCCTGGTCACCGGGGGGAACAAAGGGGTCGGGCTGGAGACGTGCAGGCAGCTCGCGTCCAAGGGGCTCAAGGTCGTGCTGACGGCGAGGAACGCGGCGAGGGGGCTGGAGGCGGTGGAAGACGTCAGGCGCTCCGGTGCTGACGCTGTTTTCCATCAGTTGGATGTCACCGACCCTAACAGCGTCGCCCGGCTGGCAGATTTCGTCAGGGATCAGTTCGGGAAGCTCGATATCCTGGTATGTGTTATTGTGTGTCTCTGCTTTGCGCTTTCAAGATTAAGACCTCGCGGATTTGGGGTCGGGCAAGGGGGTATTCATACTGACTGTTCCACGGAGAGCTCGTCAGATAGAAGTATGCATTTTATTCAGACTCTTTAAGTGTTAGTTGAACTTAGCAAAATTACATTGAAGAAATTTTTACTCAGCACATTGTTGCATTGAATAATTACAGAATGAATTTAAGAGTTCCGTTTAGAAGTATAGGTGCCGTAGATTTCTTTCTTTTACCTGGCTTGTACTAGTTAAAGCTGAAATGATGTTCTTACAGATCTTGTAAGCTTGACTTGGCTGTTCAGATTATCGACTTCTTATTGGCGATTATTCAGAAGTGGTTTGTCTCGATTTTTTTTAATTCGTCACCATGATTATGTGATTTTTTTATGTGTAGATAAACAATGCAGGCATTTCAGGCGTTGATCGAGATCCAGTTCTGGTTGCGAAAGTTAAAGAACAGGTGAATGCAGCAAAAATTTGTGATGTACTGCGTATTGATTTGCAGTTTGTCAGCAGTTAATATATACATCTATTTCAGAATCAGGTTGAGTCAACAAAATAATACTCCCTCCGTTCCCAAATAGATGACTCAACTTTGTACTATTGTTAATACAAAGTTGAGTCATCTATTTTGGAACGGAGGGAGTAGTTGTTTCTGTAGTTGTTGGTTGCTATTAGAACGTTTTTAACACTACACTAGTGTCAAAAACGTTCTTATATTATGGGACGGAGGGAGTATCTATCAACGCAGACATAAACGTCATCATTTCTTGTAATAACTACTGGAATGTACTCTACTTTGAGAAAACACATCACACCTGATGCTGTGATACATGATGTAAATAGAAATTTGGATTGTAGAAACCATTCATCAACCACAACATCGACATAAATATCATTCTATTGTAACTACTGAGCATAGTTTAGTTTGAGAAAACACATCATGCTGATGTTGCAATACAAGATGACAATCGAAGTTTACATTGTAGAAAAGCATCCATCAAAGTTGACAATCCTAAAATTGTACATTAGTGACAGCGTGTTTATTTAGTGAATTTTGTGTTAAA
>NC_041382.1:616742544-616860549 GCF_002162155.2 Triticum dicoccoides | reverse complement strand
GTACATATTACATATAGAAGCTATGGATATATTATCTTTTATGATGTGCAAACAGAATTCCTCAGGAACTAATACTCAATTCTTTCCATTTATTAATTTAATTTCTAGAACACTTCTATTCCAAGATTATATTTGTACCGAACAGAGTAGATTTTAAGTTGGTCAGAAAAATAACTTCTACTCCCTCCAATCCAAATTAATTGACACAACTTTAGTATAACTTTGTACGGAAGTTGTACTAAAGCTGCATTTGGATCGGAGGGAGTAGTTTAATTGGTGATTCACTTCATATACATTTAATTGGATTTTTTTACCAAGCAAATCAATCTTAGATGGGCATGCCTTACCAGACTCACTTGGCTCCTAAACACCTGCATTTTAACAAGACGTGGTATAACAATTAACCTGTCTATGCATGGATAGGTTGAAAGCATGGATGTAGATCAGAGAGTTCAATGGATGAAAGAAAATTCCAAGGAGACATATGAGGAAGCAAAAGAATGCATGAGAACAAACTACTATGGGGCAAAGCTTGTCACAGAGGCACTACTTCCTCTTCTTCAGTTGTCCTCCTCTGGGAGAATTGTCAATGTCTCATCAGGTTTTTCACTGCTAAGAGTAAGTATTGTTAACCATGTTGCAGGTCGTACAAGACAAATTACCAGTTTCACAAATTAGATTTAAACATTATCTGTGCCACAATATATATTTCCGCCATAACTTTCTCAATCACTTTGTTTTGTTTCGAGTTTTCGAAAAGTATCTATGCAGCCTTGCATTGTGTCTTCCAAGATATTATTATTTCCTGAGCAGAGAAATTCCTTATCCCTTATTGCAGTGTTTTTTTTTTCTCTCAGAAAGCATATGTTAAGAAACTAGTTCCTTTAAGTTAACAATAACTATTGTTTCCTGAGCAGAACTTCAACAGTGAAGAACTGAAGAATGAGTTTAACGACGTCGACAACCTTACTGAAAAGAGACTAGAGGAGCTGTTGGATTCATTCCTAGAAGATTTCAAGGCCAATTTGATAGAGGCACATGGGTGGCCGACCGGTGGCTCGTCAGCGTACAAAGTCGCCAAAGCTGCCCTCAATGCTTACACAAGGATTCTCGCCAAGAAGTACCCTAGGATGCGCATCAACTGTTTGACGCCTGGTTATGTCAAGAGCGACATGTCGATGCACATGGGAGTTTTGACGCCTGAGGAGGGCGCTAGCAACCCGGTGAAGGTCGCTCTCTTGCCCGACGATGGCCCGACGGGTGCTTATTTTGATAGGGATGGCGTGGCCTCGTTTGTGTGACTCTGTCGTACGTGTAATGGTTTCGTCCGGTTTTACTTTCAGAATATGAGACACCTGTAACTGTAGTTGTCAATAAACATTGTGCAGTTTGACCTGTGCTGTGCGCTCAAATGGACATGCGTGTGTGTATGATCCATATTGGTCGATGAGGTCTATCGATCATGTGGGTATGTGTAGGGTCAAACAACGGGACAACACACACACACGATGACGTATGAGTGTTGCTGGCAGGCAATAGGATGACGTATGGGTATTGCTGGCTGATGGACATGCTTGGTTTGTTAACAAAATTAGCCAACCATCGTTTTGATGTGTGAATGTTTCGAACTTGCCAAATGTTGATCCTTTTGTGAGGTTGATAAATCATGCTCGATGTTGTGCCGGACAAAGACGACGAGCACCACAACGGCGACCGAGGACCGGAGCCGTTATAAGTATCTCTCCTAACTCCCGTAACCGTCTCAGATAACTTAGGATTTTCGGTCTCAGATTGTGAGGAGCGGCTCATCGACCTCTGCCAACTGCCATCGCACTTGCTGTTGGAGCTCGTGGATTCGTGGTGCGCCCTCATGGAAGGGGCCATCCTCCCCAACCTGCCAAACACGAGGTTAGCTGCTCTTGTCGTCGCCATGTAGCCTTGCAACTTGCAGAAATCTCATCGATTGCGGTTGATAGGGTCGCCGTCGTTACCGGAGGGAATAAGGGGATCGGCTTCGAGGTGTGCCGGCAGCTTGCCAGCGGAGGAATCTCCGTCGTCCTGACGGCCCGGGATGAGATGAGGGGCGGGGAGGCCGTCGAGAGGCTCAATGCGCTGGGGCTCTCTCATGTCGTCTTCCATCAGCTGGAGATCACGGACGCTTCGAGCGCCGCTGCGCTGGCTGGTTTTCTCAAGACCCGCTTTGGCAAACTAGACATTCTGGCAAGTTTTTTTCCTTTCATTTTAGTATACTAGAACAACGCCGGTGCGTTGCAACGGAATATAAATATTGTAGTACGGTTCGATTCTGTAAAAAAATGTTTATCAAATTCTACCCGTGAATTATCTTATATTTTGATTAAAAGTTTGATAAGTAAATTAAAATAAAATTGGTTATAAGTAAATTAAGGTAATTGATTATCATATATACTCCTACATAAAAGGTTGGATGAGGAGTTATCAAAACAAAGATGAAATGAGAACCTTACGTTCTTTTTGCGTAGTAGAGACTACAGCTGCTAGTTGCATCCAAGGTTTGAATCATCGGTGATGGATGGATGTGGTCGGATGATTTGCAGGTGAATAATGCCGCGGTTGGTGGGGTTGAGTACGGCCAGGAGTTCGATACCAACGAGGAAAAGGTGAGATCACGTTGTTGTTTTTTCTGGTTGGGTTTTTGTAATTTACTCCTGGAGGAACCAAGCCAAGAACCGATGATAGGCGTCAAGCACAGCGACCAATTTTACCTGATAGGTTCATTCGGTAAAATCGGCGCGACTTCTTTCTGAAATTGTTCGGTTCAGACACACCAGCTTGAACAAGTTTATTTGCCGATGCATAATACAACAGTTCAGTGGCCTGGATTTCCACGAGAGAGTTGAGTGGATGTTGAAGAATGCTCGGGAGCCCATCGACAGCGCGAAGAACAGCGTGAAGACGAACTACTACGGCACGAAGCATGTAATCGAAGCCCTGCTGCCTCTGCTTCAAGCTTCCTCCGAGGGAAGAATCGTGAACGTCTCCTCCAATTATGGACTCCTAAGAGTAAGTAAACTCTTAATTTTTTCACTGATCATTGTTAACCCAGTATCAGTACCACATGTACCGTAAGGGATTCCGTGGCATTATTTGCAGCATATCGGCAGCGAGGAGGTGAGGCAGGAGCTCAACGATGTCGATAACCTGACAGAGGGGAGGATGGACGATCTCCTGGAGAAGTTCATCAAGGACTTCAAGGCCGGCGAGTTGGAGATGCACGGGTGGTCTACGAAGTTCTCGGCGTACAAGGTGGCCAAGGCCGCCATGAACGCCTACTCAAGGATCCTGGCGCAGGGCCGGGCCGGAAAAATTCAAGGCCCTGTGCCAAACCCTAAAATTGGCCCTACCTCACTAAAAAAAATACATAAGTGGAGTATAACTATAATAATATGAAAATCATAATATCTTACATAATAGTGGGAAATACCAAGAATCATACCTATTTTTGGTTTTATAGTCTTCACTTAAGCAATTGAGACGGTGAGACCGTGTTAAAATGTTAACTTTTTTTGTTTCTTTAAACACATTTTGTGACCAGATTCATGTTTTCTAAATGAGCACATGGCTTGTATCTAGCGATATTAAACACCTGATAGATGAAAACAATAAAATTAGTTGCAATATTTTAGCAAAACTATATAGGAGGAAAAAAATCGAAACTCACAGTTAAAAGGGCTCACGGGATCACTGGTTATCAACGCTACGATGCTTAAAAATTAGAGATGTTGCGACCTTTCCCTGCCTTACTGCCGGTTGCCGTCTCGTTGGCCGATGGTCTGGCCGCCGCACGAATAAAGGAAGGGATGCTTCGCTCGCTCCTCTCGATCGCTGGACCCTGATGCTAGGAGGCGTCACAAACTCGAGATTTGGGCCTGCTTCAGGCGCGGGCGCGAGGATAGCAGCCCAGAGCCAGATAGAAGGGGCCCATTTATAAATAATAAAAGCCTAGCTCAAAAATCTGAGGCCCCTGAAAGCTAGGGGCCCTGTGCGGGGGCACAGGTTGCACCCCTTGGGCTCGGGGCTGTCCTGGCGAGGAGGCACCCTGAGCTGCACGTCAACTGCGCGCATCCAGGCTTCGTCAAGACCGACATGAGCATGGGGTCCGGGGTCCTGACGCCGGAGGAGGGCGCACGCAACTTGGTGAAGGTGGCGCTGCCGCCTGACGGCGGGCCGACTGGCGCGTATTTCGCCATGGGCGAGGAGGCGCCGTTCGTGTGAGATACCGGCGGCACGTGCGTGCGTGCCGTACACTTACTGATGCGTTACGTGCTAGTTTGAGATTGCGAATAATTAAGACGTGTCATTTATCTTTTTTCGACAAAGTGTGAGTTTTATTGACTCAATATTGTTGACAAATGATTGTGTTTGTTCCATATATACACCAATAATTCGTGCCGTAGTTGTCCTGCTTGTTTCCAAGTTTGTACTTTGTAATTAGGGTTCTCGCCGTGGATGAAACTAGGGTTAATTATCCTTTTGCCCTCAGTGGTGTCCATGTGCTCAGTTTTGCCCTCAGATGCAAATTGTCCTCAGTTTTGCCTCTAGTCCGAGCACAACAATTACGACGAGGCCAAACGGCCATATTTGAGTCCATTCCGTCCGCCGGCGTTAGTAGTTGTGAGTCCGGAGCTTACACGTGGGACCGCGTGGACGTGGGTCTGGAGCTGACATGTAGGCCCCTGCAACTAAATCCCCAAATCATTCTAGCTCACACCCATCCGCCCGGCCGGCTGTCCTGCGCCGCCGCCGCCGCCAACTGCGCCGCGGCCAGCACCTGCCCCGCCACCAGTTGCACGGCCTGCTCCGCCGCTACCTCCCTGCGCCTACGCTCCACGGCTCATTGTGACGCCCACCACCTTCCTGCGACGCCACGGGTGGGGCGCCCGCCACCTGTTCGATTCGCGGCGCGGCCTCCTTCCGTGCGCCCGGCCGGAGCGCTCAAAGGTGGGGGGCTGCTGGAGCTATTTGAACTAGGAGGAAGAACCCTAGGGCGAAATGGTGAGCAGCGGCGACCCCGGAGTATTTGGCGAGGCAGGCATCGGGCCGGAGATCCGCCGCGTCCACGACTGGGTTCCCGAGGGGTAAGTCTCGCCTCTTGTTTAGATTGAGCTTAGTTGTGCATTTGAACACTCGATTCGAGTAGGTTTGCCCAATTAGTGTGCTGATTGCGTCTCTGTTTTTCGCCTGTTAGGATGGAGTTGCGGTTTGCTTTCATGGTGCACATTAGAAGGGACCGGTACATGTTCGTTGCAAATAATAAGAAGAAATACCAAGGAGGTTTTGATTATCGGTTGCCAATGGCTAGTAATTGGAGTTTCAGACAATTTGGGGAGGTAATTTGTAGCCAATATCCTTGGGGTTTGCTTGATGAAGTGGTATACAAATACTATGATGGGGAAAAGAATTGGGTGACAGTTAGTAATGATGAAGAGCTAGCTACCATGTTTGTTAGGCATAAAGAGAAAGATAATTTTCATGTGAGGCTGCAAGTTGATGTGCTTGAGCAGGCATTTGGACCTAGGATGGCGGGTGCAACATCTCGAGGAGAATCAAGTCGTCGTAATGGCATCTCTAGCCAGAACAGTTCAGTTGGTGCACGGCGACGTGGTGGCTCGACAAGTGTGGGCAATAGCAGTAGGGTCCCCCTTGAAGTGGAGCATGATGGCTACAATTCTGGGGTTGATGAAGAGAAGTTATATTCTGATGTTATTCAGAATTTACGACGGGCACCTCGGGCTGAAAACCAAGATGAGGCTCACAATACAGTCCGTGTGGATGATGACGCGATGGGTGAGGACGAAGACCTTGCAGCTGTTGAATGGGACCCTTTGAACCCTCAAATGGAAGAATGTACAGTTTTTGCATCCATGAATGAGTGTAGAAATGCACTTGTGACATACTGCATCAAGGTAGTACGTACTTTCAAAGTTGACAAGAGCGATCAAGTACGTTACAGAGTGCACTGTCCGACTGAGGGTTGTCCATGGAGGCTGCTTGCAGCTAAAATGCGGAATAGCACTAATGTTCAGGTCAAAGTGAATCCTTTTAAGCACACATGCCAGGAATCAACCCTTAGGAAGGATACAATCAGTAGAGCCAAGTCAAGATGGGTGGCAGAAGAAGTAAAAAAGTGGGTGAAAGAAAACCAGCAAGTGGGTCCAAAGGAATTGCAGAAGAACATCAAAGATAAGTTCAGGATAGATTTACCATACATGAGGTTGTTCAATGGTAAACAACATGCTATGAATTCTATTTATGGTAAGTGGCAGGAAAGTTTTCAATTGTTGTGTTCATTCAAAGGTGAAGTGGAGAGGACAAGCCCAGGTAGTATTGTAGATATTGATCACCACACCGTGGAGTACACATTCAGGGGAGTGACAAAGACCAAGGAATGCTTTAGAAGGGTTTTTGTCTGCTTTGAGGCTTGTCGCCGGGGTTTTTTGGCAGGCTGCAGGCCTTATTTGGCTATTGATGCCACTTTTCTCACAGGAAGGTTTAAAGGACAGTTAGTAGCAGCTTGTGCAGTTGATGCACATATTTTTGTATTTCTAGTTGCCTATGGTGTGCTGGAGACAGAGTCTGAGGAGAGCTGGACTTGGTTTTTGCATAATCTCCGCCGGGCTATTGCACATCCCAATGGGTTGGTCATTCATACAGATGCCTGCAAAGGTTTAGAAGTGGCCGTGGACAATGTGTTCCCTGGAGTAGAGCATAGGGAATGCATGCGTCACCTTGCTGCAAATTTCATGAAGAAATTCAAAGGAAAGGTGTATACCGACAATTTATGGCCAGCATCTTTGACATGCAGTGTGAAGAAGCACAACTACCACTTGAGGAAGTTATACATGAATCCCAAAGTGAAAGAATACTTGGAAACACACCACTCCAAGTTATGGGCCAGAAGCCAATTCAGTGAAGTGAGCAAAGTTGACTATGTGCACAATAATCTAGCAGAGTCTTTCAACTCAACGATCCGGAAACTAAAGGGTCATTATGTGGTGGATTTGCTTGACAGGATAAGGATAGAATACATGCAGAAATTTCATTATCGTGCAGGAATAGCCGAGGAAAAATTCATGGGCCACATTATCATCCCTGCCGTGATGAATGAACTGAAGCAGAAGACAATAGGCTTGGAAATGAACATGACGCTTTGCTCGGGTACCACAACAGAGATATCATATTTGGATAAAGAGAAGAGGGAATGGAGATATCCAGTGGATTTAGAAGCTAGAACTTGCAGTTGTAGGCAATGGCAGATAACTGGGTTGCCATGCATTCATGCCTTGTTTTTCATCACTTCTCTCCCAGGTCCAGCAGGGAACATACAACAGTATGTGCATGATTACTACTCTGTTGCAAGGTTCAAAGCCACATATGCTTATGCCTTGCCTGCTATGGAGGGAAAACAACAATGGGACATGGTGGACCCTGGATTCAAGCTTTGCGCTCCAGTTCTGAAGAGAGCAACAGGTAGACCAAGGAAGAGTCGAATAAGACCTCGCAGCGAAGGAGCTGGACTTGGAGCGAGGAAGCGTAAGTGCACAAGATGTGGTGGGTCTGGTCATTTCGGTAAGTATTGTGATAACACAGTAGATCCAGCGTTCGGAGAGAGTTTCGATGAAGGCTTCGATGAAAATGTTGGTCAGCAGCCGGTTGCCTCAACAGATGATGAAAATGTTGGTCAACAGCCGGTTGCCTCAACAGATGATGAAAATGATGGTCAACAGCCGGTTGCATCAGATGAGGATTTTGACGAGGTTCCAAATGATGATGGTCAACAGCCGCATGATTTTGACGATGATCCAAAATATCCTCCAAATAATGATTCAAGTGAGGCTCCAAATGGTGATCCAAGTGAGGCTCTAAATGGTGATCATGGTGATCCAAGTGAGGCTCCAAATGATGATCCAAGTGAGGCTCCAAATGGTGACCAACCTTCTGTTGTTGTGAGTTCTGCTAGGTATGTAAATCTTGCAAGGGTCAAATACTACTGTACATCTATCACTTGACACGATCTCATTACCGTTTATGTTTGGACCCTTTATGTTTTGCACAGCTCTATGGTAGGTTTGAAGAAGACGCGCAAGGTACTGACAACCAAGAGAAGAAGAGAAGAAACAATGAGCACAAGGTGCACGAGGAGCAAAGTGATGGCAAGAAGCTCAAGGAACAGACAGAAGCCCCAACGCTATCTATGAACAATTATGAAACATTATGAATAAGGAATGATGTTGTATTATGAAACATTTATCACTTGACATGTTGTATTTCTGTTGGATGATGTTGGACCTATGTTAGAAGTATGTTTGACATGATGTTTAAATATCTGTTGGATGATGTTTGAATGAGCACATGGTTTTTCCTTTTTTTATTTTTTTGAATTTTGTTTTGCTCATTTAAATTCTGGTCAAACCTAACTTTGACCAAGATTTAAGCAAGTCTAAAACATCAAAATGAAAAACTAAGCCTGGATACTTCTTAGTCAATCCAAAATGAAGTTGTGGTGAGGTTTTTGAAATTTTCATGAAAAATGTGCTAAAAAGAGGGGTCCAAATGTAGGGTAAACGGCCTCATTTCTAAGCAAGGTTTTTTTCGACCTTATCTAAATCAGCCAAATAACTTTCCTACACATATATTCTATATGTACAGACTATGTGCGCTGGTTTTTCCATTTTTTGATTTTTTTTAAATTTCTTTTGCTCATTTGAATTCTGGTCAAACTTAACTTTGACCAAGATTTAAACAAGTGTAAAACATCAAAATGAAAAACTAAGCCTGGATCCTTCTTAGTCACTCCAAAATGAAGTTGTGGTGAGTTTTTTGAAATTTTCATGTTCATTTCCCCAAAACACTTCTCTTCACTTCATACAAGAGAGTTTGAGATACTCGAGATATCATACAATACACAGGAACTTATCATTTAAATGTATGTAAAGCTTGTTTATCAACTTAAATCGTTAGTATATGACATAAGAAGACTATGTGCGCAGGTTTTTCATTTTTCTGATTTTTATTTAATTTATTACGCTCATTTGAAATCTGGTCAAACATAGCTTTGACTGCTCCAAACCCCTCCCAAACCCCGCTAACCCTAGCGCTGAATAAGGACCGTTCATCTAACCCTAGCGGTGATCAAGGGCCGTCGATCTAACCCTTCTAGAAGAAATCTGCGGGGAGGAGGGGGGCGATCCGCGAGATGCAATCTGATTGGCTGGGAGATTTTTTTTAACAAATATCGGACGCGCTGGATGGACCGTTGGGCCGTCTCGTTGTCTGGGCCTGAGATCGCAGTAAATAGCCCGTCTCAGCCTTTCCAGGCCTTGCATGCATGGAGGCGGCTACGTGGGTTTGCGCATGCGCGGGAGGCGGCGACGTGCATGCATGCGAGTGAGGCGAGCGAGGCGCGCTAGGCGAGCTAGGCGAGCTAGGCTAGCGAGGCGAGCTAGGTGGTTCAGGGCAGTGGTTCAGGGCAGCGGTTCACATGCACTGCCCGGTCAAAGATGCATCGTTTTCGTGCAAAAATTTAAGTGTGCAAAACGTAACGGATACACACACGCGTCCGGATTCACGCACGCACCGTTCTCATCCTTTCTCTCTTCCTCTCCCACCCACAGGCCTATAAATGGGGTGCCTCTCTTCCTCTCCCACCCACAAGCCAGGTCCGATCCTCTCCAACTTCAAACACCCAAGCGACCAAGCCCTCCCCAAGCGAGACCAAGTGAAGAAGATGCAGTTCAACGGGCCGACCTTCCGCCGTCCGCCTGTGGTGCCGGAGCTGCGCTACCCACCGGGCGTGCTCGTGGAGAGGGAGCTCCGTGTGTGGGCTATTTCAAGGTGGAGGGGTTCCGTCGAACTCACCCGCGCCTTCCTCAGAGCCGGCTATGCCCACCTCCCATAGGGCTCATCGAGGATGTTCACCCTCAACGAGGTTCGTGACCGCGGCGGCATCCTCCTACTGCTCACGGTCACCTTCACCAACCCATTTGACGCGCGCGAGCTCCTCGGCCAAGTCTTTTGGTGCGGCTGCGAGGCCATCTTCTTCACCATCTACAACATCTACACCAACTACGAGCGCATCTTCCCCGCTCCAGGCCAGATGCACTCCCTTCCCTACGACGACGAGGAGGAGGTGTGAAGATGAAGACGGTGTTGAAGGGGCGCGCGCGGCCAAGGTGGAAGAAGGAGGTCAAGATGAAGATGTTCAAGCCCGGAGTCAAGCTCATCATGTTTGGTTTTTTATTTTGTTGCTTTTCTATGTCGTGTCGTGTCGTGTCATGTTTCATCATGTGTCCGTGAACTGTCCGTGAACTTATCTAAGTTATTGTAATGGTACGGTGTGTTCCATCTTATTATGTGTGTTAAAAAATGTCCGTGCCCAAACTTATCATTTCTTCCCTAAACAAGTCATGAAGTTCGAGAACTTGTGGTTTTCGGAGGGGGTGAGAAGCCCTTTGTTTCATTCAAACAAAAAGTCATGAACTAACATGCAAATTTATTCCCTTTAAATCCTAAACCAAGTGCCACTCTAACCCTAAACCAAGTGCCACTCTGACCAAAATCATGTGGTAGTGCAACATACATTTTCAACCTTCCAACCCTCCAAAATTTAAGTGCAAAACAAAGGAAAACCACTCTCACGCGTGTGCAAACATTCACGGTCTCACTATTTTTTTAAAAAAAAATTCACAGTCTCACTATGTACACCTTCCTTCCCTACCCATGTCAAAGTCTTGCCATCTGTCCTAGCGGTTACCAGCGCAGCCCTAAACACCACAAACCCACGCGGTCCTGGGTTCGAGTCCCCAGCCGCACCAATTTTTTGTGCATTTTCCACCCTTCATTTTTTTATACATATTATGTTTTCCTCAATGTAATGCCCTTAAAAAATGTTCTTTTATTTTGGCACCTGGCGTAAACCTCTACTAGAGCTGAGGCACATTTTCCATGACATTTTGGTCTTTGATTTAAATCACGGTGTATTTGAATTGGATTAATTAACAGCTCCAAAAAATTTCTAACCTTAATTGTTTGGCTCCGGAATAATTCAATTAGCTTCCACAAAAAGTTTCAGCATTATGATTTACCGCCTAAATTAAATCAGAATAGAAAACAAAAAAATACGCAAGAAAACCCCTGAATGGGCCTAATTGGATGCAGTTGGCCCATTAGTCTAGCCTGCACTTGGCTCTACGCTCTGAATTTGGCCCAAGAGCAACCTTTTTTTCGGACAGAAAGGCAGAGCAGAGAGCTGCATTTCATTGATCAAAAGTTTCTGAATTCCTAATTTCTTCTCTTTTTTTCCAACATATTTAAATGTTGGTCACTTCTTCTCTTTTTGTTTCAACATTTAAACAACTTTAACCAACATTTAAACTAGGTGAATTTCTCAAACAATTTCAAGATTACAAATTCCTTCATAATTCATGCCTTTCCATACATTTTCAACATTACAACCAGTGCGATTACCATACCTACAAATGCCCAAAAGTATTTGCAAATGGGTATTGGTAGTGCTTGATCTTCAAGCTTCCTAACCTTCTTCTTCAACATCCTAAGCTCAATAGCTAGCTCTCTGTCAGTGCGTGCTTCGCCATCCATCTCTTCTTCCGGAGCCGTGGTGTGGCCACTGCCGTTCGTGGCAGCATGCGCAACCATTCTTCATGCTCTTCTTGCAGTTCATTCATCAGAGTCTTGGCTAGAGCATCGACCCAAAGAAAGAAGCATGTCACCTGCATGAACACTAAACAGATCAACCCATTGCTCAAACATCCCGACGACGAAAATGGTGCAATTGCCCCGATTCTTACCCCATTCTCGCTGCACACGTAGAACGGATCATTCTGGTTCCTCGGTGTTTGAGAAACCCTTCGATCAACGCCCGCCTGGCACTGCGGACAGACGAAGACAGGCATGTCCACACGCGCCCGGCTCTGCATCCGCGAGGTGGCGCGGGAGCTTGAGGAAGACATGGAGCTCGGAGCCGAAGGGGATCTCAACGCCGCCGCGCCCTCCACTGCTAGCTTCCCACCGCCGCGCCCTCCACAGCTAGCTTCCCGCCGCCGTGCTCTCTCTCTTGCCGTGGTCACCGCCGTGCTCTCTGTCGCCGTGGTCACCGCCGCTGTCGCCCGCTTATATAGCACACCCGCCAACGGCTCTCTGCTCAACGGCTCTTTGCTGGGTCCCACAAGCCACGCGTGCAACGGTCTGAATAAAATTGGCCGTTTCTGCCGCCTGGTCCCACCTGTAAGGGCCGAGTCAAAAGGTTGACTTGACGGAGACGGCAGAGTTCACGGAACGAGTCGGTGCGCACGGACTAGGGGCAAAACTGAGCACAATTCGCATCTGAGGGCAAAATTGAGCACATGGACACCACTGAGGGCAAAGGATAATTAACCCATGAAACTACCCCTCTACATGTTATATATGACCACCAATGAGGTGAATACAATTATCTTGCACCATACATTTCTTCCTCGTGGTATCAGTTTAAACCTTACCTACGATCCCTACCCTAGCCGCCGCGCCGCTGCTACACCTCGCGAGCTGCCCCGCCCGCTGACCGCAACTGCTAGCCGCGCCTACCCTGCTGCCCGCGCCAGCTCCACTCGCTCAGATGCCTCGTTGTTCGTCTACACCTAGGGTACTACTACGGCCTATCTACTTCTTTATGTCGATAATATTGTCCTGACGACATGCACCATCAACCTCCTTCGATGGCTCACCAAGCGCCTTCGTGCCAAGTTCGCCATCAAGGACTCGTAGCCTCTCAACTACTTCCTCGACATCGAGGTGATACGGCGTGCGGACAACTTCTTCCTTCATCAGCGAAAGTATGCTCACGAGCTACTTGACCGCGTCGGCATGCTTAATTGCAAGCCCGCGGCTACGCCTGTTGATACGAAGGCTAAGCTCTCCGCTACTGATGGTGCTCCCGCACCGCATGCCTCATTCTACCGGTCCATTGTCGGTGCCTTGTAGTAACTGATGCTCACTCGGTCCGAGTTGCAGTATGCTGTCTAGCAGGTGTGTCTCCACACACATGCTCCCCGAGATGCTCATTGAGTCATTGGTCCCTGGTGAAGCGGATTCTCCGGTACATCCGTGGTCACATGGACCTCGGCATCACCTTGCGCATCTCCCTCCACCGACATCGTCTCTTATTCGGATGTTGACTATGCTGGTTGTCCGGACACTCGTTGCTCTACCTTAGGGTACTGTGTGTTCTTTGTGTTGGGGAACACATTATTTCAAAAAAATTCCTACGATCACGCAAGATCTATCTAGGAGATGCATAGCAATGAGAGGGGAAGAGTATGTCTACGTACCCTCGTAGACCGAAAGCAGAAACGTTATGAAACATGGTTGATGTAGTCGAACGTCTTCGCGATCTAACCGATCAAGTACCGAACGCACGACACCTCCGTGATCTGCACACATTCGGCTCGGTGGCGTCCCTTGTACTCTTGATCCAGCTAAGGACGAGGGAGAGTTTTGTCAGCACGACGGCGTGATGACGGTGATGATGAAGTTACCTACGCAGGGCTTCGCCTAAGCACTAAAACAATATGACCGAGGTGGAATTCTGTGGAGGGGGGCACCGCACACGGCTAAACAATCAACTTATGTGTTCTAGGGTGCCCCCTGCCCACATATATAAAGGAGCAAGGGGGAGTCCGGCCGGCCCTCATAGGCACACCAAGGGGGAGGAATCCTCCTCCTAGTAGGAGTAGGACTCCCCCTTTCCTAGTCCTACTAGGAGAAGAAGGAAGGAGGGGGAAGAGAAGGAAGGAGGGGGCGCCGCCCCTCCTCCTAGTCCAATTTGGACTAGGACCATGGGGGGCAGCCCTTGGCAGCCCCCCTCTCTCTCCCCTAGGCCCAATAAGGCCCATTACATCTCTGGTGGTTCCGATAACCCTTCCGGCACTCCGATATATATTCGGTGACCCCCGGAACTCATCCGGTGTCCGAATATAGTCATCCAATATATCAATCTTTATGTCTCGACCATTTCGAGACTCCTCGTCATGTTCGTGATCACATCCGGGACTCCGAACAACCTTAGGTACATCAAAACACATAAACTCATAATACCGATCATCATCGAACGTTAAGCATGCGGACCCTACGGGTTCGAGAACTATGCAGACATGACCAAGACTCACTTCCGGTTAATAACCAAGAGCGGAACCTGGATGCTCATATTGGTTCCTACATATTCTATGAAGATCTTTATCGGTCAAACCGCATAACAACATACGTTGTTCCCTTTGTCATCGGTATGTTACTTGCCCGAGATTCGACCATCGGTATTTCAATACCTAGTTCAATCTCGTTACTGGCAAGTCTCTTTACTCGTTCCGTAATGCATCATCCCGCAACTAACTCATTAATCACATTGCTTGCAAGGCTTATAGTGATGTGCATTACCGAGAGGGCCCAAAGATATCTCTCCGATAATCGGAGTGACTAATCCTAATCTCAATCTATGTCAACTCAACAAACACCATCGGAGACACCTGTAGAGCATCTTTATAGTTACCCAGTTACGTTATGACATTTGATAGCACACTAAGTGTTCTTCGGTATTCGGGAGTTGCATAATCTCATAGTCATAGGAACATGTATAAGTTATGGAGAAAGCAATATCAATAAACTAAATGATCATAGTGCTAAGCTAACGGATGGGTCAAGTCAATCACATCATTCTCTAATGATGTGATCCCGTTCATCAAATGACAACTCATGTCTATGGTTAGGAAACATAACCATCTTTGATTAACGAGCTAGTCAAGTAGAGGCATACTAATGACATTCTGTTTGTCTATGTATTCACACATGTATTAAGTTTCCGGTTAATACAATTCTAGCATGATAATAAACATTTATCATGATATAAGGAAATACATAATAACTTTATTATTGCCTCTAGGGCATATTTCCTTCAGTCTCCCACTTGCACTAGAGTCAATAATCTAGTTCACATCGTCATGTGATTTAACACCAATAGTTCACATCTTTATGTGATTAGTTCACATCTCCATGTGACTATACCCAAAGGGTTTACTAGAATCAATAATCTACTTCACATCGCTATGTGATTAACACCCAAAGAGTGATCATGTTTTGCTTGTGAGAGAAGTTTAGTCTACGGGTCTGCAACATTCAGATCCGTATGTATTTTGCAAATTTCTATGTCTACAATACTCTGCACGGGGCTACTCTAGCTAATTGCTCCCACTTTCAATATGTATTTAGATGGATACTTAGAGTCATCTATATCGGTGCCAAAAGCTTGCATCGATGTAACTCCTTATGACGAACTCTTTTATCACCTCCATAACCGAGAAATACTTCCTTAGTCCTCTAAGGATAATTTTGACTACTGTCCAGTGATCTACTCCTAGATCACTATTGTACTCCCTTGCCAAAACCATGCTAAGGTATACAACAGGTCTGGTACACAGCATAGCATACTTTATAGAACCTATGACTGAGGCATAGGGAATGACTTTTTCATTCTCTTTCTATTTTCTGCCATGGTCGGGTTTTGAGCCTTTACTCAACTTCACACCTTGCAACACAATCAAGAACTCCTTCTTTGACTGTTCCATTTTGAACTACTTCAAAAACTTGTCAAGGTATGTACTCATTGAAAAATTTATCAAGCGTCTTGATCTATCTCTATAGATCTTGATGCCCTATATGTAAGCAGCTTTACCGAGGTCTTTCATTGAAAAATTCTTATTCAAGTATCCTTTTATGCTGTCCAGAAATTCAGTATCATTTCCGATCTACAATATGTCATCCACATATAATATCAGAAATGCTATAGAGCTCCCACTCACTTTCTTGTAAATACAGGCTTCTCCAAAAGTCTGTATAAAACTATATGCTTTGATCAACTCATCAAAGCGCATATTCCAACTCCGAGATGCTTGCACCAGTCCATAGATGGATCGCTGGAGCTTGCACACTTTGTTAGCATCTTTAGGATTGACAAAACCTTCTGGTTGCATCATATACAACTCCTTTTTTAATAAATCCATTAAGGAATGCAGTTTTGATATCCATTTGCCAGATTTCATAAAATGCAGCAATTGCTAACATGATTCGGACAGACTTTTAAGCATCGATACGAGTGAAAAAAAATCTCATCGTAGTAAACACCTTGAACTTGTCGAAAACCTTTTGCGACAATTCGAGCTTTGTAGATAGTAACACTACTATCAGCGTCTGTCTTCCTCTTGAAGATCCATTTATTCTCAATGGCTTGCCGATCATTGGGCAAGTCAACCAAAGTCCACACTTTGTTCTCATACATGGATTCCATCTCATATTTCATGGCCTCAAGCCATTTTGCAGAATCTGGGCTCATCATCGCTTCCTCATAGTTCGTAGGTTCATCATGGTCTAGTAACATAACTTCCAGAAAGGATTACCGTACCACTCTAGTGCGGACCATACTCTGATTGACCTACAACGTTTGGTAGTAACTTGATCTGAAGTTTCATGATCATCATCATTAGCTTCCTCACTAATTGGCGTAGGAATCACTAGAACTGATTTCTTATGATGAACTACTTTCCAATTCGGGATAAGGTACAATTACCTCATCAAGTTCTACATTCCTCCCACTCACTTGTTTCGAGCGAAACTTCTTCTCTAGAAAGGATCCATTCTTAGCAACGGATATCTTGCCTTCGGATCTGTGATAGAAGGTGCACCCAATAGTTTCCTTTGGGTATCCTATGAAGACGCATTTATCCGATTTTGGTTCGAGCTTATCAGCTTGAAACTTTTTCACATAAGCATCATAGCCCCAAACTTTAAGAAACAACAACTTAGGTTTCTTGCTAAACCACAGTTCACATGGTGTCATCTCAACGGATTTTTAGACGGTGCCCTATTTAACGTGAATGCAACTGTCTCTAATGCATAACTCCAAAATGATAGTGGTAAATCGGTAAGAAACATCATAGATCACACCATATCTAGTAAAGTACGATTATGACGTTTGGACACACCATTACGCTGTGGTGTTCCAGGTGGCGTGAGTTGCGAAACTATTCGACATTGTTTCAATTGAAGGCCAAACTCATAATTCAAATATTTCGTCTCCGCAATCAGATTGTAGAAACTTCTTTTTCTTGTTATGATGATTCTCCACTTCACTCCGAAATTCTTTGAACTTTTCAAACATTTCAGACTTGTGTTTCATTAAGTAGGTATACTCATATCTGCTCAAATCATCCGTGAAGGGCAGAAAATAATGATACCCGCCGCGAGCCTCAACACTCATCGGACCGCATACATCGGTATGTATTATTTCCAATAAGTCAGTTGCTCGCTCCATTGTTCCGGAGAACGGATTTTTAGTCATCTTGCCCATGAGGCATGGTTCGCAAGCATCAAGTGATTCCAAAAGCCCATCAGCATGGAGCTTCTTCATGCGCTTTACACCAATATGACCTAAACGGTAGTGCCACAAAAGTTGCACTCTCATTATTAACTTTGCATCTTTTGACTTCAATATTATGAATATGTGTATCACTACGATCGAGATTTAATAAACCATTCACCTTCACTACTAGGGAAAACCTTATACACAGAAATTTAGCAGTAGTGCGTGGCAAAAACGGGCGCTAGTTCTAAGTAGCAGTAGCGCGCGTGCGAAAACCGCGCTACAGATACAATAGTAGCAGTAGCGCGTGCACGTGAAAAAGCGCTACGACTAATATTCCCATTGCCAAAATGATAGGCTACGCATAGCAGTAGCGGTCTTGAGAGAAGCGCGCTACCGCTAGGACATAAGTAGCAGCGCGTTTCGCGCGGAGAGCGCTACTGCTAATGGAAATAAAATGAAATGAAAAACAAATGGAAAAGTAAATGAAAAAGAAAGAAATAGAAAAAAGAGAAAGGAAAAAATAAAATGTAGAGCAAAATAAATGAAAAGCGAAAAAGAAGAAAGGTGTAGCAGTAGCGTTTGTTTGTAAGAGGCGCTATAGCTAACGTAGTTGTAACGCGTTTCCTAGACCCCCGCTGTAGAAACAGGAAAGGAAATAAGAAATATGAAGGAAATTACATAGCTATAGCAGTAGCGCGTTTTGTGAAAATCGCTATAGCTAACTTAGCTATAGCGCGTTTCGTGAAAAGCGCTACCGCTAAGTTTGACTTAACCACAAAACCGTTTCGCCCCGGCCACCACTTCTCCCCCAAATCCCTCGACCCACCCCGCCGCCGTCTGCTCGATTCGCCGTCGCCCCACTTCGCCACCGTCTCCTGCCGACGTCGACGCCCCCGGAGCCACCAGAGCCATGCGTCGTCGACGCCACCGGAGCTGCCCCCAACGCCACCGGAGCCGCGCGGCCACATCAACGCCACCGGAGCCGCAGTCGACGCCACCGGATCCTCCCTCGCCACAATTGCCTCCCTCGCTGTCGGTGTCAAAACCGGCGGATCTCGGGTAGGGGGTCCCGAACTGTGCGTCTAGGATCGATGGTAACAGGAGGCAGGGGACACGATGTTTTACCCAGGTTCGGGCCCTCTTGATAGAGGTAAAACCCTACGTCCTGCTTGATTAATATTGATGATATGGGTTGTCACAGCCCTAGATTAGCCATTGTTTGACTTTGCTTGATCTTCATGCATCATGTCTAATTTTATCTGAAACTTGAAATGGGGACTAATAAACCCTAGCAGCAAAGGAAATTCAACTAGGGTCAAAATTAAATCTTTTCAATGAACCCAAAATGCCCTTCATAAATGTTCATCAGTTTTGTTTTGGTCTAGAACCTCTAACAAAAATGGTGCACAATTCTCTAGGACACTCTGGATTTTTTTGAATTAAATCATAAGTATTTGAATTTGGACATTTAAATTCTATAAAATATTTTAAATGTCCAAATAATCTTGAAGGCATTTGAGGGCTGTTGGAAATATTTTCAAAAGTGCCCACAATTATTTCAGGATTTTACAAAATGTATTAGTATTTTTACTAATTCAAAACAGGGGCAAACAATAGAAAACAGAAACAATTTAAATCAGAGAAAGAGAGAGAAGTCTCACCTGTGGCCTGGCACTGTTGCTGGCGGCCCAGCCCACCAGGCAACATGCCAGTCATCCCCTTCCTCTCGCCAGTGTGCATTGTGCATGGCACACGCACAGGAGGTGAGGGCCACCTCCTGCTTCGCGCTAGAGGCTCGTCCTCCTCCCTGACCCCATGCCTGGACGACGCCACGCTGCCCCGACTCTCTCTCGCACTCTCCCTCGCCTCATCCCCTCCTCTGTCTCTCTCTCACGCGCACGGCCGAACGCCACCATCGCCGCCGCTTGCAGTTGCCACGGCCAGAGCCACATCCTTGCCCTCCTCCTGAGCCCAGAGCTCCACCACGACCTCTTCTTCGTCCCCATCTAGCTACACATCGCCGGATGCCCCGTGACGCCGCCTTGGAGCTCATCTTCAACCTCCTGCACCGAGCGTCGCCGTCGTCGATTCGCCGTCACCAGCGCGTCCCCGAGCTCTCTGACAATTCCATCGGATGCTCTGTGAGCTTCCCGTCGCTTCCCCTAACCCCGTGGCGTTTTTCTCGTCGTAGCCACCTTTTCCATCGGAGCCGAAGCTCGCCGGCGCCGTGCCTCATCGCCGCCGCCGTTTCCGGCCACCCCGCGGCCTCCCGTCCGGTCCTTTGGATGCGGACGAGCAAGAGCTACTCCTCGGTGCCCATAGCTCACCAAACCACCACCCGTAGCTCAAATCCAAGCCGAGCCGCCGCCGTTTTGGTCGCCGTCGGCAAGGCTCCAGCGACTGCCGACGTGGCCGTCATTAGCGGCTAATCGCGCCACTAATTAACCTCCAGTGAAACAGACAGCCGGGCCCCACCGCCAAACTAACCGGCTAACTAAAAAAGATTAAGTTTAATCTAACTCCAGTGGGCCCGCGTGTCAGTGTTGACTATGCTGACATGGCCGTTGACCTGACCCCACATGTATGTGACCCTAACCAACCCTAAGACACTGACTGCTGGGTCCCACGCGTCAGGTTTGACCTAGGTCAACCCAGTTGACCTGCTGACGTAATGCTGACGTAGTGCTGACGCAGTAATGCATTTTCTGGAATTAGTTTATTTCTAAATAATTAGTTCAAAAAATTCCCAAAACTTCTAAAAATCATAGTAATTCAACCGTAGCTCCAAATTAAATAATTTATATATGAAAAATTATCAGAAAAATGCAATCTATCCATCTGTATCATTTTCATGCATGTCAAACTAAGTTATACCTGATGTTTAGGTGAAAACATGATAATGGCATTTTAAATGCTAAATATGGAGTTTGCATATGAACCCTTAACTCATATGGACTTCATTTAAACTGTTGCTAGATGCATTAGTACAAATCATAGCATATTTCCATGTCATGATCATGCATCATATTGTCGCATTTGCATTGATTGTGTTCTTCTCTATTGCCGGTGCTTGTCCCCTCTCGGTAGGCGTGTTCCAACGATGAGTTCGATGACACCAATGAAGAGCTATAATATCTTCAGAAGTGCCAGGCAAGCAAAACCCCCTTGTTCATTCCGATACAATCCCACTCTCTCGCTCCTGCTCTCTTTTACTGCATTAGGACAACAGCGATTCAACTATTACATGTTGCGGTAGTTGAACCCCTTTCCTCTGCATGACCTGTCATTGCCACAGTAAATAGATGAAACCCACTAGCATGAGTAGGAGTTGTTTGAGCCCTGATGTGCCTACTCGTTCATGCTTGTTGTCATGCCTGCTACAGCCCGGGTTCCTGAAGTCCTGTTAGCCCAGTGCTACAGCCCGGATTCGCACGCTGCTGACCGACATGCTCGATGTTGATTCATGTATGCCTGTCCCCGTAAGTTAGTGCCACCTTGGGTTCACGACTAGTCATGTCGGCACGGGTTCTCTGTCATATGGATGCTAGCGACACTATCATATACGTGAGCCAAAAGGCGCAAACGGTCCCGGGCCATGGTAAGGCGACACCCGTGGGAATACCGTGCGTGAGGACGCAAAGTGATATGAGGTGTTACAGGCTAGATCAGTGTGACTTAGAATCGGGGTCCTGACAGCTTTGGTATCAGAGCCTGACTGGCTGTAGGATTACCAAGCCAAACTGGTCGAAGTTGAGTCTAGAAATGCTTTAGTTATATAAGGGAATTGATTGTGGGTTGGAACGTAAGGCTCTTTTTACTCCTTATACCTCATGCCCTCTGATCTGAGTCACCCTCTTCTCTTCTACGGGGTTTAAGTACTAGGCTTCTCATCTTTCTATCAGGATCACGTGTTGCTAATCCGTAGAATCTTAGGATTGTTGGTTCCAAGCCTCAGTTCAGTTTTTACTACTTTTAGTATGTTGTCAGTTGAACCAGAACCTTGATATGATGTTGTTAAGTGACTATGCAAATCCTTGTGAATGTCTCAAATCTTTTTTTGAGCATTTACAGCCGTTATGCTGTCCGAGTCATCCCAGGTTTCTAGATAGTCTGATGCATTTGCAAATCCTTCCTCCTAGTTTTCAATGTCCTTTTGGCCCAGATTAAGCACACTAATCGGTCTGTTGAGGTACTCCATTGTCTCGGTATATATGTTGGAGCTACTATTAAGACCCTAGGTGTCGTAGAGGATCACCTAGTAATCTGGCCATGTTTGTGTTCCCAGTGTGATGATTCTGTCCATCATTGTTGAAAGCATCCCGTGATGCCATTTAGTTGGTAGGTATTCTATTCCTGGGTTCTTGAACCCGAGATTCACCCTACTTACTTCATGTTGATATTGTTTGCTAGTTCCTTTAGGATATTAGTAACCTTGTGATAGTCCTCGAGGTCCGTGGTATATCATTCTTCCAAATACCATGGATCAATGTGGCAGAAGTTCTTGAACCAAAAGATCACAACCAGAGTGCTCTTGATGAGTTCTCCATTCTATATTGTGGCTCTGCCAGTTCTACCTTTCTGCATGGGTTATCCGGAAGAAATATGTTGAACTCGTTCAACATACTAATCTATGCATCCACAACTCAGAAAATTATATGTTCCCTTGAGTTGTCCCTGTTTAGTTGTTTTATGACTCTCGTCTATCAACTGATAGTCGGGAGTAGTTATGCGATCGTGTTCATCGATGCCTGCTATTCTTGTGGTCCATCAAGCCATTCTATTCCAGAATGACTAGGAGAAACAAACTCCAGTACCTCATCCATATCTAGGATTGGGTCAAAGCAATTGTACTTCGCAGATCAAAATGCCAATCCAGCTTTTGTTCTGTTCTACCTCGGAGTATTACCCCCTTTATGTCAGGATTGTCATGAGAATTGCACCATCTCTCATGAATTTTGACGCAGAGATACTTCTCGCCATCATTATTCATTCCTCGGTCTCCGTGTTGTTGTGACTGGAATGCCGAAAAGTGAACCGTGATGTATGAAATCAATAATCCTAGCAACCCAGTTGCTTGGTAGTTAATGGACACTAATTTCATTCTTAGCGTGTTGGTTATTCAATCATCATTCTAAGATTGATCGTGCTACCTAGTCCATTTTCCCTGGTGCACTCCTCGATCAATGAGATAGGATTGTGTCAATCCATCACTCTCCTGATCACATCGTCTTGCCCTGAAAAGCAAGATTGTTCCCAAGCTTAGTAACATATCGGTGGTTCGTGATGTTCCGAATAACTTCTCGGAAGTATTACCAGGGTTTTACCTGGCCGCTATGTTGAGTTTGTGATCAAGTTGGTTTCCTATAAACCACCCCTTCTCCAAGAATCTGTGTTGGATACCCCTGAGCTAGTTGGTTGAGCTAAACAACAACTTGGAGAGTTGGAAGATAAAAGCTTGCCTAACTTAGTTCATTTAGAGGGATATCTTGTTTTTGTGTGTGTGTTAAAGAAAGATGATATCTTCACCGATTGACACTCATGGTCAGTTGTTGGATCTATTATCTTACCAATCTTAGATTTGAGTATGGGTTATCATCAAATCAAGTTAGAACCAACGATATTCATAATGTTGCCTTACTCGTGGTTGATTCCTCGAGCATACACCATTACATCTTTTGGTCTGGCCAATACTATCACATTGTTCGCATAATGGTGGGACTCCAGTGATATGGAAATTCCGATGAGTTGTTGTTGAGCCCATCAGCAGCATCTTGTCTCCTCCATGATTCATGTTGAACATTGAGCTAGTGTTGAAAACTTTGTAAGCAATGCCTTCGTGTTCCATTCATGAAGCTTATGCTTGGATGAAAGAAGTGACTTTCTTCAAGTTCACGTGCATTAGGTGTAAGTTGCCGCCATGAATTTGAGAAAGGTTTGTTTTGTTTCCCTTGGAATCATCCCAAATCTGTCATGCATACGTGCGAAGTATTCTATGGTTTGGTAGATTAATTACCTCCATTCCATATGTATCTCCTAGTACACCAAGCCACTGATTGACTTGTTCAAGAAACACGGAGTCTATTCTAAGGTTAGTCCTTTGGACTTCCACGCGTGGAGACTTCAATATCCTTGATGATGGTTCTCCACCTGAACTCGGTAGTGCTTTATTATAAGACTACTCTGTGGTCATGCTTGCCTTGGACAACATGTTCACATGTATGTAGCAGAACTAGCTCATGTTTTGGAGCTTGCTTTCATAGTTCATCTCCCGAGAGTCTCGCAACGTTATCTCATCGACTTGTGTTGCAAACTTTCTTTTCTAGACATGTTGTCTGAAAAATCGTGTTACCAGCCAGATCTGAATCTCAGGCAGATATGATGGATGGAACATTTCCAAGATCTATGATGTAGGCCCCGACGAGGTTGATGTTCTGGCCGACACACCTAGCCGGAAGATCTATTATTGTAGTATCTTGAACGAGCAATTCGACCATCTTCTCCATGAGGATTTGGTATGACTTATCCCACAAGTTGTTCCTTATGGATTCTTGTGCTCCCGAAGTCCGACCTCTACTTGATGGCCATGTTGATGCTTTTAAGCATTGACCGTGGTACCTAGTACATCAAGGAGAACATTAGAAGCGGAGTGCTAAATGTCTCTTGGTCGATCATCCAGATTTGCTTCTTTGGCATTGCTAAGGAAAAAATCTGAGAAAGTGATGTCCTCCTTTGCATTTGCATCCTCCATCACCGTTTATCATGGTAGTATGATGTGTTGCCAGGATCCTCGGCACGGATGTTGGTAAAACCTTGATGAATACGGAAATGCTCAAGTTCTTGAGAGCACACTTAGTCACTAGGTTATATCCTTGGTATCAACTGGAATGTGCTTCCATTTGCCGAGTTGTTCTATAACCGTAGTTTCCTTTCCAAACTGAGTATGCCATCCTCTTGGATTCTTTCAAACGATCAATTGTGATTTGCCTCAGGCTGGTATGAAGAGTTTCAATGATCTCTGTATCAAAAGTAATTCTTTTTGCCACTTAAGGGAATAATTCTACGAGTCACCTTCCCTAAGGTGCCCCGTTATGGAATCATGGCAATTATCTCCTCACTACCTTGAAAACCATGCACTATCCTACTCCAGCAAGGAATTGTCGCCTACCAATTTGAACCTTTGTCATATGTTTCTCACCCATCATCTCTGATGTGTGTTTTGCGTCTTAGCTCGAGAAATGTTCAATGTCTCATCCCGTGAGTTGATCGTCGATTGTTCGATCTTTGAGAAGATCGATCCTTCTAGAGTTTTCCCTTTCCTCTTGTTGTCCTGATAGTTGGACTTCTTAGAGCATGACATCAAGACAAAGATCGTGATCGAATCAACGTTCTTATGAAGTGCAACCTGGATCATGAAGATTGCATTAGATTTGTGTCCCCTCTGTCTTCTTACCTCACGTCTTGAATCTCGGGACGAGATTCTTGTTTAGTGGGGGTGGGTTGTCACAGCCCTAGATTAGCCATCGTTTGACTTTGCTTGATCTTCCTGCATCATGTCTAATTTTATCTGAAACTTGAAATGGGGGCTAATAAACCCTAGCACCAAAGGAAATTCAACTAGGGTCAAAATTAAATCTTTTCAATGAACCCAAAATGCCCTTCATAAATGTTCATCACTTTTGTTTTGGTCTAGAACCTCTAACAAAAATGGTGCACAATTCTCTAGGACACACTGGATTTTTTGAATTAAATCATAAGTATTTGAATTTGGACATTTAAATTCTATAAAATATTTTAAATGTCCAAATAATCTTGAAGGCATTTGAGGGCTGTTGGAAATATTTTCAAAAGTGCCCACAATTATTTCAGGATTTTACAAAATGTATTAGTTTTTTTACTAATTCAGAATAGAGGCAAACAATAGAAAACAGAAACAATTTAAATCAGAGAAGAAAGAGAGAGAAGTCTCACATGTGGCCTCGCACTGTTGCTGGCGGCCCAGCCCACCAGGCAACATGCTAGTCATCCCCTTCCTCTCGCCAGTGTGCATTGTGCATGGCGCACGCACAGGAGGCGAGGGCCACCTCCTGCTTCGCGCTGGAGGCTCGTCCTCCTCCCTGACCCCGTGCCTGGATGACGCCATGCTGCCCTGACTCTCTCTCGCACTCTCCCTCGCCTCATCCCCTCCTCTGTCTCTCTCTCACGCGCACGGCCGAACGCCACCATCGCCGCCGCTTGCAGTTGCCGTGGCCAGAGCCACATCCTCGCCCTCCGCCTGAGCCCAGAGCTCCACCACGACCTCTTCTTCGTCCCCATCCAGCTACACATCGCCGGATGCCCCGTGACGCCGCCTTGGAGCTCATCTTCAACCTCCTGCACCGAGCGTCGCCGTCGTCGATTCGCCATCACCAGCGCGTCCCCGAGCTCTCTGACGATTCCATCGGATGCGCTGTGAGCTTCCCGTCGCTTCCCCCTAACCCCGTGGCGTTTTTCTCGTCATAGCCACCTTTTCCATCGGAGCCGAAGCTCGCCGGCGCCGTGCCTCATCGCCGCCGCCGTTTCTGGCCACCCCGCGGCCTCCCGTCCGGTCCTTTGGATGCGGACGAGCAAGAGCTACTCCCCGATGCCCATAGCTCACCAAACCGCCACCCGTAGCTCAAATCTGAGCCGAGCCGCCGCCGTTTTGGTCGCCGCCGGCAAGGCTCCGGCGACTGCCGACGTGGCCGTCATTAGCGGCTAATCGCGCCACTAATTAACCTCAAGTGAATCAGACAGCCGGGCCCCACCGCCTAACTAACCGGCTAACTAAATAAGATTAAGTTTAATCTAACTCCAGTGGGCCCGCGTGTCAGTGTTGACTATGCTGACATGGCCGTTGACCCGACCCCACATGTCTGTGACCCTAACCAACCCTAACACACTGACTGCTGGGTCCCACGCGTCAGGTTTGACCTGGGTCAACCCAGTTGACCTGCTGATGTAATGCTGACGTAGTGCTGACGCAGTAATGCATTTTCTGGAATTAGTTTATTTCTAAATAATTAGAGAATTCAGAAAATTCCCAAAACTTCTAAAAATCATAGTAATTCAACCGTAGCTCCAAATGAAATAATTTATATATGAAAAATTATCAGAAAAATGCAATCTATCCATCTGTATCATTTTCATGCATGTCAAACTAAGTTATACCTGCTGTTTAGGTGAAAACATGATAATGGCATTTTAAATGCTAAATATGGAGTTTGCATATGAACCCTTAGCTCATATGGACTTCATTTAAACTGTTGCTAGATGCATTAGTACAAATCATAGCATATTTCCATGTCATGATCATGCATCATATTGTCGCATTTGCATTGATTGTGTTCTTCTCTATTGCCGGTGCTTGTCCCCTCTCGGTAGGCGTGTTCCGGCGATGAGTTCGATGACACCAATGAAGAGCTATAATATCTTCAGAAGTGCCAGAAAAGCAAAACCCCCTTGTTCATTCCGATACAATCCCACTCTCTCGCTCCTGCTCTCTTTTACTGCATTAGGACAACAACGATTCAACTGTTACATGCTACGGTAGTTGAACCCCTTTCCTCTGCATGACCTGTCATTGCCACAGTAAATAGATGAAACCCACTAGCATGAGTAGGAGTTGTTTGAGCCCTGATGTGCCTACTCGTTCATGCTTGTTGTCATGCCTGCTACAGCCCGGCTTCCCGGAGTCCTGTTAGCCCAGTGCTACAGCCCGGATTCGCACGTTGCTGACCGACATGCTCGATGTTGATTCATGTATGCCTGTCCCCGTAAGTTAGTGCCACCTTGGGTTCACGACTAGTCATGTCGGCCCAGGTTCTCTGTCATATGGATTCTAGCGACACTATCATATACGTGAGCCAAAAGGCGCAAACGGTCCCGGGCCATGGTAAGGCGACACCCATGGGAATACCGTGCGTGAGGACGCAAAGTGATATGAGGTGTTACAGGCTAGATCGGTGTGACTTAGAATCAGGGTCCTGACATGGGTAGTACAAGAGTAGATCTACCACGAGATCAGAGAGGCTAAACCCTAGAAGCTAGCCTATGGTATGATTGTTGTTGTATATGATCTATCGACTAGCCTGGCCTCGGTTTATATAATGCACCAGAGGCCTAGGATAACAAGAGTACTAGCCGAATACGCCGGTGGGGAGGAGTCCTTGTATTGATCGCCAAGTCTTGTGGAATCTTCCTTGTATGCGGCAACTGTCCGAACTGGCCCATGAGTATACGGCCATGGGGGTCCTCGGCCCAATCTAACAGATCAGGAGATGACGTGGTGAGTACCCCCTAGTCCAGGACACCGTCAGTAGCCCCCTGAACCGGTCTTCAAGTTAGGGACGCTCCTCGATTCTTCCGAACCATTCTTCATCTTCGGTCGTCGGTCTTGAAAACTGGTTCAACAAATCTTCTCATCTTCGATCTTGAGGATCGCCGAAATGCATTCGGCAAGTTTACACGTCGGGTATCCGAGGAGCCCCTTTAAGTTTCTGGCCTTTATCAATGCCTTGTTATTTTTATGCCACACCTCGGGTTTGAAGTTGTTCCCGGGAGGCAGTGTCCTCTTGCGTCCGAGCTCTAACGCCGGACTGCATTTGAGGTATCTTTTGCGGCCGAGCACCAATGCCGGACCGCTTCCGAGCTCCAACGTCGGAATGTATCCGAGCTCCAACGCCGGACTATGTCCAAGCTCCAACGCCGGACTGCATCCGAGGTGTCATATCACCTTGGTTCAAAAAAGTTGAAGGAGTTTAGCCGAGCTTAATGCCGGAAATGCCCTCTATGGAGCCAGCCACTAGCGCCCGAGCTTTATGCCGGACTGCTTCCGAGCCACCACCCCGACTGTGAGTCGATTTTTTGTCAATATTTTTTATTATTGCAATTTATTCTCTGCCGAGATATATGGCCAGTAGCCCTCAAGGTGTGTATCGGTCTAAAACCCGAGATGCACCTGAAGGATGTCGTAAGACCGCTGATCCCAGTAGCCGCTGAGACTCAGGTTGATTTGCAAAATTGGCTTGAGGATCAAGTCCTAGCTCGGCAGAATACTTCGGGACACAAAAAGCGGCGTGCTTAGTCCTCGAGACTCAGGTTGGGTGCGGCCGAACAACCTGAGGATCAAAATCTCCTCAGCAATTGTATTGCACTTAAAATTTTCTGCATTGAACAGGCAATGCAGTAGCCCCCGAGATACTGGTCGGGTGGCAACACCAGATCAGGGGATCGATGTGCCCCTTTAATATTTGTAAATAATAAGGCCGAAGCCCAGTAGCCCCCGAGCCTTAATGCGGGCATGGGTGGCCGAATTAAGATCGATATCCATAGTAAAATCACAAATTATGTGTAATGACTCTATGTATCCAAGTACTTTACGTCATTAATGCTTGGATCCGCATTGTACAAAACTTTGTTGACCGACCATCGGCTTCCACCTCCTCGGCTAGTAGCCGAGGAGTGTTTGTCCTACTTTATAAAGCCTTTATGAGGGCAAAGATTTACGACAAACAAGGCAATCTGGCCATACAGTTTTATGAACAAAGGTACGCAGAGAGTTGTATTACTGTTTAACAGAAGGAATGTCTTCCAAAGAAAATAGTCCCGCTATCGGTTCCTTTCTTTGGGTTGTCATGCTAAGCATGATCATTAAACCTCAGCTCTAATGTAAGAGCAAAATATCGAGGATTTAGTTTGGGAGGCCAGTTAATAGCCCCCGTAGTGTTCGGCGATAGTCGGGGTCAAGCCGTAAACACTTCGGCCAATGTTATGAACGGCCCATCATTTAACATAGTCATCGGGTCACTGACCAGTTTACGCTTATTGTGAAAGTCAGTTTTCGGCTTTCTCTACTGAGGTGCTTAACCATGTGAGATGGAAGCACAATCGCAGTGGTTCTCCCTTTGCACGCCTAGCCGAACAAAACGGAACGTAGGAAGCAAGTGTAGGAGCCGGGCAACCCAACTATTGACCGAAGACACAATTCGAAACCGATGCATATATAGCAATATCTGAGAATGTTTTTGCCGAATCCCTAAAGGTGTCCGGCGTTGCACTGCGAGACTAATGTTGGAAAAGCACAAATAGTTTAAAAGTTCCAAAAAGCTTGGAAAACCAAGAAACGTCAGTAAAAACATGACGTCCGAACAATATCAAGTGTTCGGTGCCAATCCGAAAGTTGGTCTTAGAAAAAAGAAGTGCTTCTGTCGTGCTTTAACATGATACATCCTATCGCAAGACTTAGAGCGGGTCAGCCTACGGCTTCAACCTCCTATCCCGAGGGCGGAGTACTTCTCATCAGGCCAGTTTAGCAAACTAAACTCTAGCGGCTTTGAGAGAGAAATTAGGCTCCCCAGCTAGTGACCGCACACTCGTGTCGAAAAAAAGGAGTGATAAATAATAATAATAAAACTTTGCAACAACTAAGAGGAAGAACACTTATTATAAAACGGCTCAAATAAACTTAAGAGCCCCCAAGTGACTTGGGTAGAAGAATGATTGCATGTACCGAAGTACTTATATCATATCTATGTTCAACCGAACTTTAAACGCGTCTTAACCGACCGTCAGCTTCTCCCTCTTCGGTCAAGGACCGAAAAGTGTTATGTACTCCATCAGTCGAGAATATCGACGGTGTTTCCAATAACCAGGCAATCAGGCCATAAGGTTGTAACAGACAAAGTGCGGTCAGGGAACTTATGCTATATTACCGTGAAGTGTAAGAAGCATCTTCGAAGAAAATAGTACCCCCACCGATACCTTTCTTCAGTGCTCATTGTTATTATGAGACTTGTGCAATAGATTTTTTGTACTCATGAGTTCCGTTGTGTGCCGACCATCATTGAAAACTATAAGAGCGCTAGCTTTCGACTTCACCCAGTCTGAGGTCCGGCTCGGGCGACCCGATCGTGACAATCGCAGAGGTGCTCCCTTTACTCCCTAGCCGAACAACCGGGAACGTAGGGGTAAACACAGGAGCGAGGTAACCCAGCTTGCAAATCACTTAAGTCAATATGGTGCATATTGTGGCATAATACACGAACAAGGAACAAAGCCGTACAAGTATAATCATATGCAAGTGGAAAAGCTTCATGAAGGAAGCCCCCAAATTAATTGGGTATTTGAATTTATGCGTCACAAACAAAGTTTGAACAAGGAAATTTTTTACAAGCAACTTTTTTCCAAAAAAGTATAATGCTTGGTCGAACCGAACACAAGTTAGAAATTAAAGCTTTGAGCATGAAAGCGACTTAGCTGGTTAATGTGTTCGGTATTGATGACGCGGTCCGAGCTTGGTGCGGGGCAAGGTTCCATCCCCCAAGCTGGTCCCGAGGTGGCGGAGCGGAGAGTTCGACACACCGAAGTGGTGACATAGCACGGTCAATGCAGACCGGCAGAGTGACGCCGAAGTCCCCGGATCATTTTCCTGTGCACAAAAAATAGTGCAAACCAGAGATAATAGTAATAATGATAATTAAAAAATGTTGCATAATAAATAATTTATGCAAAGTGAGGAATAGAAGAAACATGGCCTGGCGCGGAAGTCAATGTCGATGCAGGGCGTCGGCGTGATGTAGTAAAGGCGTGGCAAAGCCTGAATTCACAGGTCGGTCCGAGCTCCGGATGCGGCGTTCGCCGGACTATGTACAGAAACTGATCGAACCCCCACGCGACCGTCGTTAATGCGGTCACCATTTGATAGACCTGTGTACATATCATGGACAAACCAGAGTAATAATTCCTTGGGAAAAATGAACCCAAACAAGCAAAAAATTGTTAGGATTAATAGCACCTGGTTTATTTGTTGTAGCATTCTGAAGAAAAACGACTCCCAAAATCGGGAATCAATCTGCACACCCATTGCCTGATGGGAAATAAAGCGATGGCCTGGTGATGCTGGCGAAGGTTGGCTTGCCGATGCGAAGTCCTCGGTCCAGCTTAACGTGACGAAGTTGGTCGGCTGGTGACGCCGACGTCACCGGAGTATGTTGATGAAGAAATAGCCGAGTCCCCGGTCTAGCCGAGGCGAAGGAGCAGGTCGGCGAGGAGTTGTTGTAGCTGCCATGTCAACCGATGTGTTGAAGTAGTTCGGCGTGATGGACACCAGCTTGAAGAAACAATAGTGCAACCCTGCCGATGCAGGTCGTGACGTGGTCGATGCCGGCTTGATGAAGTGACCGTGCGGCGATGCCGGTATGCCTGCTCCGTGTAATCCGTGGGGCGGCGATGTTGGTGATGATTTATCCTTCGCGATGCCGGACTCTTGTTCGGCTTGCCGAGATGATGATCCGAAGTTGAGCTCGGCTCAACAAAGTGACGATGTGTCTAGCACAGGTCGGCAGCCGTGGAGCAATATTACCGTACTGGTTTGACACCAGCATGATGTTGAAGATCATGTTCAAAAGATCTTAAAGTTAGTGGGATGTGTTCGGGAACAAAACATAATACCCCATACAAAACTTCCTTCAAAAGGGATGTCCGAAATCCCATTCATAAAAAAGACGAACTCGGGTCGCATTTGTTTTCGCGCAGAAAACAGATCCGAAAAGTGATGCACTAATCGGAAGGTTCCCGGAGTTTGGACGGTCGGATCGAGCTGAAATTTTGAGAGGTGGTAGATATAGGAATTACACAGCCAATCAACGGTTGGATCTTCCAAAGGACGTCTGAGCTAGAAGCTGGACACCACGCCCTAAACTTGTCCAGATTCCCGTCCAGATTTGACAGGGCTCCGGTATATTATAGATTGCCGGAGATTCCTCGATCGAAACTCGACGAAATTTTGCATGGTCGTTGTAGACTCAATTCCGCACAATTACACCAAAGGGATCGTCAAAGCAATGCTCTAAGAGGTGGTGGCAGCGGATACAAGTTCGCTGTTTGGAAAAACAGCACGGTCGCCCGAGGGCAATGTTGACGTTGAGCCCCCGAGCTCCATGGATGATTCCTCCATGATCTTGATAGAGATCGGAGTTGATGTTAATGAAGGCCCTCGTCCGAACATGACGATTGGAGATGGAGCACGGTCCTCGGTCAAGCCAAGGTGACCAGTTGAGCCGGCGACGAAGATGCCGACATCGCAGTTGACCTGCAGACGAGCCATCGATCTTTTTGCCGATCACACAGTGGAACTCTCAATGAAAGCACCAATGTCGGTGTCAAAACCGGTGGATCTCGGGTAGGGGGTCCCGAACTGTGCGTCTAGGATCGATGGTAACAGAAGGCAGGAGACATGATGTTTTACCCAGGTTCGGGCCCTCTTGATGGAGGTAAAACCCTACGTCCTGCTTGATTAATATTGATGATATGGGTAGTACAAGAGTAGATCTACCACGAGATCAGAGAGGATAAACCCTAGAAGCTAGCATATGGTATGATTGTTGTTGTATATGATCTATCGACTAGCCTGGCCTCGGTTTATATAATGCACCAGAGGCCTAGAATAACAAGAGTACTAGCCGAATACGCCGGTGGGGAGGAGTCCTTGTCTTGATCGCCAAGTCTTGTGGAATCTTCCTTGTATGCGGCAGCTGTCCGAACTGGCCCATGAGTATATGGCCATGGGGGTCCTCGGCCCAATCTAACAGATCAGGAGATGACGTGGTGAGTACACCCTAGTCCAGGACACCGTCACTCGCCGTCACCGGAGACGCCCCTGCCTCCCTCACCACCACCGGAGCCATCCTCTGTAAGCCCCCACCCCTCCTCTCTCTCTCTAAATTAGTTAGGTTAATTTAGTTAGGAAAAGAATTTAGTTAGGTTAATTTAGTTAGGAAAAGAATTTAGATAGGGCTTTGACAGAGACGCCCCTGCCTCCCTCGCCGTAGGAAAAAAATGTATATGCTTAACTAGGGCAATAGGGTTAGGGTTGTAGTGTTTAATTACAAATGTTAGGAAAGTAAGGTTTAACTAGATGTTTACTAAGGTGGTAGGATTTAGTTTAGATAAAAAAATCAATATGAAAATATAAATTTCTATTAGTGTTGCCAGTCTAGTAGGTTCTTAATTTTTAGTGAATTTTTATTAGGACAAAAATTTAGGACATAATTTGAGTTCTAGGTTCATAATTTGAGTTCTAGGGTTCATCCATCTATATTTGGTTTTTGAATTGAGTTTCAGAGAGCATGAGATTTGTGTAGATTTTCTTGAAGTGTCAAACACTAGGAGATGCAAATTTGAAGTGGTCATGATATATGAAAAATCCTCAGCTGTGTTTGCTCATTGATCATAATTGACATTGAAGTGGTTAGATTGTGCCCAAGTGGCCTTTTGTTGTTTCCAGGGAATGAAGCCGAGTGGCCTATGTTTTGCCTGAATGTTGATTCATTTCTGTTCCGGCAAAATTCAGGTTCTCGATTTGTCCACTTTTTAGCAAAGGTCATGCCGAAATTTTCCATGAATTTCGGCATGACTTGTGCTACAAACTAGGACATATCGAGTGCCCGGTATTTGCCGCACCGGGAAGGAGTCAACGTTCCTGCAAAACAATAGACCTTTTTTATGTCATTATTCATTTTATTAGGTCTAGAATTAATTGACTAGATTTAATCATAGGAAACATGGCTAGCAACAATGAAGGACGGGGTTCTGGTGATTGCGATGACGTCTACCGGGCGGTAGACGAATTTTTTAGCCTTGCCGACACGCAGACCGGTCCTGAGACTGAGATCGGCGCTGAGACTGAGACCGACGCTGCCTCGGGGAGCGGAGCCGGTGTAGAACTGAAAGCAAAGAGGCAACGGCTTCCTAACAAACTCAGGACTACTAGACTGGTGGTCACGGAGGTGGACGACGACAATTTTGAGCCAAAGGCGCCCGAGGAAGTGTGTCGATGCTACGACAATCAAATTGGCTGCATCATACGGACAACCGCCACCATCAACGATGAGAAACTACAGAGATAGAAAATATGAGGAGCTCCCTCCTAAAGAAGTTTCACCAGATATTCTTGTTCCCGGGCCGGAATGAGAAGGATTATGAAGATCCCGATGAGGACCCGCCAATGAAGAAGATAAACAAACACGCCATGACCAAGTTTAGCGACGCGTTGGCCGCCTGGAAAAATCAAGTGAAAGTAAAGATCATCGACAAGAAGGAACCCTACTCCGAGATTGTAAAGGATAATCCAACAATCACAGAAGAGCAGTTTCAAATATTCAAGGAGGCTTGCAAGGCCGAAGCTGCCAAAAAAAGTCTCAGTACATGAAGGGGCTTCAAGAGAGGAACATTGGAAGCCACCACCTCGGAAGCCGTGGTTATGGCGGAAAGAGGTCCAAATGGGCCAAGGAGGACGCGGAAGCCGCGAGTCTGGGCATCCCAGACCCCTTGGCGGATTTCACCGTCCTGCAGGAGCGTGACGTCCTCAGGGCCCAACACCGTTGGGACCCAGTGAAGAAGGTTTACGAGACAAAACCGGTCATTACGGACTTCATTAGAATGCTGGTAATTTTAGTTTCTGATCAATTCGACTGCACACGTTAGTCATATTTGTAAACGATCCTTGTGCCTTTTGCAGAGAGAGCAACACCGGATTGCGGCCGAAAGCGACTCGCCGTCTGAGGCATTGGCGAGGCCCAAGTGGGACACTCCATTCAACCGGGTGTTGAACATATTGAAACGACAACCGGTGGATACTCGACCGTTGTATGGACGCGTGCACGGTGTCGGAGATGGCGCCACGTGGAAGAAGTACTACCGTGAGACCACGTAGGAGAGAAAGGAAAGATGGAGGTTAACTGAAGAAAACATCGACAAGAAGGTTGAGATTGCGGTTGAGAAGAAATGATCTCAGACAGTCACAACAGCGGTCGCTGCCGCAAAACAGGTGGTTGCAGATTTGTCTACTTCCTTGGTGACGGGCGTTTTCACTTGGACAAGGCAAAATCCAGAAAAAAATGCAGAGGACTTTCCCCTTGCTGACTTCTTGGAGAGCAGCTCGACTAGCATTGCACCAGCCCTGCTCCCGCACCGGCTCCCGCACCGGCTCCCACACCGGACGTGCTCAGTGGTGCTTCGTCTTTGGCTGAGCTCGACGCCCTCACGGTATCTGTCACACCGGCCCCCTTCAATATAAATGTATAATCTCCCATTTTCGTTGCCTTTCGGATGTCTCACGTCGCAGACTTTTCTTTGTAGGCCGACGAAACCCCGTGCACCATATTGTACACCATCGGCGACCAGAAGGTGGACGTGGGGAAGGCGATGATAATGGAGCCGAAGGAACCATTGTTCCACAGCCGGCCGATCCCCTCGAACGTCTTCAAGGTTTCCGTGGCCAGTGTCAAACCGGGCCACGAGAATTTGCCTCCTCCAATACTAGTGGGGGATGACGACGAGACACCGCCGCGGCTTGGTGATTGTTGCAATGGGTGGGTCCTGTTGTGGGCAAAGAGTCTGCTTCGTCTGGAGGTGGCCGGGAGCACACCCACGAGCACACAGCCTCAGTAAGGTATGAACATCAACACCCCACCTACCCAATTAGCGTCGGGTGTCAGGTTGGGTGATAGCGGACGGGGTAAGGAGGAGGCTCCATTAGTCGCTGATGACGTCACCATGGATGAGGATGAGGACGACGATGGCGCTGAACAGTATGTCTATACTGGCGCCTCCTCAGGGTTTGAGCGTCATGAGTCGGTGCCTGAATTGCCGTCTCAATGTATTATGGACGACCTTCCGGTAGTAAAGAAGTCTAGGAAGAGAGCGAGGAAAGGTAAAAAAGTTGATTCTATGATCCAGCCGCCTCAGCAACTTCGGCTTCAGGACCGTATAGATATCCCTGATGCGGATAAATGGCATATCCCCGGTCAACCAATCCTACCTGCAACAGCGCTATGGGTCAGATTCGGCGATCCAAGGAGACTTCATGATGATGTGCTGCGGGTAGAGAAAGGCCTCATCGCCTAGAAAGATCCAGGATACCCACTCTACATGGTTAACGTTCCGTGGCAAATGTCGTACGTCGACAGCTTCCCCGCAGATAAGTTCTTCCTCCGATTCGATTACATATTCGGGATGTTTCACGTGAAGAAGCTGGATTTTACGTTTGTCCGCCTTTATGCCTTGCACATGAACTACATCGTCGGGGTTGAGCAGATATCTCATATCTGTGTCGCTGACCCGCACTACATGCACGAGGGCTTCTTGGGATTCTGCGCAAAGCACCGTGAATACGCGAGGGATTACATCGCCAATTTCATGCTCGCCAATAAGGACAAGGAGGCGATTCTCATGCCTTATCATCCCGTGTAAGTCATCCGCGCTGCTATCCTTCCTTCGATTTCAATCATTCATTTGCACGGTGGAGGCTAATTACTTTGAGGTGTACTTATTTTGCGCAGCGGCGGGCGCGCCGTCCTCATCATCCTCTACCCCCGATTCTCCCACGCTCTTTACTTGGACTCGTCGAAGAACATTCACAAAAAGGATTACACCCACATCAAGGATGTTCTCGACAGTGCAATGTTTTACTACCAAGCAAGGGGTGGAGAGGTCAGGGACAAGAAGAGAAGGGGCGGCAGGGCCGCCTTCGGCCATAAGACCGACTTATGCTGCATCCAGCAACCGAACGATTCTCTTAATGATGGATTCTATGTCCTACACCACATGCTGGAGTACAGACGGGATCACCAGAACCTTCGCATGTCACCTAGATCCGGCGATGCCCATATTCTGCAATGGGCAAAGGACATAGGAGATATCGAGGATCATCGACTTCGAGCTGAGTTCTATAACATCCAGCGCGAACTTTCCCAAATCATCATGAAGGAGGTCGTCGAAAAAACAGGGATGTTCTATGGAGAAGGACAAATGTCGCGGGAAGACGTCCGAACATGGATAGCCTCTCAGCGTCTCGACATGAAGCCTTTCACTAAGCTCAAGGACTATCTCCCTGACTTGGATGGATGGAACGACATGTTGGAGTGATTGTTGATATATGACGATGTGTCCGTTTAGTCCATACTTTCTGTATGACAAAACTTTGAGTTATGCATGGTGAAACTTTATTTGTGATGTAATTAAACCGTCCTCCTCCTCGACTAGCGAAAATCACTCTAGTTAGGGCATTTTGGGGCACGATGAACTTTGTTATTTATGCTTATGATATGTTGTTTCTATTTTTTCCAAGTCTGTCTCTTTCTGTTGCTCAACTATATATGTTGCATATCATCGATTCATGTGACGATGCAGGTGCATAGATAATGGATGGCGAAGAAGTGCTATGGCAGGAGTATATATACGACAAGTGGCCGGAGTGTCAGGCCCAGGTGTACCGGTTTCCCATTTCCGAGCGACATGCAGTAGTTAGTTTAGGTTCACGCTAATGCGAGAGAGGGATACGAACTCATGTACTCAAAGTGATAGCTCTTCTCGCATATATCATTGTTTAGATGGATGACGATGTATTTGCAAGTAATCGAGACTTGTATCGCTATTTTTGAGATGATGAGGAGAGACCACTTTGTGTTGGATGATGATTATGATGATGACATGATTTGATGAGACTAATTGTATGTATATGCTATGATTAAATTTGTATGTGTATGATATGCTAAAGATTATTGTATAAAGCCTATTCAAATACAAAACAAATACAAAACAAATATGCAGGGAAAAAAACTAATAAAACTAGTAGTAGCGAGGGGGGAAACTTTAGCAGTAGCGCCGCCTTACCAGTAGCGCTTCCCAGTAAACAGTGCTGCAGATAATATCAGCAGTGCCCTTTTCTAAAGAGTGCTACAACTATTCATGTATAGCAGTAGCGTGGGACAACATGCGCTACTGCTATACGTTAGTTGTAGCGCCTTATTAGTAGCGCCGGTCCCCGCGCTACTGAGAGGCCCAAATCCCGCGCTGTTGCTAGGCTTTTCCCTAGTAGTGCTTGGGGTGTATGACCATATAAGGTTTTATTCATGTAAACAGAATAACAATTATTCTTTGACTTAAATGAATAACCGTATTGCAATAAACATGATCTAATAATATTATGCTCAACGCAAACACCAAATAACATTTATTTTAGGTTCAACACTAATCCCGAAGGTAAAAGGAGTGTGCGATGGTTATCTTATCAACCTTGGAATCATTTCCGACACACATCGTCACCTTGCCCTTAACTAGTCTCTGTTCATTTTGCAACTCCTGTTTCGAGTTACTAACCTTAGTAACTGAACTGGTAACAAATACCCCGGGGTTACTATGAACACTAGTAAAGTACACATCAATAACATGTATATCAAATATACTTTTGTTCACTTTGCCATCCTTCTTATCTGCCAAGTATTTGGGGTAGTTCCGCTTCTAGTGACCATTCCCTTTGCAGTAGAAGCACTCAGTTTCAGGCTTAGGTCTAGCTTTGGGCTTCTTCACGGGAGTGGCAACTTGCTTGCCATTCTTCTTGAAGTTCCCTTTTTTCCCTTGCCCTTTTACTTGAAACTAGTGGTCTTGTCAACCATCAACACTTGATGCTTTTTCTTAATTTCTACCTTCGCCAATTTCAGCATCGCGAAGAGTTTGGGAATCGTTTCCGTTATCCCTTGCATATTATAGTTCATCACAAAGTTCTAATAACTTGCTGATAGTGACTAGAGAACTCTGTCAATCACTATCCTATCTGGAAGATTAACTCCCACTTGATTCAAGTGATTGTAGTACTCAGACATTCTGAGCACATGCTCACTAGCTGAGCTATTCTCCTCCATCTTGTAGGCAAAGTATTTGTTAGAGGTCTCATACCTCTCGACTCGGGCATGAGTCTGAAATACCAATTTTAGCTCTTGGAACATCTTATATATTCTGTGGCGTTCAAAACGTCTTTGAAGTCCCGGTTCTAAGCCGTAAAGCATGGTGCACTAAACTATCAAGTAGTCATCATACCGATCTTGCCAAACATTCATAACGTCTGCATCTGCTCCTGCAATAGGTCCGTCACCTAGCGGTGCATCAAGGACATAATTCTTCTATGCAGCAATGAGGATAATCCCCAAGTTACAGACCCAGTCTGTGTAATTGCTGAAGGAAATATGCCCTAGAGGCAATAATAAAGTTATTATTTATTTCCTTATTTCATGATAAATGCTTATTATTCATGTTAGAATTGTATTAACCGGAAACATAATACATGTGTGAATACATAGACAAACAAAGTGTCACTAGTATGCCTCTACTTGACTAGCTCGTTGATCAAAGATGGTTATGTTTCCTAACCATAAGCATGAGTTGTCATTTGATAAACGGGACCACATCATTAGGAGAATGATGTGATTGACTTGACCCATTCCGTTATCTTAGCACTTGATCGTTTTAGTTTACTGCTATTGCTTTCTTCATGACTTATACATGTTCCTATGACTATGAGATTATGCAACTCCCGATTACCGGAGGAAGACTTTGTGTGCTACCAAACTTCACAACATAACTGGTTGATTATAAAGGTGTTCTACAGGTGTCTCCGATGGCACTTGTTGAGTTGGCATAAATCGAGATTAGGATTTGTCACTCTAATTGTCGGAGAGGTATCTCCGGGCCCTCTCGGTAATGCACATCACTATAGGCCTTGCAAGCAATGCAACTAATGATTTAGTTACGGGATAGTGCATTACAGGAACGAGTAAAGAGACTTGCCGGTAACGAGATTGAACTAGGTATTGAGATACCGATGATCGAATCTCGGGCAAGTAACATACCGATGACAAAGGGAACAACGTATGTTGTTATCCGGTTTGGCTGATAAAGATCTTCGTAGAATATGTAGGAGCCAATATGAACATCCAGGTTCCGCTATTGGTTATTGACCGGAGACGTGTCTCGGTCATGTCTACATAGTCCTCGAACCCGTAGGGTCCGCACGCTTAACATTCGATGACGATCGGTATTACGAGTTTATGTGATTTGATGTACATAAGGTAGTTCGGTGTCCCAGATGAGATCGGGGACATGACGAGGAGTCTCGAAATGGTCGAAACATAAAGATCGATATATTGGACGACTATATTCGGACATCGGAAAGGTTCTGAGTGATTCGGGTATTTTTGGAGTACCGGGGAGTTACGGGAATACGGGGAAGAAGTATTGGGCCTTATGGGCCAAGTGGTGGAAGAGAGGAGGCAGGGCGCGCGGCCCCCCTAGCCCAAACCGAATTGGACTAGGGGGCCGGGGCCCCTTTCCTCCTTTCCTTCCTTTCCTTCCTTTTCCCTCTCCTCCTTCCTCCTCCTAGTAGGAGTAGGAAAGGGGAGTCCTACTCCTACTAGGAGGACTCCTCCTCCTCCTCCTAGCACGCCCTACAGGGGCCAGCCGGCCTCCCCCTTGCTCCTTTATATACGGGGGCAAGGGGCACCCTAGAACACACAAGTTGATCATTGATCCCTTAGCCGTGTGCGGTGCCCCCCTCCACCATAATCCACCTCGATCATCTTGTAGCAGTGCTTAGGCGAAGACCTGAGTCGGTAGTAACATCATCACCGTCATCACGTCATTGTGCTGACGGAACTCTCCCGTGAAGCTCTGCTGGATCGGAGTTCATGGGACATCATCGAGCTGAATGTGTGCTGAACTCGGAGGTGCCGTGCGTTTGGTACTTGGATCGGTCGGATCGTGAAGACGTTCGACTACATCAACCGCGTTCTCATAACGCTTCCGCTTATAGTCTACGAGGGTATGTGGACGATACTCTTCCCTCTTGTTGCTATGCATCACCATGATCTTGCGTGTGCGTAGGAATTTTTTTTGAAATTACTATGTTCCCCAATAGTGGTATCAGAGCCATGTTTATGCGTAGATGTTATATGCACGAGTAGAACACAAGTGAGTTGTGGGCGATACAAGTCATACTGCTTACCAGCATGTCATATTTTGGTTCGGCGGTATTGTTGGATGAAGCGGCCTGGACCGACATTACGCATACGCTTACGCGAGACTGGTTCTACCGATGTGCTTCGGACACAGGTGGCTGGCGGGTGTCAGTTTCTTCAACATTAGTTGAACCGAGTGTGACTATGCCCGGTCCTTGTTGAAGGTTAAAATAGCACTAACTTGACGAAATATCGTTGTGGTTTTGATGCGTAGGTAAGAACGGTTCTTGCTCAGCCCGTAGCAGCCACATAAAACTTGCAACAACAAAGTAGAGGACGTCTAACTTGTTTTTGCAGGGCATGTTGTGATGTGATATGGTCAAGACATGATGCTAAATTTTATTTTATGAGATGATCATGTTTTGTAACACAGTTATCGGCAACTGGCAGGAGCCATATGGTTGTCGCTTTATTGTATGAAATTCAATCGCCATGTAATTGCTTTACTTTATCACTAAGCGGTAGCGATAGTCGTGGAGGCAATAGTTGGCATGCCAACAATGATGCTTCGATGGAGATCAAGGTGTCAAGCCGGTGACGATGGTGATCATGATGGTGCTTTGGAGATGGAGATCACAGGCACAAGATGATGATGGCCATATCATATCACTTATATTGATTGCATGTGATGTTTATCATTTATGCATCTTATTTTGCTTTGATTGACGGTAGCATTATTAGATGATCTCTCACTAAATTTCAAGGTACAAGTGTTCTCCCTGAGTATGCACCTTTGCCAAAGTTCATTGTGCCCAGACACCACGTGATGATCGGGTGTGATAAGCTCTACGTCCATCTACAACGGGTGCAAGCTAGTTTTGCACACGCAGAATACTCGGGTTAAACTTGACGGGCCTAGCATCTGCAGATATGGCCTCAGAACACTGAGACCGAAAGGTCGAGCATGAATCATATAGTAGATATGATCAACATAGTGATGTTCACCATTGAAAACTACTCCATCTCACGTGATGATCAGACATGGTTTAGTTGATATGGATCACGTGATCACTTAGATGATTAGAGGGATGTCTATCTAAGTGGGAGTTTTTGAATATGATTAATTGAACTTTAATTTATCATGAACTTAGTACATGATAGTATTTTGCTTGTCTATGTTGTTGTAGATAGATGGCCTGTGCTGTTGTTCCATTAAATTTTAACGCGTTCCTTGAGAAAGCAAAGTTGAAAGATGATGGTAGCAATTACACGGACTGTGTCCATAACTTGAGGATTATCCTCATTGCTGCACAGAAGAATTACGTCCTGGAAGCATCGATGGGTGCCAAACCCGCTGCAGGAGCAACGCCGAATGTTATGAACGTCTGGCAGAGCAAAGCTGATGACTACTCGATAGTTCAGTGTGCCATGCTTTACGTCTTAGAACCGAGACTTCAACAATGTTTCGAACGTCATGGAGCATATGAGATGTTCCAGGAATTGAAGTTAATATTTCAAGCAAATGCCCGGATTGAGAGATATGAAGCCTCCAATGAGTTTTACAGCTGCAAGATGGAGGAGAATAGTTCTGTCAGTGAACATATACTCGGAATGTCTGGGTACCATAAACACTTGACTCAACTGGGAGTTAATCTTCCTGCTGATAGTGTCATTGACAGAGTTCTTCAATCACTACCACCAAGCTACAAGAGCTTCGTGATGAACTATAATATGCAAGGGATGGATAAGACAATTCCCGAGCTCTTCGCAATGCTAAAAGCTGCGGAGGTAGAAATCAATAAGGAGCATCACGTGTTGATGGTCAATAAGACCACTAGTTTCAAGAAAAAGGGTAAAGGAAAGAAGAAAGGGAACTTCAAGAAGAACAACAAACAAGTTGCTTCTCAAGAGAAGAAAGCCAAGTCTAGACCTAAGCCTGAGACTGAGTGCTTCTACTGTAAAGGGACTGGTCACTGGAAGTGGAACTGCCCCAAGTATTTGGCGGATAAGAAGGATGTCAAGGTGAACAAAGGTATATGTGATATACATGTTATTGATGTGTACCTTACTAAAGCTTGCAGTAGAACCTAGGTATTTGATACTGGTTCTGTTGCTAATATTTGCAACTAGAAACAGGGACTACGGATTAAGCGAAGATTGGCTAAGGATGAGGTGACGATGCGCGTGGGAAATGGTTCCAAAGTCGATGTGATCACCGTCGGCACGCTACCTCTACATCTACCTCCAGGATTAGTTTTAGATCTGAATAATTGTTATTTGGTGCCAGCGCTAAGCATGAACATTATATCTAGTTCTTGTTTGATGCGAGACGGTTATTCATTTATATCAGAGAATAATGGTTTCTCTATTTATATGAGTAATATCTTTTATGGTCATGCACCCTTGAAGAGTGGTCTATTTTTGATGAATCTCGATAGTAGTGACACAAATATTCATAATGTTGAAGCCAAAAGATGCAGAGTTGATAATGATAGTGCAACTTATTTGTAGCACTGCTGTTTAGGTCATATTGGTGTAAAGCGCATGAAGAAGCTCCATTCTGATGGACTTTTGGAATCACTTGATTATGAATCACTTGGTACTTGCGAACCATGCCTCATGGTCAAGATGACTAAAACGCTGTTCTCCGGAATTATGGAGCGAGCAACAAATTTGTTGGAAATCATACATACCAATGTATGTGGTCCAATGAATATTGAGGCTCGCGGTGGGTATCATTATTTTCTCACCTTCACAGATGATTTGAGAATATATGGGTATATCTACTTGATGAAACATAAGTCTGAAACATCTGAAAAGTTCAAAGAATTTCAAAGTGAAGTGGAAAGTCATCGTAACAAGAAAATAAAGCTTCTATGATCTGAACGTGGAGGAGAATATTTGAGTTACGAGTTTGGTCTTCATCTGAAACAATGCGGAATAGTTTCGCAACTCACGCCACCCGGAACACCACATCGTAATGGTGTGTCCGAACGTCGTAATCGTACTTTACTAGATATGTTGCGATCTATGATGTCTCTTACTGATTTACCGCTATCATTTTGGGGTTACGCTTTAGAGACAACCACATTCATGTTAAATAGGGCACCATCTAAATCCATTGAGACGGCGCGTTATGAACTATGGTTTGGCAAGAAACCAAAGTTGTCGTTTCTTAAAGTTTGGGGCTGAGATGCTTATGTGAAAAAGCTTCAACCTGATAAGCTCGAACCCAAATTGGAGAAATGTGTCTTCATAGGATACCCAAAGGAGATTGTTGGGTACACCTTCTATCACAGATCCGAAGGCAAGACATTTGTTGCTAAGAAAAAGTAGTTCATCACAGAAACCGGTTCCTGTGACACCTACACCAATTAGTGAGGAAGCCAATGATGATGATCATGAAACTTCAGATCAAGTTACTCCCGAACCTCGTAGGTTAACCAGAGTAAGATCCGCACCAGAGTGGTACGGTAATCCTGTTCTGGAGGTCATGTTACTTGACCATGACGAACCTATGAACTATGAGGAAGCGATGATGAGCCCAGATTCTGCAAAATGGCTTGAGGCCATGAAATCTGAGATGGGATCCATGTATGAGAACAAAGTGTGGACTTTGGTTGACTTGCCCGATGATCGGCAAGCCATCGAGAATAAATGGATTTTCAAGAAGAAGACTGACATCGACGGTAACTTTACTGTCTACAAAGCTCGACTTGTTGCGAAAGGTTTTCGACAAGTTAAAGGGGTCAACTACAATGAGACTTTCTCACCCATAGCGATGCTTAAGTCCGTCCGAATCATGTTAGCTATTGTCGCATTTTATGATTATGAAATTTGGCAAATGGATGTAAAGACTGCATTCCTAAATGGATTTCTGGAACAAGAGTTGTATATGATGCAACCTGAAGGTTTTATCGATCCAAAGGGTACTAACAAAGTGTGCAAGCTCCAGCGATCCATCTATGGACTGGTCCAAACATCTCGGAGTTGGAATAAACATTTTGATAGTGTGATCAAAGCATATGGTTTTATACAGACTTTTGGAGAAGCTTGTATTTACAAGAAAGTGAGTGGGAGCTCTGTAGCATTTCTAATATTATATGTGGATGACATATTGTTGATTGGAAATGATACAGAATTTCTGGATAGCATAAAAGGATACTTGAATAAGAGTTTTTCAATGAAAGACATCAGTGAAGCTGCTTATATATTGGGCATCAAGATCTATAGAGTTAGATCAATACGCTTAATTGGACTTTCACAAAGCACATACCTTGATAAAGTTTTGAAGAAGCTCAAAATGGATCAAGCAAAGAAAGGGTTCTTGCCTGTGTTACAAGGTGTGAAGTTGAGTAAGACTCAATGCTCGACCAATGCAGAAGATAGAGAGAAAATGAAAAATGTTCCCTATGCTTCAGCCATAGGCTCTATCATGTATGCAATGTTGTGTACTAGACCTGATGTGTGCCTTGCTATTAGTTTAGCAGGGAGGTACCAAAGTAATCCAGGAGTGGATCACTGGACAACGTTCAAGAACATCCTGAAATACCTAAAAAGGACTAAGGATATGCTTCTCATTTATGGAGATGACAAAGAGCTCGTCGTAAATGGTTACATCGACGCAAGCTTTGACACTGATCCGGATGATTCTAAATCGCAAACCGGATACATGTTTATATTGAATGGTGGAGCTGTTAGTTGGAGCAGTTCTAAACAAAGCGTCATGGCAGGATCTACGTGTGAAGCGGAGTACATAGCTGCTTCGGAAGTAGCAAATGAAGGAGTCTGGATGAAGGAGTTCATATCCGATCTAGGTGGCATACCCAGTGCATCGGGTCCAATGAAAATCTTTTGTGACAATACTGGTGCAATTGCCTTGGCAAAGGAATCCAGATTGCACAAGAGAACCAAACACATCAAGAGACACTTCAATTCCATCCGCGATCAAGTCCAGGTGGGAGACATAGAGATTTGCAAGATACATACGGATCTGGATGTTGCAGATGAAGGAAATATGCCCTAGAGGCAATAATAAAGTTATTATTTATTTCCTTATATCATGATAAATGTTTATTATTCATGCTAGAATTGTATTAACCAGAAACATGATACATGTGTGAATACATAGACAAACAGAATGTCACTAGTATGCCTCTACTTGACTAGCTTGTTGATCAAAGATGGTTATGTTTCCTAGCCATAGACAAAGAGTTGTTATTTTATTAACGGGATCACATCATTAGGAGAATGGTGTGATTGACTTGACCCATTCCGTTAGCTTAGCACTTGATCGTTTAGTTTGTTGCTATTGCTTTCTTCATGACTTATACATGTTCCCATGATTATGAGATTATGCAACTCCCGTTTACCGGAGGAACACTTTGTGTGCTACCAAACGTCACAACGTAACTGGGTGATTATAAAGGTGTTCTACAGGTGTCTCTAAAGTTACTTGTTGGGTTGGCATATTTCGAGATTAGGATTTGTCACTCCGATTGTCGGAGAGGTATCTCTGGGCCCACTCGGTAATACACATCACTTAAGCCTTGCAAGCATTGCAACTAATGAGTTAGTTGTGGGATGATGTGTTACGGAACGAGTAAAGAGACTTGCCGGTAACGAGATTGAACTAGGTATTGAGATACCGACGATCGAATCTCGGGCAAGTAACATACCGATGACAAAAGGAACATCATATGTTGTTATGCGGTTTGACCGACAAAGATCTTCGTAGAATATGTAGGAGCCAATATGAGCATCCATGTTCCGCTATTGGTTATTGACTAGAGACGTGTCTTGATGACCCACAAGTATAGGGGATCTATCGTAGTCCTTTCGATAAGTAAGAGTGTTGAACCCAACGAGGAGCAGAAGGAAATGATAAGCGGTTTCCAGCAAGGTATTCTCTGCAAGTACTGAAATACGTGGTAACAGATAGTTTTGTGATAGGATAATTTGTAACGAGCAACAAGTAACAAAAGTAAATAAAGTGCAGCAAGGTGGCCCAATCCCTTCTGTAGCAAAGGACAAGCCTGGACAAACTCTTATATAGAGAAAAGCGCTCCCGAGGACACATGGGAATATCATCAAGCTAGTTTTCATCATGTTCATATGATTCACGTTCGGTACTTTGATAATCTGATATGTGGGTGGACCGGTGCTTGGGTGTTGTCCTTACTTGGACAAGCATCCCACTTATGATTAACCTCTATTGCAAGCTGAAAGTGCGTTATATCGACTAGAGGGGGGGGGGTTGAATAGGCGATTTTTATGTAAGTCTTCAAAACGTGGAAGTTTCGAAGACAAACGATAGAAATAAACCTATTACCATGCAGCGGAAGGTAGACTACACTAGGCAAACCATAGTCAAGTATTCAATGAAGTGAAAGCACAATGACTAATAGCAGCTAGGTAGTAAGGATCAGGTAGGAAGATATTATGAAGCCGATCAGAACAAGCAGTCACTCAGTGAAGACAGAAGATAGTGCAATCATACAATGACTTCACAAGGACCAATAGTAAGTAAAGGGAAAGGAAGGATGAAACCAGTGACTCGTTGAAGACAATGATTTGTTGGACCAGTTCCAGTTGCTGTGACAACTGTACGTCTGGTTAGGGCGGCTAGGTATTTAAACCTGAGGACACACAGTCCCGGACACCCAGTCCTGACGCAGCTCAGGACACCCAGTCCTCACCGTATTCCCCTTGAGCTAAGGTCACACAGACCTCGCCCAATCACTCTGGTAAGTCTTCAAGGTAGACTCCCAAACCTTCACAGACTTTGTTCATCGGCGATCCGCAATGTCTCTTGGATGCTCAGAACGCGACGCCTAACCGGCTGGAGGATTCACAGTCCTCAAGTGTAATAAGTCTTCAGATCACACAGACAAGAAGACTTAAGTGATGCCTAACACTCTTTGGCTCTGGGTGGTTAGGGCTTTATCCTCGCAAGGAATTCTCTCTCAAAGGCGTCGAGGTGGGTTGCTCTCAAACGACAAAAGCCGTACTCTAACTCTGAGCAGCCAACCGTTTATGGTTGTAGGGGGTGGGCTATTTATAGCCACTAGGCAACCCGACCTGATTTGTCCGAAATGACCCTGGGTCACTAAGGAACTGACATGTGTTCCAACGGTCAGATTTCAAACACACACGACAACTTTACTTGGGCTACAAGCACAGCTGACTTGTCTGACTCTGGACAAGATTCGCTCTCATAGTCTTCACTCGAAGACACAGGTTTTGGTTAGGCATCACTTCAGTCATTCTGACTGGTTCTCTTGGACCCCACTTAACAGTACGGTGGTTCCTATGACTCAACAAAGAAGAAAAAGAACTATGAAAGATCTAAGTCTTCGAGCTCCATAGGCTTCATGCGATGTCTTCTCTTGTCATAGTCTTCAATGTGAATATCTTCACATACCACCTTAGACTTCAATGTCTTCATATATTTTTAGGGGTCATCTCTGGTAGGAAAACCGAGTCAATGAGGGACTTCTACCTGTGTTATCCTGCAATTCTCACAAACACATTAGTCCCTCAACTAGGTTTGTCGTCAATACTCCAAAACCAACTAGGGGTGGCACTAGATGCACTTACAATCTCCCCCTTTTTGGTGATTGATGACAAACTAGTTGAAGTTTTCAACGGGGAATATAATATGTGAAATTGTAAAGGATAAGGAATTGTCTTCATAAGTTGCAAGGGCTCCCCCTGAAGATGTGCATATAAGTAATTTGCTTTTGGAATGCAAATGCACATGGCAGGTTATACTCGTGGAGATCCTCTTCAACTTATGATGACAATTCATTATGCATGTGAAGGTATGTGAAGATAATGACATGCATAATGGAAAATGGACGTCTGCAAAATGATCTAAGTGCGGAATTTATCATCGCACATACGGAATTTATCATCGCATCACAAAGTGGCAAATAAGTAGCAGACGACCACCGAGTTTAAGTGTTACAACTCAAAGAACCAAATGAATTAAAACGAGAGTTGTAAACACTAGGCAAAATATAAAGCAACCGCCCATGTGGACCCACTTGAAGACTATCAAACTCATATGCTTCTCCCCCTTTTGTCAGTAAGGACCAAAAAGGTTTGAAGACATAGAGCATCTACTCGTTCCCATGAAGAGTAGGTGAAGCAGCAGGGTCGTCGGTGGTGTTTGGTGGTGCAGAAGAACTTGGAGCAGTGTCGAAGCGTGCTGAAGGAGGTGGCGGTGAAGTAGCATCGTCTTCGTCCTCGATCACTCTGGCATTCACAGTTGCAGCAGAGGAAGAGAACTCAGAGTCTTCAAGAGATGGAGTTCGTCGCAGCACTGCCCTTCAAGGAGGTGTGGAGTCAAACTTGAAGCGTTCGGAGAAGCCATCCTCTTGAAGATCATCTTCAGAGCACATAAGCGTCAGCCCTTTCCATGTCCGTCGAGAGGTTTCATGGGCAACAAAGGCATTCTTGGTGGCAAGATTGTGAATGCGGTTGACATCCACCAAGAGGCTTTGCATTTGGCGCTTCAGCCAGTCATGATGCCTATCCTATTTCTGATGAAGAGCCACAAGAAGCTCTCGGTCGTTGAGAACACGAGATTGCTTCTTGGGTCATTGCCTAATAGTGCTTTCGGTGGCTTCAGTAAGGGCACGATGAGGTGCACGTGTAGTTCCAGCTAGAGGATAAACACGGGTGACTGCTTCAACTCCTTCAATGTTCTGAGAGAAACTTTGATGCTCCGCATTCTGAAGACTAAGAGGCTCCTTGGCAGGCTCAGGATAAATGGCTTCAACGGACATATCCACATCAGGCAGAAAGATCCGATGATTGCGAGCAGATGGCTGATATGAGATAGCGGAGTGGAGTTTAATCAGCTGCATTATCTATGGAGCATAGAACTTCAAGGCAAAAAGATCAGAGCCTGATGCAGCAAGTTGGCGGATGAAGAAGTCATGTGCATCGAAGCATTTGCCATGAAGAATATATAAGACCAAAGTCTTCATTGCACCTTCCAGCTTGGCATGTGGAGAATGTCCTTTGATGGGCCAGAGAGTTTGCCTTATGATGTGATAAATAGTCCTTGGCAGATACTCAAGGTCTTCAACAAGGAACTCCTTAGGATATGTAGCATCTTGTGGCAATGGCTTCATCATACTAAGCATCTGACTCATGTTTGGTTCAGGCTTCTGAAAGATGCTCTCCATAGCTTCACTGTGAAGCTGACAACTTGGTTCATAGAGATCACCAGGAGTGGGTAGACCAGTGAGCTCAATGATATCAAAGGCTTTGGCTTCGTGATGAACATTTCCTGTCATCCACTCCAGGACCGAAGTCTTTGGATCTCTGTTGTACCCACGGATGTGAAGTGTGGCATAGAATTGGAGCAGCAACTCTTCATTCCAGTGCTCTTGGTCGGTGACAAACAGCAACAATCCAACCTCTTTGAAGCAATCCAGAGCTTCTTCCAGACAGGGCAGACCAGCTATTGCTTCGATGTCAAGACGCTTATGTGGGAAGATGCGACCTTGATTGTACAGAATGCAGGAGTAATAGCTTCGCTGCGGATAGCTCCAGAACCGATCATAAGATATTCTTTCCCTTGAGTAGGGGTTCTTGGAGCTATTAAAGAAAGTGTTGTCTGCTTTGAAGCCATTGACATTGAAGGATCCAGGTGCTGATGCAGGACCTGGAAACCTGGGCATCCTTGGAATTGGTTTTTGTACTTGAGGCCTGTGCTCAACATGGTAGTCAAACTAAGGACCAGCAGCAGGTGCAGGAACAGAAGCAGTAGCATCATTGGCTTCACTGACTTCTGGTGCTTGGGTTGGTGAAGGCTCCACATTGGCTTCTGCCATGACAGCGTCAGTGGCGTCGGTGGCAGCCTCAAGATTCTCAACCTCCACTTGATGAGCTGGAGGGTCGGTGACAGTCACGTTCTCCTCGAGAACAGCTTCTGGGTGAGACGGTGGTGTAGCAACTCTTGGGGTTTCTTCTTCATCGGCTGATGCAGCCGGAATGTCTTCAACAACTTTAGCTTCAGACTCGGAGACTGGAGGCCTTGGTCCTTTGCGAAGCCTGCGTAACACTGGTGACGCCTGTGGAGTTGGAGTTGACTGGGCCTCAAAGTCATCTTCCTCTTGTGCTTGTGGGTGATCAGCCCATGATGCATCCTGAGCAATTGGCGTGAGAGGACGACCAATGCTGATGAGTTCGCTGTGCGTTAGCACAGGCGATGATACCTGTTGGTGCTTGATCTGAGGAAGAACTGCATCATCTTCAACATGGTCATGGTGACCAATGTCTGCAGCAGCAGTGGGATCAGCTGCTAGAAAGTCTTCAGCTTCATGAGCCTCTGTGAAAGCAGGCTCATGGACAATCAGTTGGCGCTCTTGATGTTCAGTGGCTGGGCGAACCATGGAGATGGGTTCAACAATTAAGGGCTCTGTGGGAGCAGCCCGTTCCTTCTTGGTCTTCCGCTTCTTCTTGGAGGGAGCAGTAGCAGAGGCTTCAGGATGTTTCCTCTTTCTGGCTTCAGCCTCAGCAGTCCTCGTCTTCTTCAGTTCTGAAGCGGTAGACCTGGCTTTTGGCTTCGAGCCAGTCATGCAGGTTGGGAAGATAATGGGATGTGCTTCCTGCCTTGGTGCATCGGGTTCGTCCATAGCAGGCTTCTTCTTCTTCTTCTTCTTCTTCTTCTTCTTCTTCTTCTTCTTCTTCTTCTTCTTCTTCTTCTTCTGCTTTGCAGCCATCCTAGGGTCAATGCCAGGACGCCCAAGGGCCTTGCGCTTCTCAGCCTCATTGTAGGCTTGCACACACTTGTTAGCCAGGCTCTTCATGCACTCACGAGAACCTTGAGCTTCTTCATGCTTCTTGAGAAAGGCTTCTTTAAGCTCGTGCAACATGATCTTGAGGTTCTTGATCTCTTGCACGCTGAGCTTGGCCATATGCTTCTTGAACTGAGCTTTCTCAAAGTCAATCTTCCACTTCAGTTCGACGATGCGCTGAGCTAGAGCTAGCTCTAAAGCAATGGCGCCATGGAAGGCGACACTGAGACCAATGGGAAGTTGCAGGTCTTCAAAGCTGAGGTTGGGCGTTTCAAACCACTCATCGATAAAGTCGTGGATGATTGCCACATCAAAGAGAGGCAAATTGTTGAAGATTTCTGCTTCTTCTTTGCTCTTGATCAGTTGCTCAAGAGCGTCATCTGCAAGATCTTCATCACTGGACAGATCAATGGCATCGTTGCGCAGAATAGCAGCAGCAGTCAGTTCTTGGCTGGTGTGTGGCAGAGGCATCTTGACTTTCTGGGGCTTGGAGATGCGTGACAGATCTTCAGACTGCACACTGTCTTCAGGAGGTGCAGTAGCCAGTGGCTTCGCCCGTGAGATTTTTGGTGGAGCAGCTGATCTTGAAGCCTTAGCCTTCTTTGGCTTCTGCGGCTTTGGAGTAGGAGCTGGGGCTTCATCAGTGTCAGCATCATCATCAGAATGATCCACTTTGGCACCTTGAACTGAGATGTGAGTGATGAGGCCATCAAGGTTGTAGAAAGGACCGATGATATTGGGTTCTGCATCGCGTGTGCCGTCAGCCCGAGGAGCAGAAGGACCAGGGTTGAAGTCTAGTCCCAATGACTTCTTGTTTTCCTTGGCCGATGCCTTTGCATGCTGGAAGTTGCGCTTGAAGAGATTATCATCACGACACCATAGCAATGATGATGGGTCGGCATCTTCAGGCTGAGGTCCACGGACCATACACGGATAGAAACCCTGAGCAATAGCTTCAGCTCTGTTCTTGTGTGGAAGGCCTCGGAAGAGAATATCACCCCAGGGACTTTTGATAGCACTCTTCTCGGCATATTCCTTGGTCACGAATCTGTATTTGTACCACTGTTCTGCCCAATATCTTCGAATCCATTGGATTCGGGTCTTGCGCTGATTATAATGCTCTTCAGGATCTGTCTTGTAAAGCTCTGAGAGGTCATCAGGCAAATCTCTTGATGTTCCTCCACGATGCTGTCTGCCTCCCTTCCTTGCAGATTTCTGTGTAGCCATGAACTTTAAACTGAATGGCTTCAACATGTTCAAAGGCTTCAGAGGCTTTCGCTTGCTGGACAAACAGGAACTGGCTTCGGGAGAATTTATATGATGCTGTAAGAATTCTGCAAATGAATGCAGACTATGAGAACCAAGGGATTCTCCCACAGACATGTACCTGTGACAGCATTAAGGTGCGAGGGAAGGGGAAGAGGTCATATGCATTCTCAGAAGATTTTGAAGATAAATCAGTTTAGAAGACATTGACCTCATCGTGCGAAGGCATTCACTCATAGATAAGGAGTTGGTTCCAGATTTGTACGAATCCAGAGATCAGGACAAGTGAGGAATCTAACTGCTTTGTGAAGCATAAGTGAACATACTAGGCATAATATGAGATGCAGTATGAAGTGGATCCAACATGTGTGAACATAAACTACTTGTGGTAGAAAGTGACGAATCTGTAGGATCAAAGGGGCCGTAAAAAGGAAGTTTTATTTACCACACAAGGAACTGCTAGAAGGAGTGGAAGAGTAGGCCGAGCAGTTCGATCGTCCGTGCCCTAACTTGGCGACGGAGGACACCTACGGCGACGGCGGAGAGGACTATGTCCGCGGTCGGCGTGAAGACGGCGTCAGAGAGGTTGCAGCAGCTAAGCGCTTCGTCCCCGGCATCGTCGAGGGCTAGCGGTGGCGCTAGGGTTCGTGCGAGAGTGGAAGAAGAGATAATGACTGTGGTGAGGCGTGTATTTATAGGGACAGGGGCGGCTCCGTGTTATTACACAGGTGCCCCTGGCGATTCACATCTGAGGAACACGTGGTCATCATGCAGCATATCGGAGGTTGTTCCACGTCCCACGCACGCCTGGATTGTCGGGTGGTCGTTCCCACTTCTCCGGGTTTCAGGTGAGGGAATTAGCATTGAAAGCGGACTTAATGTTTGTCTCTGTATCTTCTGCTGACAAGGACGCAGAGAAGACATTTGACAGTTTCAAAAGAATGCATATGATTTGGAGAGATAGAGTTTGAGATAGAAAGCATAGAGAGGTTAGGGTCCGATCACATTCACTTAGTTCAAAAGATTCAACAAGAAGACATAGCTATAAGTGAATGCTGTAGAGGACAGAACACTAGTATATATATATATATATATATATATATATATATATATATATATATATATAATCAACATAGTGAAGATAATCACGAAGACATGTTGAGATTGATGCCAAACCAAATGTGAAGACATAGCAAATGTAACGCCATGAGTGAAACACTTCAAACAGAACCTTTGGTGGCGGCGTTACCCACCGTATAGGAAGTATTAGACCCAGACACGACGCACAATTATCGTGGCGCTCTGAAGTCAAATTCCACATTAATGTATTCACACTTAGAATGTATGTCTTCATTGATTGAAGATATACTTTACTTCGTGTGTTGCACATCTAAGTCATCAATATGCATAAGTGTTAGGATGTGTGCCTGATCACAGGACATTTGAGGATTCCAAGATATTTAGCTCACACCGTAACTTGCAAAATCTCTTCTCATCCAAGGGCTTGGTGAAGATATCTGCCAATTGTTCTTTAGTGTTGACATGTATGATATCAATGTCTTCCTTCACAACATGATCTCTGAGAAAGTGATGACGAATCTCAATGTGCTTTGTCTTTGAGTGCTCAACTGGGTTGTTGGCAATCTTGATGGCGCTTTCGTTGTCGCAATAGAGTGGCACTTGCTTCAGATGAATGCCATAGTCTTTGAGTGTTTGCTTCATCCACAGAAGCTGAGCGCAGCAAGATCCAGCAGCAATGTATTCAGATTCAGCAGTGGAGAGAGATACACAGTTCTGCTTTTTTGAAGACCAACATACAAATGATCGTCCCAGAAAATGACATGTGCCTGATGTAGACTTGCGATCCACCTTGTCACCAGCATAATCAGCATCCGAGAATCCAACCAGATCAAACTCTGAGCCCTTTGGATACCATAATCCTAGAGTTGGGGTGTGAGCCAAATATCGAAGAATTCGCTTCACAGCTAAGTGATGCGACTCCTTTGGTGCCGCTTGGAATCGAGCACACATGCAAACACTAAGCATAATATCTGGCCTAGATGCACATAGATAAAGTAAAGAACCAATCATGGAGCGGTATACCTTTTGATCGAACTCTTTACCATTGTTGTCGGGACCCAGATGATGTTTGGCTGGCATTGGCGTAGTGAAGCCTTTGCAGTCTTGCATACCGAACTTCTTCAGGCAATCTTTGAGATACTTCTCTTGAGATATGAAGATGCCGTTGCGTTGCTGTCGTATTTGAAGACCGAGGAAGAACTTCAGCTCTCCCATCATGGACATCTGATATTGCTCTTGCATCATATATCCAAACTCTTCACTGTACTTCTGATTGGTGCAGCCGAAGATAATGTCATCCACATATATTTGGCACACAAACAGTTCACCATTATATGTCTTCGTGAAGAGAGTGGGGTCGAGGGAACCAGGTATGAAGCCTTTGCTCTTCAGGAAGTATTTGATTGTGTCATACCAAGCCCGAGGGGCTTGTTTGAGGCCATACAGTGCCTTGTTGAGCTTGTATACCATGTCAGGATGTTTTGGATCTTCAAAGCCAGGCGGTTGTGCAACATACACTTCTTCTTCAATCTTGCCATTGAGAAAAGCGCTCTTCACATCCATTTGATAGAGAAGTATGTTATGATGATTTGCATATGCCAGCAGTATGTGTATGGCTTCAAGTCGAGCCACATGAGCAAATGTTTCATCGAAGTCAATCCCTTCCACTTGAGTATATCCTTGAGCAACGAGACGAGCTTTGTTTCTGACAACTTGACCATGCTCATCTTGCTTGTTGCGGTATGTCCATTTGGTGCCTATTATATTGTGCTTCCGAGGATCAGGATGCTTAACCAGTTCCCATACATTATTCAGCTCAAACTGTTGAAGCTCTTCTTTCATAGCTTGAATCCATTCAGGTTCCATGAAGGCTTCTTCAACTTTCTTGGGTTCTGTTATTGAGACGAATGCGAAGTGCCCACAGAAATTTGCTAGCTGTGTTGCCCTTGAACGAGTGAGCGGACCGGGTGCATTGATGCTATCAATTATTCTCTCAATCTGCACTTCATTGGCAACACGAGGATGTACATGGCGAAGATTTTGCTCTTGTTGATCATTGTCATTGTTAGAGGGATTGTCTTCAGGCTGAGCATTGTCTTCAGGTTGATCAGGTGCGGAGATGATAAGTTCCTCTTCAGGTTGAGCTTCAGAGGGTATGATTTCTCCAGTTCCCATTAGTTTGATTGATTCACCGGATGGAACTTCATCTAGCACATTTGGCAGGTGCTCTCTTTGTGAACCGTTAGTCTCATCGAACCGCACATCCACTGTTTCAACCACTTTATAATGAAAGAGATTGAAGACTCTGTAGGAGTGCGAATCCTTTCCATATCCAAGCATAAAGCCCTCATGTGCTTTTGGTGCAAATTTTGAAGTGTGATGTGGATCCTTGATCCAGCACCTGGCGCCAAATACTCTGAAGTAACTGACATTTGGCTTCTTGCCAGTAAGGAGCTCATAAGATGTCTTGTTCAGAAGCTTGTGAAGATAAACACGATTGATTGTATGGCATGCAGTATAAATGGCTTCAGGCCAGAATTTTCTTGGAGTCTTGTATTCATCAAGCATCGTTCGGGCCATCTCAATGAGTGTTCTGTTCTTGCGTTCGACGACGCCATTCTGCTGTGGCGTGTACGGGGCTGAGAATTCATGTGTGATGCCCAAAGTATCAAGATATGTATCAAGGCCAGTGTTCTTGAATTCAGTGCCATTGTCACTCCTGATGTGCTTTATCTTGGCGCCATAGTTGTTCATTGCTCAATTTGCGAAGCGTCTGAAGACATCCTGCACTTCAGTCTTGTAGAGGATTATGTGTACCCAAGTATATCTAGAATAATCATCAACAATGACAAAGCCATAGAGACAAGCAGTAGTAGTAAGAGTTGAGTAATGAGTGGGACCAAAAAGATCCATGTGGAGCAGTTCGAAGGGTTGAGTTGTTGTCATGATTGTCTTGGAGGGATGTTTGGCCCTCGTCATCTTTCCTGCTTCACAGGCACCGCATAAGTGATCTTTCTTGAACTTGACACCCTCGATGCCTATGACATGCTTCTTTCCAAGGGTGTGGAGGTTCCTCGTGCCAGCATGCCCTAGCCTCCGATGCCAGAGCCAGCATTCTGAAGCTTTTGCTAGAAGACATACGTCAAGCTGTGGTCCTGCTGAGAAATCTACCACGTACAAATCATCCTTCCTATACCTTCAAACACTAGAGACTTGTCAGATTCCATTAGAACAAGGCAACGATATTTTCCAAACATTACGATCATATTTAAATCGCAAAGCATTGAGACAGACATTAAGTTGAAGCCAAGGGATTCAACAAGCATGACTCTATCCATGTGTTGATCCTTTGAGATTGCAACTCTACCTAGACCCAATACCTTACTTTTACCAGTGTCAGCAAATGTGATGTGACTCTTATCGGATGGATGTAAGGTTGAGTCCATAAGAAGGCTTCTTTTGCCAGTCATGTGATTGGTACACCCACTATCAATAATACATTCTGAAGCAGCTGGTGTCGTACCCTACAGTGCAGTTAGGGGGATAGGCTTCACGAAGAGAATTGTGAAGCAAAAACATTTGACGAACCAGTGGGTTATGAAAGCTTAGATCGAGATTAGGACTGATAGGGAGGGTAGCAAGCGATTCAGGAACAAAGTACATAATAAGACCATTCGGGCATTTGATCTTGCGCCCTACAAGATGTTTAAGGTCCCCAACAATAGCGTCAGACGATTTTGGTTTTCTGCTGGAGACCCTTCCCTGCAAAAGAGAGTTAAGCTTTCTTAGCCACCCACATCTTCAAGGGTGGCTTAGAAGCAACAAGTCTAAGTGCAGCGTCTGAGAACTTTGGCTTTGGGGCCCTAGCAAAAAGTCTTGCAGGCGGAAAATAGTACTCATAAGAATAAGCAGAATAGTTCTTGGTCTTATGAACATGGCGGTTTGATGAACCACACTCATATTCATAGGCCTGAGTATGGTTTCCCTGCAAAACATTTGCGTTAGTGTGACTCAGGTGAGTCCTCTGTCTGTATGAAGCCTTTGGACCATATGAAGCCTGTGGTCTGGGGTTTGTCTTCTTCACCTGTGGTGTCATGATGACATTCACAGGAAGATTCTCCAAACATTTTTTCGGCACCTAGATCTTCTTCATAGGCGGTCCATTCCTGCAGTTAGTACCAATATACCTGGAAAACACTTCACCATTCTGATTCTCAAACAGTTTATAGTTTGCATCAAAGGATTCATCAATGACAATGGGGTTAGCACAAGTGAAGCCAGATAGAGTGGATGGATCTGCTGAAGGTTCCTTTGCAGCAACCCATGTGGTTTTGGGGTACTGCTCAGGTTTCCAGTAAGAGCCATCAGCATTCATTTTCCTTTCGAACCCAACACCCTCTTTCCTAGGGTTTCGGTTCAGGATCTGCCTTTTGAGGACATCACATAGTGTCTGATGCCCTTTGAGACTTTTGTACATCCCTGTTTCAAGCAATGTCTTCAACCTAGCATTCTCATCAGCAATAGCAGTGGTATCCTCAGCAGAGGGGTTAGTTCCCACATCAACAGTTGAAGATATTGCAACAGTAACAACAGTAGAACATTCAGCAACAGAAGTAGCATTATCACACTCAATGCATTTAAGACATGGTGGTTCAAATCCTTCCTGAGCTGAACTGATCTGTTTGGCGCGAAGCGACTCATTTTCTTTCTGAAGATGTTCACGAGCCGCTCTCAATTTCTCAAGATCTTGATTCCTTTGAAGATAATCATAGAAAAGCCTTTCATGAGCTGTTGAGAGCGTTTCATGACGACTTTCAAGTTCCTCATACTTAACGTGAAGATTTTTTATGTCTTCAATTAAGGACTGAGATCGAGTCATTTCAGCGTCTAACAGATCATCGCTTTTGTCTAACAGTTTTTGAATATGTTCCATGGTTTTCTGTTGTTCAGTTGCAATTTTAGCGAGTGTTTTGTAGCTGGGTTTGGAACCACAATCAGAGTCATCCTCACTAGATGTTTGATAGTGAGTAGTGCGTGTGTTTACCTTGGCACCGCGTGCCATGAAGCAGTAGGTAGGAGCGGAGTAGTCCTTGTCATTTGCATCGGTGTCGGTGATGGAGTCATTGTCTTCAGTGTTGAAGATGGACTTGGCAACGTATGCTGTAGCCAGACTCACAATGCCAGAATCGGACTCCTCCTCAGACTCCACCTCCGCCTCCTCAGAAGCGGACTCCTCCTCTGAATCCATTTCCTTGCCAACAAACGCACGTGCCTTGCCATATGAGCTCTTCTTGTGTGATGAAGACCTGGAGGAAGACTTGGAAGAAGACTTTGAGTATTTCTTCTTCTTCTTGTCGTTGGAGTCATACTCCTTGCTCTTCTTCTTCTTGTTCTCATTTTCCCACTGCGGAAACTCAGAGATGTAGTGGCCTGGTTTCTTGCACTTGTGGCATGTTCTTTTCTTGTAGTCATGAGCAGAAGCTTCATCATTCCTTGAGCTTGATCATGAAGACTTTCTGAAGCCTTTCTTCTTGGTGAATTTTTGGAACTTCTTCACAAGCATAGCAAGCTCCTTTCCAATGTCTTCACTTCAGGATCATCAGAACTGCTGTCAGATTCTTCTTCAGATGTGGAAACAACTTTTGCCTTCAAGGCACGAGTTCGCCCATAGTTGGGACCATAGATGTCTCTTTTCTCAGAAAGTTGAAACTCGTGTGTGTTGAGACTCTCAAGTATGTCAGACGGATCGAGAGTCTTGAAGTCCGGACATTCTTGAATCATCAGGGCTAGGGTGTCAAACGAGCTGTCAAGTGATCTCAGGAGTGTCTTGACGACTTCATGCTTGGTGATTTCAGTGGCGCCGAGAGCTTGAAGCTCATTTGTGATGTCAGTGAGTCGATCAAATGTGAGTTGGACATTCTCATTGTCATTTCTCTTGAAGCGGTTGAAGAGGTTGCGAAGGACACTGATTCTCTGATCTCTCTGGGTTGAGACGCCTTCGTTGACCTTGGAGAGCCAGTCCCAGACTAGCTTAGATGTTTCCAAAGCACTCACACGGCCACACTGTCCTTTGGTCAGATGACCACAGATGATATTCTTGGCAGTAGAGTCCAGTTGAACAAACTTCTTGACGTCAGCAGCAGTGACACCTTCACCAGCCTTGGGAACGCCGTTCTTGACGACATACCATAGGTCGATGTCAATGGCTTCAAGATGCATGCACATCTTATTCTTCCAGTAGGGATATTCAGTTCCATCAAAGACGGGGCACGCGGCGGAGACTTTAATTATCCCTGCAGTCGACATAGCTAAAACTCCAGGTGGTTAAACCGAATCACACAGAACAAGGGAGTACCTTGCTCTGATACCAATTGAAAGTGCGTTATATCGACTAGAGGGGTGGGGTGAATAGGCGATTTTTATGAAAGTCTTCAAAATGTGGAAGTTTCAAAGACAAACGATAGAAATAAACCTATTACCATGCAGCGGAAGGTAGACTACACTAGGCAAACCATAGTCAAGTATTCAATGAAGTGAAAGCACAATGACTAATAGCAGCTAGGTAGTAAGGATCAGGTAGGAAGATATTATGAAGCCGATCAGAACAAGCAGTCACTCAGTGAAGACAGAAGATAGTGCAATCATACAATGACTTCACAAGGACCAACAGTAAGTAAAGGGAAGGGAAGGATGAAACCAGTGACTCCTTGAAGACAATGATTTGTTGGACCAGTTCCAGTTCCTGTGACAACTGTACGTCTGGTTAGGGCAGCTAGGTATTTAAACCTGAGGACACACAGTCCCGGACACCCAGTCCTGAACACGCAGCTCAGGACACCCAGTCCTCACCGTATTCCCCTTGAGCTAAGGTCACACAGACCTCGCCCAATCACTCTGGTAAGTCTTCAAGGTAGACTCCCAAACCTTCACAGACTTTGTTCACTGGCGATCCACAATGTCTCTTTGATGCTCAGAACGCGACGCCTAACCGACTGGAGGATTCACAGTCCTCAAGTGTAATAAGTCTTCAGATCACACAGACAAGAAGACTCAAGTGATGCCTAACACTCTTTGGCTCTGGGTGGTTAGGGCTTTATCCTCGCAAGGAATTCTCTCTCAAAGGCGTCAAGGTGGGTTGCTCTCAAACGATAAAAGCCGTACTCTAACTCTGAGCAGCCAACCGTTTATGGTTGTAGGGGGTGGGCTATTTATAGCCACTAGGCAACCCGACCTGATTTGTCCGAAATGACCCTGGGTCACTAAGGAACTGGCACGTGTTCCAACGGTCAGATTTCAAACACACACAACAACTTTACTTGGGCTACAAGAAAAGCTGACTTGTCCGACTCTGGACAAGATTCGCTCTCATAGTCTTCACTCGAAGACACAGGTTTTGGTTAAGCATCACTTCAGTCATTCTGACTGGTTCTCTTGGACCCCACTTAACAGTACGGTGGTTCCTATGACTCAACAAAGAAGAAAAAGAACTACGAAAGATCTAAGTCTTCGAGCTCCATAGGCTTCATGCGATGTCTTCTCTTGTCATAATCTTCAATGTGAATATCTTCACATACCACCTTAGACTTCAATGTCTTCATATATTTTTAGGGGTCATCTCTGGTAGGAAAACCGAGTCAATGAGGGACTTCTACCTGTGTTATCCTGCAATTCTCACAAACACATTAGTCCCTCAACTAGGTTTGTTGTCAATACTCCAAAACCAACTAGGGGTGGCACTAGATGCACTTACACAAGCATCCGCAACTACAACAAAAGTATTAAGGTAAACCTAACCATAGCATGAAACATATGGATCCAACTCAGCCCCTTACGAAGCAATGCATAAACTAGGGTTTAAGCTTCTGTCACTCTAGCAACCCATCATCTACTTATTACTTCCCAATGCCTTCCTCTAGGCCCAAATAATGGTGAAGTGTTATGTAGTCGACGTTCACATAGCAACACTAGCGGGGAGACAGCATACATCTCATCAAAATATCGAACGAATACCAAATTCACATGACTACTAATAGCAAGACTTCTCCCATGTCCTCAGGAACAAACGTAACTACTCATAAAGCATACTCATGTTCATAATCAGAGGGGTATTAATATGCATATATGATCTGAACATATGATCTTCCACAAATTAAACCAACTAGCATCAACTACAAGGAGTAATTAACACTACTAGCAACCCACAGGTACCAATCCCGGACTTGGAGACAAGAATTGGATACAAGAGATGAATTAGGGTTTTGAGAGGAGATGGTGCTGGTGAAGATGTTGATGGAGATTGCCCTCTCCTAATGAGAGGAGCGTTGGTGATGACGATGGCGATGATTTCCCCCTCCCGGAGGGAAGTTTCCCCGGCAGAACAACTCCGCTAGAGCCCTAGATTGGTTCCGCCTCGTGGCGGCGGAGTTTCGTCCGAGAAGATGGCTTATGATTTTTTCCATTGAAAGACCTCATATAGCAGAAGATGGCCATCGGAGGGCCACCAGGGGGCCCACGAGGTAGGGGGGCGCGCCCAGGGGGGTAGGGCACGCCCCCACCCTCGTGGGCAGGGTGTGCCCCCCTGGTGAACTTCTTGCGCTCGGTATTTTTTATATATTCTGAAAACGTCTTCCGTGAAGTTTCAGGACTTTTGGAGCTGTGCAGAATAGGTCTCTAATATTTGCTCCTTTTGCAGCCCAGAATCCCAGCTGCTGGCATTCTCCCTCTTTATGTAAACCTTGTAAAATGAGAGAGAATAGGCATAAGTATTGTGACATAATGTGTAATAACATCCCATAATGCAATAAATATCGATATAAAAGCATGATGCAAAATGGACGTATCAACTCCCCCAAGCTTAGACCTCGCTTGTCCTCAAGCGTAAGCCGAAATCGAAAAATATGTCCACATGTTTAGAGATAGAGGTGTCGAAAAAGTAAAATACGAACATGAGGGCATCATGATCATTCTTAGAACAGCAACTTATATAATTCTTGTCATATGATTTCTTATGCTAGAGTAATAATTCAATCACAATTTCAAATATGAATCATAAACTTCATTGAAAACTAACAAACTATAATCTCAGTCATTGGTGCAATTGCAATTTATCTTAACATAGGAAAGAGTCAATATATAAGATCTTTTCAGCAAGTCCACATACTCAACTATCATATAGTCTTTCACAATTGCTGACACTCACGCAATACTTATGGGTATGGAGTTTTAATCGGACACAGAGAAAGATATGGGCTTATAGTTTTGCCTCCCAACGTTTTACCTCTAGGGTAATGTCAACAATAATAGTCCATGAAGACTCACATCCAATTAGCCATATATACCAGGATCTTTCCAACATACTGTGCTTTCCAAAGGATAAAATGTAAAAGGGAAGGGTGAAGATCACCATGACTCTTATGCAAGGTAGGAGATAAAAGTAAAAGATAGGCCCTTTGCAGAGGGAAGCAGAGGTTGACATGCGCTTTTATGGTTGGATGCACCAAATCTTAATGCGAAAGAACATCACTTTATATTGCCACTTGTGATATGGACTTTTATTATGCAGTCTGTCGCTTTTATTTCTTCCATATCACACGATCGTATAAAGTCTATTTTCTCCCACACTAATACGTCATACATATTTAGAGAGCAATTTTTATTGCTTGCACCGATGACAACTTACTTGGAGGATCTTACTCAATCCATACGTAGGTATGGTGGACTCTCATGGCAAAACTGGTTTAAGGGTATTTGGAAGCACAAGTAGTATCTCTACTTGGTGCGATGAATTTGGCTAGAATGAGGGGGAAAGGCAAGCTCAACCATGTTGGATGATCCATGACAATATAATTTATCTCAGATGTAAGAAAACGTAACCCATTACGTTGTCTTCCTTGTCCAATGTCAACTCTTTAGCATGTCATATTTTAATGAGTGCTCACAATCATAAAAGATGTCCAGGATAGTATATCTATATGTGAAGACCTCTCTTTCTTTATTACTCCCTATTAATTGCAACGATGACCAAAACTATGTTTGTCAACTCTCAACAATTTTTATTCATCATACCTTTTTCTAGGTGAGCTCATTACTCTCCATAATGATCCATATGATCTCTTTGTGTCTTTTTATTTCTTTATCTTTTCTTTTATTCACTTAGGATCATGTCAAAAGAATCAAGCCCTTGACTCAACACTAATCTTTATTATATAGCTCATGGACTCGATTACATAGAGGGATCATAAAGCAAAACTCACAACTAGATCATCCTAAAAGCTTTTATTCTACTAGATCAAGATATTACCAAAAGGATCAAACTAAGAAAAATGGTAAAGATAAAAGTGATGGTGATACGATACCGGGGCACTCCCCCAAGCTTGGCAGTTGCCAAGGGGAGTGCCCATACCCGATGCTCAGTTCTTCTTTGTTGGTGAAGAAGGTGGGGATGTTGATGATGGATAGTCACCCATCAAGCGGAGGAGGTCTTCTAACTTGCGGATAATGCCTTTGAGTGCGATGATATGCTCCTTCAACAAAATATTTTCACGTGTGAGATACTTATTTTGTATACGAGCTAACTCAATCATCTTGAAAGCTTCGATCTCAGTTGGGGTAAGAAGATTGTGATCAAGTTGAAGGATGTCTTCTGTTGCCGGAACTTGGTCCTCTATAGCCTTCTTGATCCCTTCATCCTTGTTGATCTCCATGGGCTCTTCTCTCTTCAGCTCTATCTTCATTAGCCAAGCATCGTTGCCCTCATGGTTGGAGGAGGAGGGAGACAACATAGTGCCTGGCCTTGACAACCCTGACAGAAAACAGCTCGAAACAAAGACAGGAGATTTTTGCGTGATATGGGAGTCAAAACCCCAGGGAGATTATATAATGAATTTTTACCGACCAAAATACGTGTCGTGTAAGAAAACGGAGTCCAAAAAGCGCACGAGGTGCCCACGAGGTAGGGGGGCGCGCCCAGTAGGGTAGGGCGCGCCCTCCACCCTCATGGAGGCCTCGTGTCCTTCCCGGATTGCTTCTTATTTTTCTATTTTTCTAAATATTCCAAAATAGAGAAATATTGCCTTAAAAACTATTTTGGAGTCGGTTTACTTACCGTACCACATACCTATTCCTTTTCGGAGTCTGAAACATGCCGGAAAGTGTCCCTTATGTATTCCTCCGGGGTTACGGTTTCAATAACATTGGTTTTAACATTTATAGGATTACCTGAGATATAATGTTTCATTCTTTGACCGTTCACCACCTTCGGATTTGTGCCTTCGAAGTTGTTGATTTTTATGGCACCAAAAAGATAGACCTCCTCGATAACATAAGGACCTTCCCATTTAGAGATAAGTTTTCCCACAAAAAATCTTAAACGAGAGTTGTATAGCAATACATAATCATGTACATTAAATTCACGCTTTTGTATTCTTTTGTCATGCCATCTTTTAACTTATTCTTTAAATAATTTGGCATTCTCATAGGCTTGGGTTCTCCATTCATCAAGTGAGCTAATGTCAAATAACCTCTTCTCACCGGCAAGTTTGAAATCATAATTGAGTTCTTTAATAGCCCAATATGCCTTATGTTCTAGTTCGAGAGGTAAGTAATATGCTTTTCCATAAACCATTTTATATGGAGACATACCCATATGATTTTTGTATGCAGTTCTATAGGCCCATAATGCATCATCAAGATTCTTGGACCAATTCTTTCTAGACCTATTGATAGTCTTTTGCAAAATGAATTTGAGTTCTCTATTACTCAATTCTACTTGACCACTATACTGAGGGTGATAAGGGGATGCAATTCTATGATTAACATCATACTTAGCAAGCATTTTACGGAAAGCACCATGAATAAAATGTGAACCACCATCAGTCATTAAATATCTAGGGACTCCAAATCTTGGAAAGATAACTTCTTTAAGCATCTTAATAGAGGTGTTATGATCAGCACTACTAGTTGGAATAGCTTCTACCCACTTAGTAACGTAATCAACAACAACTAAAATATGTGTATAACCATTGGACGCAGGAAAAGGTCCCATATAATCAAAGCCCCAAACATCAAATGGTTCAATAACAAGTGAATAATTCATAGGCATTTCTTGACGTCTACTAATATTACCAATTCTTTGCCATTCATCACAAGATAAGACAAACTTACGGGCATCCTTGAAGAGAGTAGGCCAATAAAAACCGGATTGCAATACCTTATGTGCAGTTCTATCTCCAGCATGGTGTCCTCCATAAGCCTCAGAGTGACACTTGCGTAGGATCTATTCCTGTTCATGCTCAGGTACACAACGTCTAATAACACCATCTACTCCTTCTTTATAAAGAAGCGGGTCATCCCAAAAGTAATGCCTCAAATCATAGAAGAACTCTTTCTTTTGCTGGTATGTGAAACTAGGTGGTATAAATTTGGAAACAATGTAATTAGCATAATCAGCATACCATAGAGAAGTATGAGAAGCATTTATGACATTGAATTGCTCATCAGGAAAGCTATCATCAATAGGTAGTGGGTCATCAAGCACATTTTCTAACCTTGACAAGTTGTCTGCAACGGGGTTCTCAGCTCCCTTTCTATCAATAATATGTAAATCAAATTCTTGTAGCAAGAGAACCCATCTAATAAGTCTAGGTTTAGCATCTTTCTTTTCCATACGATATTTAATAGCAACATGATCAGTGTGAATAGTTACTTTAGAATCAACAATATAAGGTCTGAACCTATCACAAGCAAATACAATGGCTAAGAATTCTTTTTAGTGGTAGCATAATTTCTTTGAGCATTGTCTAGGGTTTTACTAGCATATTGAATAACATTTAATTTTTTTATCAACTCTTTGCCCTAGAACAACACCTACAACATAATCACTAGCATCACACATAATTTCAAAGGGTAAATTCCAATCAGGTGGCTGAACAATAGGTGCAGAGATCAATGCTTTCTTAAGTATTTCAAATGCTTCTACACAATCATCATCAAAGACAAATGGTATATCTTTTTGTAAAAAATTAGTCAGAGGCCGAGAGATTTTTGAGAAGTCCTTAATGAACCTCCTATAAAAACCGGCTATGACCAAGGAAACTTCTTATACCTTTGATGTCCTTGGGACATGTCATCTTTTCAATAGCATCAACCTTGGCTTTATCAACCTCAATACCTCTTTCAGAAACTTTATGCCCCAAGACAATACCTTCATTAACCATAAAGTGGCACTTTTCCCAATTCAAGACAAGATTAGTCTCTTCACATCTCTGAAAAACTCGATCAAGGTTGCTCAAGCAATCATCAAAAGAAGATCCATAGACGGAGAAATCGTCCATGAAAACCTCACAAATCTTTTCACAAAAGTCAGAGAATATAGCCATCATGCATCTTTGAAAGGTAGCAGGTGCATTACATAAACCAAAAGGCATACGTCTATAAGCAAAAGTACCAAAAGGGCAAGTAAAAGTAGTCTTTGATTGATCCTTGGCTGACACAGGTATTTGAGAGAAACCAGAATAACCATCTAGAAAGCAAAAATGTGTATGTTCGAGTAATCTTTCTAGCGTTTGATCGATAAAAGGTAAGGGGTAATGATCTTTTTAGTAGCTTTATTTAATTTGCGGAAATCAATTACCATCCTATAACCTGTAATAATTCTTTGAGGAATCAATTCATCTTTATCATTAGGAACGACAGTAATACCTCCCTTCTTAGGGACACAATGGACAGCACTTACCCACTGACTATCAGCAACGAGATAGATTATACCTGCCTCAAGGAGCTTTAGTATCTCCTTTCTTACCACTTCTTTCATTTTAGGATTCAGCCATCGTTGATGATCATGAACTGATTTAGCATCTTCTTCCAAATTTATTTTATGTTGACATAGAGTGGGACTAATGCCCTTAAGATCATCAAGAGTATACCCAATAGCAGCATGGTGCTTCTTCAGAGTTTTCAATAATCTTTCTTCCTCATGCTCTGAAAGGTTAGCACTAATAATAACAGGATATATCTTTTTCTCATCAAGATAAGCATATTTAAGAGTATCAGGCAATGGTTTAAGCTCAGACACGGGATCACCCTTGGGTGGAGGAGGATCCCCTAGGATTTCAACAGGTAATTTTTTTTCAAAATAGGTTCCTGTTTAAAGAATACTTCATCTATTTCCCTTCTTTCATTCATAAACATATCATTTTCATGGTCTAGCAAATATTGTTCTAAAGGATCACTAGGAGGTACGGCAATAGAAGCAAGACCAATAATTTCATCCTTACTAGGTAATTCTTCTTCACGGTGTTGTCTACTAAATTTAGAGAAATTAAATTCATGAGACATATCATCTAAACCGATAGTAACAACATCCTTTTTGCAATCTATCTTAGCATTAATAGTGTTCAAGAAGGGTCTACCAAATATAATGGGACAAAAGCTATCTTGTGGGGAACCAAGAACAAGAAAATCAGCAGTATATTTTGTTTTCCCACACAAGACTTCAACATCTCTAACAATTCCCATTGGTGAAATAGTATCTCTATTGGCAAGTTTAATTGTGACATCAATATCTTCTAACTCAACAGGTGCAATATCATGCATAATTATCTATATAGGACAATAGGTATTGCACTAGCACTAGCACCCATATCACATAAGCCATGATAACAATGATCTCCTATTTTAACAGAAATAACAGGCATGCCTACCACAGGTCTAGGTTTATCTTTAGCACAAGGTTTAGCAATTCTAGCAGTTTCATCACAGAAATAAATAACATGCCCATCAATATTATCAGACAAGAGATCTTTAACAATAGCAATATTAGGTTCAACTTTAACTTGCTCAGGAGGTTTATAAGTTTTAATATTGCTTTTACGAACCACAGTTGAAGCTTTAGCATGATCCTTTATCCTAACAGGGAAAGGTGGTTTCTTAACGTAAGAAGCAGGAACAACAAGATCATTATAAGTGACAATCTTTTCTTCAACTTTAATAGGTGCAGCTACTTTTACTTCTATGGGAGGATGATATTTAAGCCACTTCTCCTTGGGGAGATCAATATAAGTAGCAAAAGATTCACAAAAAGAAGCTACTATCTCAGAGTCAAGTCCATATTTAGTGCTAAATTTACGGAAAACATCGGTATCCATAAAAGATTTAACACAATCAAACTTAGGTGTCATACCTGGCTCCTTACCTTTGTCGAGGTCCCAATCTTCAGAGTTGCGTTTAATTCTTTCCAATAAATCCCATTTGAATTCAATAGTCTTCGTCATAAAAGAGCCAACGCAAGAAGTATCGAGCATGATGCGATTGTTATCAGAAAGCCAAGCATATAAATTTTGAATAATCATCTCTCTTGAGAGCTCATGATTGGGGCATGAATATAACATTGATTTAAGCCTCCCCCAAGCTTGAGCGATGCTTTCTCCTTCACGAGGCCAAAAATTATATATATAATTGCGATCACGATGAACAAGATGCATATGATAAAACTTCTGATGTAATTCCAATTTCAATCGTTTGTAGTTCCATGACCCCGTATCATCACATAGCCTATACCATGTCAATGCATCTTCCCTCAAAGATAAAGGGAAGACCTTCTTATTAACAGCATAACCGGGTACACCTGCAAGCTTAAATAATCCACAAACTTCATCACCATATATTAGGTGCTCATCAGGATGCATTGTTCCATATCCTGTAAAAGGATTAGCTAGCAGTTTTTCTAACATACCCGAAGGAAATTCAAAGCAGACATTTTCATTTTAATTTTCAGTAGGTCCAGTTGGTTGAGGAGAAACTCTTTGCTCTACTGGTCGGGGTGAAGATACCCCGAACAAGCCCCTCAGAGGATTACTTTCCATAGTAATAAGTGACAGTAAATTTCAGCACACTATATAAATTTTTCCTTACCAAATTCCACCTACCAAAGGCGCTTCACTCCCCGGCAACAACGCTAGAAAAGAGTCTTGATGACCCACAAGTATAGGGGATCTATCATAGTCCTTTCGATAAGTAAGAGTGTCAAACCCAACGAGGAGCAGAAGGAAATGATAAGCGGTTTCCAGCAAGGTATTCTCTGCGAGTACTGAAATAAGTGGTAACAAATAGTTTCGTGATAGGATAATTTGTAACGAGCAACAAGTAACAAAAGTAAATAAAGTGCTGCAAGGTGGCCCAATCCCTTTTGTAGCAAAGGACAAGCCTGGACAAACTCTTATATAGAGAAAAGCGCTCCCGAGGACACATGGGAATATCATTAAGCTAGTTTTCATCACGTTCATATGATTTGTGTTCGGTACATTGATAATCTGATATGTGGGTGGACCGGTGCTTGGGTGATGTCCTTACTTGGACAAGCATCCCACTTATGATTAACCTCTATTGCAAGCATCCGCAACTACAACAAAAGTATTAAGGTAAACCTAACCATAGCATGAAACATATGGATCCAAATCAGCCCCTTACGAAGCAACGCATAAACTAGGGTTTAAGCTTTTGTCACTCTAGCAACCCATCATCTACTTATTACTTCCGAATGCCTTCCTCTAGGCCCAAATAATGGTGAAGTGTTATGTAGTCGACGTTCACATAACACCACTAGAGGGGAGACAACATACATCTCATCAAAATATTGAACGAATACCAAATTCACATGACTACTAATAGCAAGACTTCTCCCATGTCCTCAAGAACAAACGTAACTACTCATAAAGCATATTCATGTTCATAATCCGAGGGGTATTAATATGCATATAGGATCTGAACATATGATCTTCCACCAATTAAACCAACTAGCATCAACTACAAGGAGTAATTAACACTACTAGCAACCCACAAGTACCAATCCCGGACTTGGAGACAAGAATTGGATACAAGAGATGAACTAGGGTTTTGAGAGGAGATGGTGCTGGTGAAGATGTTGATGGAGATTGCCCTCTCCCGATGAGAGGAGCGTTGGTGCTGACGATGGCGATGATTTCCCCCTCCCGAAGGGAAGTTTCCCCGGCAGAATAGCTCCCCAGAGGCCTAGATTGGTTCCGCCTCGTGGCGGCGGAGTTTCGTCCGAGAAGATGGCTTATGATTCTTTTTCATCGAAAGAACTCATATAGTAGAAGATGGCCATCGGAGGGCCACCAGGGGGCCCACAAGGTAGGGGGCGCGCCTAGGGGGGTAGGGCGTGCCCCCACCCTCGTGGGCAGGGTGTGGCCCCCCTGGTGAACTTCTTGCGCTCGTTATTTTTATATATTCTAAAAACATCTTCCGTGAAGTTTCAGGACTTTTGGAGCTGTGCAGAATAGGTCTCTAATATTTGCTCCTTTTCCAGCCCAGAATCCCAACTGCTGGCATTCACCATCTTTACGTAAACCTTGTAAAATAAGAGAGAATAGGTATAAGTATTGTGACATAATGTGTAATAACAGCCCATAATGCAATAAATATTGATATAAAAGCATGATGCAAAATGGACGTATCATGTCTCGGTCATGTCTACATAGTTCTTGAACCCGTAGGGTCCGCACGCTTAAAGTTCGATGACGGTTATATTATCAGTTTATGGTTTTTGATGTACCGAAGGTAGTTCAGAGTCCCGGATATGATCACGGACAAGACGAGGAGTCTCGAAATGGTCGAGACATAAAGATCGATATATTGGACGACTATGTGCGGACACCAGAATGGTTTCGAGGAGTTTCGGGCATATATCGGAGTACCGGGGGGTTACCGGAACCCCCCAGGGAGACTAATGGGCCTATTGGGCCCTAATGGAGAAGAGGAGGGGCGGCCAAAGGGCAGCCGCGTGCCCCCTTCCCCCCAGTCCGAATTGGACAAGGATGGGGGGCGACGCCCCCTTTCCTTTCCCCTCTCTCTCCTTCCGTCTCATCTCCTACTCCCACATGGAAAGGGGGGAGTCCTACTCCCGGTGGGAGTAGGACTCCTCATGGGGCGCGCCTAGGGTGGCCGGCCCCCTCCTCCTCCTCCACTCCTTTATATACGGGGAGGGAGGCACCCCTTGGAGACACAACAATTGATTTGGATCTTTTAGCCGTGTGCGGTGCCCCTCTCCACCATAGTGCACCTCGATAATATCGTATTAGTGCTTAGGCGAAGCCTTGCGACGGTAGAACATCAACACCGTCACCACCCCGTCGTGCTGACGGGACTCTCCCTCAAAGCTCGGCTGGATCGGAGTTCGAGGGACGTCATCAAGTTGAACGTATGCAGAACTCGGAGGTGCCATGCGTTTGGTAATTGATCAGTCGGATCATGAAGGCGTACGACTACATCAACCGCGTTGTGCTAACGCTTCCGCTTTTGGTCTACGAGGGTACGTGGACACACTCTCCCCTCTCGTTGCTATGCATCACCATGATCTTGCGTGTGCGTGGGATTTTTTTTGAAATTACTATGTTCCCCAATAGTGGCATCCGAGCCAGGTTTTATGCGTTGATGTTATATGGACGAGTAGAACACAAGTGAGTTATGGGCAATACAAGTCATACTGCTTACCAGCATGTCATACTTTGGTTTGGCGGTATTGTTGGATGAAGCGGCCCGGACCGACATTACGCGTACGCTTATGCGAGACTGGTTCTACCGACATCCTTTGCACACAGGTGGCTGGTGGGTGTCAGTTTCTCCAACTTGAGTTGAACCGAGTGTGGCTACGCCCGATCCTTGAGAAGGTTAAAACAACACTAACTTGACAAACTATCGTTGTGGTTTTGATGCGTAGGTAAGAACGGTTCTTGCTCAGCCCGTAGCATCCACATAAAACTTGCAACAACAAAGTAGAGGACATCGCATGTTGTGATGTGATATGGTCAATACATGATGCTATATTTTATTGTAAATGATGATCATGTTTTGTAACCGAGTTATCGGCAAGTGGTAGGAGCCATATGGTTGTCGCTTTTTATATGCAATGCAATCGCCCTGTAATTGCTTTACTTTATCACTAAGCGGTAGCGATAGTAGTAGAAGCAATAGTTGGCGAGACGACAATGATGCTACGATGGAGATCAAGGTGTCACGCCAGTGACGATGGTGATCATAACGGTGCTTTGGATATGGAGATCACAAGCACAAGATGATGATGGCCATATCATATCACTTATATTGATTGCATGTGATGTTTATCTTTTATGCATCTTATTTTGCTTTGATTGACGGTAGCATTATAAGATGATCTCTCACTAAATTTCAAGATAAAAGTGTTCTCCCTGAGTATGCACCATTGCAAAAGTTCGTCGTGCCCAGACACCACGTGATGATCGGGTGTGATAAGCTCTACGTCCATCTACAACGGGTGCAAGCCAATTTTGCACACGCAGAATACTCAGGTTAAACTTGACGAGCCTAGCATATGCAGATATGGCCTCGGAACACTAAGACCGAAAGGTCGAGCGTGAATCATATAGTAGATATGATCAACATAATGATGTTCACCATTGAAAACTACTCCATTTCACGTGATGATCGGTTATGGTTTAGTTGATTTGGATCACGTGATCACTTAGATGATTAGAGAGATATCTATATAAGTGGGAGTTCTTAAGTAATATGATTAATTGAACTTAAATTTATCATGAACTTAGTACCTGATAGTATTTTGCATGTCTATGTTTGTTGTAGATAGATCGCTCATGCTGTTGTTCCGTTGAATTTTAATGCGTTCCTTGAGAAAGCAAAGTTGAAAGATGATGGTAGCAATTACACGGACTGGGTCCGTAACTTGAGGATTATCCTCATTGATGCACAGAAGAATTACGTCCTGGAAGCACCGCTGGGTGCCAAACCTGCTGCAAGAGCAACACCAGATGTTATAAACACCTGGCAGAGCAAAGCTGATGACTACTCGATAGTTTAGTGTGCCATGCTTTACGGCTTAGAACCGGGACTTCAACGATGTTTTGAACGTCATGGAGCATATGAGATGTTCCAGGAGTTGAAGTTAATATTTCAAACAAATGCCCGGATTGAGAGATATGAAGTCTCCAATAAGTTCTATAGCTGCAAGATGGAGGAGAATAGTTTTGTCAGTGAGCATATACTCAAAATGTCTGGGTATCATAATCACTTGACTCAACTGGGAGTTAATCTTCCTGTTGATAGTGTCATTGATAGAGTTCTTCAATCACTGCCACCAAGCTACAAAAGCTTCGTGATGAACTATAATATGCAAGGGATGAATAAGACAATTCCCGAGCTCTTCGCAATGCTAAAGGCTGCGGAGGTAGAAATCAAAAAGGAGCATGAAGTGTTAATGGTCAATAAGACCGCTAGTTTCAAGAAAAAAGGGCAAAGGGAAGAAGAAGGGAACTTCAAGAAGAACAGAAAACAAGTTGTTGCTCAGGAGAAGAAACCCAAGTCTAGACCTAAGCCTGAGACTGAGTGCTTCTACTGCAAACAGACTGGTCACTGGAAGCGGAACTGCCCCTAGTAGTTGGCGGATAAGAAGGATGGAAAGGTGAACAAAGGTATATGTGATATACATGTTATTGATGTGTACCTTACAAGAGCTCGCAGTAGCACCTGGGTATTTGATACCGGTTCTGTTGCTAATATTTGCAACTCGAAACAGGGACTCCGGATTAAGCGAACAGTGGCTAAGGATGAGGTGACGATGCGCGTGGGAAATGGTTCCAAAGTCGATGTGATCGCCGTCGGCACGCTACCTCTACATCTACCTTCGGGATTAGTTTTAGACCTAAATAATTGTTATTTGGTGCCAGCGTTGAGCATCAACATTATATCTGGATCTTGTTTAATGCGAGACGGTTATTCATTTAAATCTGGGAATAATGGTTGTTCTATTTATATGAGTAATATCTTTTATGGTCATGCACCCTTAAAGAGTGGTCTATTTTTGATGAATCTCGATAGTAGTGATACACGTATTCATAATGATGAAGCCAAAAGATGCAGAGTTGATAATGATAGTGCAACTTATTTGTGGCACTGCCGTTTGGGTCATATTGGTATAAAGCGCATGAAGAAACTCCATACTGATGGACTTTTGGAATCACTTGATTATGAATCACTTGGTACTTGCGAACAATGCCTCATGGGCAACATGACTAAAACGCCGTTATCCCGAACTATGGAGTGATACGTCCATTTTGCATCATGCTTTTATATCAATATTTATTGCATTATGGGCTGTTATTACACATTATGTCACAATACTTATGCCTATTCTCTCTTATTTTACAAGGTTTACATAAAGAGGGAGAATGCCGGCAGCTGGGATTCTGGGCTGGAAAAGGAGCAAATATTAGAGACCTATTATGCACAGCTCCAAAAGTCCTAAAACTTCACGGAAGTCATTTTCAGAATATATAAAAAATACTGAGCGAAAGAAGTTCTGGAGGGGGCCACACCCTACCCATGAGGGTGGGGGTGCGCCCTGCCCCCCTGGGCGCGCCCCCTGCCTCGTGGGTCCCCTGGTGGCTCTCCGATGCCCATCTTCTGCTATATGGAGTCTTTTGATGAGGAAAAAAATCATTAGCCAGCTTTCGGGACGAGACTCCGCCGCCATGAGGCGGAACCTTGGCGGAATCAATCTAGGGCTCCGGCGCAGCTGTTCTGCCAGGGAAACTTCCCTCCGAGAGGGGGAAATCATCACCATCGTCATCACCAACGCCCCTCTCATCGGGAGAGGGCAATCTCCATCAACATCTTCACCAACACCATCTCCTCTCAAACCTAGTTCATCTCTTGTATCCAATTCTTGTCTCTAAGTCCGGCATTGGTACCTCTGGGTTGCTAGTAGTGTTAATTACTCCTTGTAGTTGATGCTAGTTGGTTTATTTGGTGGAAGATCATATGTTCAGATCCTATATGCATATTAATACTCCTCTGATTAGGAACATGAATATGCTTTGTGAGTAGTTACGTTTGTTCCTGAGGACATGGGAGAAGTCTTGCTATTAGTAGTCATGTGAATTTGGTATTTGTTCGATATTTTGATGAGATGTATGTTGTCTCTCCTCTAGTGGTGTTATGTGAACGTCGACTACATGACACTTCACCATTATTTGGGCCTAGAGGAAGGCATTGGGAAGTAATAAGTAGATGATGGGTTGCTAGAGTGACAGAAGCTTAAACCCTAGTTTATGTGTTGCTTTGTAAGGGGCTGATTTGGATCCATATGTTTCATGCTATGGTTAGGTTTACCTTAATACTTTTGTTGTAGTTGCGGATGCTTGCAATAGAGGTTAATCATAAGTGGGATGCTTGTCCAAGTAAGGACAGTACCCAAGCACCGGTCCACCCACATACCAAATTATCAAAGTACCGAACGCAAATCATATGAACGTGATGAAAACTAGCTTGACAATAATTCCCATGTGTCCTCGGGAGTGCTTTTCTCTATAGAAGAATTTGTCCAAACTTGTCCTTTGCTACAAAAGGGATTGGGCCACCTTGCTGCACTTTATTTACTTTTGTTACTTGTTGCTCGTTACCAATTATCTTATCACAAAACTATCTGTTACCTATAATTTCAGTGCTTGCAGAGAATACCATGCTGAAAACCGCTTATCATTTCCTTCTTCTCCTCGTTGGGTTTGAAACTCTTACTTATCGAAAGGACTACGATAGATCCCCTATACTTGTGGATCATCAAGACTCTTTTCTGGCGCCATTGTCGGGGAGTGAAGTGCCTTTGGTAGGTGGAATTTGGTAATGAAAAATTCATATAGTGTGCTGAAATTTACTGTCACTTGTTACTATGGAAAGTAATCCTCTAAGGGGCTTGTTCGGGGTATCTTCACCCCGACCAATAGAGCAAAGAGTTGCTCCTCAACCTATTGAACCTACTGAAAATGAAAATGTCTACTTTGAGATTCCTTCGGGTATGATAGAAAAACTGCTAGTTAATCCTTTTGCAGGAGACGGAACAATGCATCCTGATGAGCACCTAATATATGTGGATGAAGTTTGTGGATTATTTAAGCTTGCAGGTGTGCCCGATGATGTTATTAAGAAAAAGGTCTTCCCCTTATCTTTGAAGGGAGATGCATTTACATGGTATAGGCTATGTGATGATATGGGATCATGGAACTACAAACGATTGAAATTGGAATTTCATCAGAAGTTTTATCCTATGCATCTTGTTCATTGTGATCGCAATTATATATATAATTTTTGGCCTCACGAAGGAGAAAGCAACGCTCAAGCTTGGGGGGAGGCTTAAATCAGTGTTATATTCATGACCCAATCATGAGCTTCCAAGAGAAATAATTATTCAAAATTTATATACTTGACTTTCTAATAACAATCGCACCATGCTCGATACTTCTTGTGATGGCTCTTTTATGATGAAGACTATTGAATTCAAATGGGATTTATTGGAAAGAATTAAACGCAACTCTGAAGATTGGGACCTCAACGAAGGTAAGGAGTCAGGTATGACACCTAAGTTTGATTGTGTTAAATCTTTTATGGATACCGATGTTTTCCGTAAATTTTGCACTAAATATGGACTTGACTCTGAAATAGTAGCTTCTTTCTGTGAATCTTTTGCTACTCGTGTTGATCGCCCAAGGGAGAAGTGGTTTAAATATCATCCTCCCGTAGAAGTAAAAGTAGCTGCACCTATTAAAGTTGAAGAAAAGACTGTCACTTATAATGATCCTATTGTTCCTACTGCTTATGTTGAGAAACCACCTTTTCCTGTTAGGATAAAAGATCATGCTAAATCTTCAACTGTGGTTCGTAAAAGCAATATTAGAACTTATACACCTCTTGAGCAAGTTAAAGTTGAACCTAATATTGCTATTGTTAAAGATCTCTTGTCTGATAATATTGATGGGCATGTTATTCATTTCTGTGATGAGACTGCTAGAATTGCTAAACCTTGTGCTAAAGATAAACATAGACCCGTGGTAGGCATGCCTGTTATTTCTCTTAAAATAGGAGATCATTGTTATCATGGCTTATGTGATATGGGTGCCAGTGCTAGTGTTATACCTCATGACTTATACAAAGAAATTATGCATGACATTGTAGCGACTAGACCTCAAACAGTCTGATCTTTGTGCTTCGGTCTCATCCCAGGATCAGTAATGCTGAAACCACACAGTACTCGGAGGATTTATAGCAGAGTAGCAATCACACACTTATTACATCGAGTGTCTCAAAAGAGAATTTATTACAATAAATATGGCTTAAGGCCATCTAATAACGATAACAGCGGAAGGCTTGGAAGATAAGTGAGTCCATCAACTCCAACGGCATCACTGAGTATAGAACCATGACCTAAAAACTCCTTAATCGTCCTCTGAAAAGTCTGCAACATTAACGTTGCAGCCCGAAAACGGGTCAGCACACGGAATATGCTGGCAAGGTAACACATAGAGAGTAATGGAATGTAACAGCTATACTATATGCATATTTGGCTGGTGGAAAGCTCTATGGTTACAGTTTTGCGTAAAGCCAATTTTTCCCTACTACAAAGGAATAAATGTAATTACTATCATGGTGGTTGTTAAACATTGAGAATGGTTGACAGCATTCTCAATCCCAATTAAGCATCATCATTAAACATAACCCAACAGAATTAATTTAGAGTAACATGTTGAGATTCACATGAAAATCCAAGTACTAGATACTCAAGATGTCCATAACCGGGGACACGGCTAACCATGATTAGTTTATTACACTCTGTAGAGGATTGCGCACTTTTCCCCACAAGACTCGAGCGCCTCCGTTTGGTTTCTTGCACTACATGGTGTTTGAGAAGACGGATGACCGAGACATAGTCTTTCAGAAGTGCTAGCACCTTACGATGGGTAGACCGTACCACCTACATCCCCTACATCTGCTAGTCTACCACTGTAAGAGTTCGCACGACTTAGTCAACTATGCTAGAGCCCATAATAGCTTGTGGCTGCACACGGAAGTTTCTAGTATGAATAGTCTCATGATCCCTTTGAGCCTGGGTGGCGGTCCAAAGAAAACAGGCAAGTCCTGGAATACCCAGGTGCCTCAATCCACCCAGATGTGTGTTTAAGTTGCCACCTTAGATAAACCATTAATTAACAATCTCACATCTGTCATGGATTTCACTCACCCAATCCACGTCTACTAGCATAGCATGGCATAATAAGCAACGTAGAAGTAACTCCCAAAGGTTTGATAATAATAGGTAATAGGTACTACCTCATCTACTTCCCATCCCACAATTTAATTAGATCCTAATCATGCAATGTGTGAGGATTGATCTAATGCAATAAAACTGGGTAGTAGAGAAGGTATGATCAAAGTGTTACTTGCCTTGCTGATGATCCGCGAAACCTAACGATTCGAAGTAATAGGTGGCGCACTCCGGGTATTCTATCGCAGACAAACAAACAAGCATACAATAAGTACTCATCTAATGCACGGGTAAAACTCAAATAAGAGATCTAACTAGAAGGTTCAACTTAAGAACTCCGGTTGGCAAAAAGAATCAAATCGAACGAAGCAACGAAATCAAACGGCGAAAGAAAACAACTTCGTTCTAATAATATGGATCTAGGGCAAATTTTACAGTAGCAAAATCTTGTTTAAGTTGGTTAAACGGATAGAGGGTTTCGAGATGAATCCCTAGGCGCTTGAATCGCCTGATTCCGATAAACGAGCGAAAAGTTAAACTAAAACGAAAATCGGATCAGGAATCGTGATCAGGAAAATCGCGGATTTAATCCGAGAAAAAGAAAAACGACGAACGCCGAATATTTTTTTCTCTTTTTTTCGGCACGGAAATCGAGGCACGACGAACCTCGGGTGGCAGGATCGTCGGCGACGGCGGCGGCGACGGCTCAGGCGGCGCGCGCAGATCGAGGCGAGGCAGATGGGCAGGGGCGGCTCGGGGCGGCGCTATTTAAAGGCTGCCCCCGGGCGGTGTCCCGCTCGGGTACGGCCCGAAGTTGGCTCGTTTTTTTATTTTATTCCGCTCGGAAGAAAAATAAAAAGAAATACTAAACGGACTCCAAAAATTCTGAAATAAATTTTCGCGGGCTTCTAAAATCAAGCCGCACAAGGTGAACGTTTATTTGGGCCCTAAATGCAATTTTGAAAAACGCACATTTTTCCTAAATTTAGATAAAACACCGAAAAACTCCGAAATAAAGTATTATTTGATTTTATTATTAAATCCTCAATATTTCTTTATTTTGGGAAAGTCATTTTATTCCCTCTCTCATATTTTTGTAATAGAAATAATTGATGATAAAATAAATAAAATCAAATGATCCTATTCTCAAAAATTTGAGAGAACTCAAATATGAAAATAACAAAATCCCCAACTCTCTCCGTGGGTCATTGAGTTGCGTAGAATTTCTAGGATCAACCAAAAAGCAAAATAAAATATGATATGCATGATGATCTAATGTATAACATTCCAAATTGAAAATTTGGGATGTTATAGATATTGCACCTGCTGAGATAGAAGATATTGATGTCACAATTAAACTTGCCAATAGAGATACTATTTCACCAATTGGAATTGTTAGAGATGTTGAAGTCTTGTGTGGGAAAACTAAATATCCTGCTGATTTTCTTGTTCTTGGTTCCCCACAAGATAGCTTTTGTCCCATTATATTTGGTAGACCCTTCTTGAACACAGTTAATGCTAGGATAGATTGCGAAAAGGATGTTTTTACTATTGGTTTAGGTGATATGTCTCATGATTTTAATTTCTCTAAATTTCGTAGACAACACCGTGAAGAGGAATTGCCTAGTAAAGATGAAATTATTGGTCTTGCTTCTATTGCCGTGCCTCCTAGTGATCCTTTAGAACAATATTTGCTAGACCATGAAAATGACATGTTTATGAATGAAAGAAGGGAAATAGATGAAGTATTCTTTAAACAGGAACCCATCCTGAAACACAATTTGCCTGTCGAAATCCTAGGGGATCCTCCTCTACCCAAGGGTGATCCTGTGTTTGAGCTCAAACCGTTACCTGATACTCTTAAATATGCTTATCTTGATGACAAAAAGATATATCCTGTTATTATTAGTGATAACCTTTCAGAGCATGAAGAAGAGAGATTATTGAAAACTCTAAAGAAGCACCGTGCTGCTATTGGATATACTCTCGATGATCTTAAGGGCATTAGTCCCACACTATGTCAACACAAAATAAATTTGGAGAAAGATGCCAAACCAGTTCGTGATCACCAACGACGGCTGAATCCTAAGATGAAAGAAGTGGTAAGAAAGGAAATACTAAAGCTCCTTGAGGCAGGTATAATTTATCCCGTTGCTGATAGTCAGTGGGTAAGTCCTGTCCATTGCGTCCCTAAAAAGGGAGGTATTACTGTCGTTCCTAATGATAAAGATGAATTGATTCCGTAAAGAATTATTACAGGTTATAGGATGGTAATTGATTTTCGGAAATTAAATAAGGCTACTAAAAAATATCATTACCCCTTACCTTTTATTGATCAAATGCTAGAAAGATTATCCAAACATACACATTTTTGCTTTCTAGATGGTTATTCCGGTTTCTCTCAAATACATGTATCAGCTGATGATCAATCTAAGACCACTTTTACTTGCCCTTTCGGCACTTTTGCTTATAGACATATGCCTTTTGGTTTATGTAATGCACCTGCTACCTTTCAAAGATGCATGATGGCTATATTTTCTGACTTTTGTGAAAAGATATGTGAGGTATTCATGGATGATTTCTCCGTTTATGGATCCTATTTTGATGATTGCTTAAGCAACCTTGATCGAGTTTTGCAGAGATGTGAAGAAACTAACCTTGTCTTGAATTGGGAGAAGTGCCACTTTACAGTTAATAAAGGTATTATCTTGGGGCACAAAATTTCTGAAAGGGGCATTGAAGTTGATAAAGCTAAAGTTGATGCTATTGAGAAGATGCAGTGTCCCAAGGACATCAAAGGTATAAGAAGTTTCCTTGGTCATGCCGGCTTTTACAGAAGGTTCATTAAGGACTTCTAAAAATTTTCTCGGCCTCTGACTAATTTATTACAAAAAGATATACCATTCGTCTTTGATGATGATTGTGTAGAAACATTTGAAATACTTAAGAAAACATTGATCTCTGCACCTATTGTTCAGCCACCTGATTGGAATTTACCTTTTGAAATTATGTGCGATGCTAGTGATTATGCTGTAGGTGATGTTCTAGGGCAAAGAGTTGATAAGAAATTAAATGTTATTCAATATGCTAGTAAAACTCTAGACAATGCCCAAAGAAATTATGCTACAACCGGAAAAGAATTCTTAGCAGTTGTATTTGCTTGTGATAAGTTCAGACCTTATATTCTTGATTCTAAAGTAACTATTCACACGGATCATGCTGCTATTAAATATCTTATGGAAAAGAAAGATGCTAGACCTAGACTTATTAGATGGGTTCTCTTGCTACAAGAATTTGATTTGCATATGATTGATAGAAAGGGAGCTGAGAACCCCGTTGCAAACAACTTGTCTAGGTTAGAAAATGTTCTTGATGACCCACTACCTATTGATGATAGCTTTCTTGATGAACAATTAAATGTCATAAGTGCTTCTCATACTGCTCCATGGTATGCTGATTATGCTAATTACATTGTTGCTAAATTTATACCACCTAGTTTCACATACCAGCAAAAGAAAAAGTTCTTCTATGATTTGAGACATTACTTTTGGGATGAACCACATCTTTATAAAGAAGGAGTAGATGGTATTATTAGACATTGTGTACCTGAGCATGAACAGGAACAGATCCTACGCAAGTGTCACTCCAAGGCTTATGGAGGACACCATGCTGGAGATGGAACTGCACACAAGGTATTGCAATCCGGTTTTTATTGGCCTACTCTCTTCAAGGATGCCCGTAAGTTTGTCTTGTCTTGTGATGAATGTCAAAGAATTGGTAACATTAGTAGACGTCAAGAAATGCCTATGAATTACTCACTTGTTATTGAACCATTTGATGTTTGGGGCTTTGATTATATGGGACCTTTTCCTGCCTCCAATGGATACACACATATTTTAGTTGCTGTTGATTACGTTACTAAGTGGGTAGAAGCTATTCCAACTAGTAGTGTTGATCATAACACCTCTATTAAGATGCTTAAAGAAGTTATTTTTCCAAGGTTTGGAGTCCCTAGATATTTAATGACTGATGGTGGTTCACATTTTATTCATGGTGCTTTCCGTAAAATGCTTGGTAAATATGATGTTAATCATAGAATTGCATCTCCTTATCACCCACAGTCTAGTGGTCAAGTAGAATTGAGCAATAGAGAACTCAAATTAATTTTGCAAAAGACTGTTAATAGATCTAGAAAGAATTGGTCCAAGAAACTTGACGATGCATTATGGGCCTATAGAACTGCATATAAAAATCCTATGGGTATGTCTCCGTATAAAATGGTTTATGGAAAAGCATGTCACTTACCTCTCGAACTAGAACATAAGGCTTATTGGGCTATTAAAGAACTCAATTATGATTTCAAACTTGCCGGTGAGAAGAGGTTATTTGACATTAGCTCACTCGATGAATGGAGAACCCAAGCCTACGAGAATGCCAAATTATTTAAAGAAAAGGTTAAAAGATGGCATGACAAAAGAATACAAAAGTGTGAGTTTAATGTAGGTGATTATTTATTGCTATACAACTCTCGTTTACGATTTTTTGCAGGAAAACTTCTCTCTAAATGGGAAGGTCCTTATGTTATCGAGGAGGCCTATCATTCCGGTGCCATAAAAATCAACAACTTCGAAGGCAGCAATCCAAAGGTGGTGAACAGTCAAAGAATTAAACATTATATCTCAGCTAATCCTATAAATGTTGAAACCAATGTTATTGAAACCGTAACCCCGGAGGAATACATAAGGGACACTTTCCGGAACATTTCAGACTCCAAAAAGGAATAGGTATGTGGTACGGTAAGTAAACCGACTCCAAAACAGTTCTAATGGCAATTTTCTTCTGTTTTGGAATATTTAGAAAAATAGAAAAATAAGAAGCAGTCTGGGAAGGACACGAGGGCTCCACGAGGGTGGAGGGCGCGCCCCCTACCTCGTGGGCACCACGTGTGCTCTCCGGACTCCGTTTTCTTGCATGCTACGTATTTTGGTCGGTAAAAATTTATTATATAATATCCCGAAGGTTTTAACTCTCGTATCATGCAAATATACTCTGTCTTTGTTTCGAGCTGTTTTTCTGACAGATCCATGTCGTCATGTCGTCTTCAATTGCCCCCAAGGACCAGTTCTTCGAGAAGGTCATCAACCCCTACCTCGCTGAAGTGCTGCAACACCCTCAAACCATTGAGATGTGTGAGGGGTTGTTGCACATCTGCGATGTTGAGGGACCAAGGAAGACCGGAAGCACGGAGGCAAGGCTCAAGGCATTGGAGCAACAAGTTTTCAAGTGTCAGGAGATGGTGGAGGGTGGACTTGATTCCAATCACATTATGATCATAGAGTTCCCCAACAACCACAAGCTGTACGTCAAGGACATTAGGGAGGCCATCTTCAAGCTTCATGAGAAAATCGAGCACCTCCAACCCCAGATCTATGACCTGCAAAATCAAAACTGTGAGTATGAATATAGATTCAAGAGGATGAGTTTGGCTGCAGATTTAAGGTTTTAGGAGACTTGATCATCCTTCTATGATGGTGAGCCTATGCCTTGGAAGAGGGACGTCAAGCCTACGCCATCAACAAAACCATCAACTCCTTCACCGGCAAAAGAGATATAATAACATGGGTATGGGCACTCCCCTTGGCAGCTGCCAAGCTTGGGGGAGTGCTACGGTATCGTATCGCCATCACTTTTATCTTTATCGCTTTTCTTAGTTCAATCCTTTTGATAATATTTTGATCTAGTAGAATAAAAGTTTTAGTATGATTTAGTTGTGAGTTTTGCTTTATGATCCTTCTATGTAATCGAGTCCGTGAGCTATTTATAATAAAGATTAGTGTTGAGTCAAGGGCTTGATTATTTTGCCATAATCTTGAGTGAATAAAAGAAAAGAGAAAAGAATAAAAAGAAATAAAAGAGATCATATGGATCTTACGGGAGTAATGAGCTCACATAGAAAGAGTACGATGAATAAAAGTTGTTGAGAGTTGACAAACATAGTTTTGGTCATCGTTGCAATTAATAGGAAGTAATAAAGAAACAGAGTTATTCACATATAAATACACTATCTTGGACATCTTTTGTGATTGTGAGCACTCATTAAAATATGACATGCTAAAGAGTTGACGTTGGACAAGCAAGACAATGTAATGGGTTATGTTTTCTTACATCTGAGATAAATTATATTGTCATGGATCATCCAACATGATTGAGCTTGCCTTTCCCCCTCATGCTAGCCAAATTCTTTGCACCAAGTAGAGATACTACTTGTGCTTCCAAATACCCTTAAACCAGTTTTGCCATGAGAGTCCTCCATACCTACCTATGGATTGAGTAAGATCCCTCAAGTAAGTTGTCATCGGTGCAAGCAATAAAAATTGCCCTCTAAATATGTATGACGTATTAGTGTGGGAGAAAACAAGCTTTATACGATCGTGTGATATGAAAGAAATAAAAGAGACAGACTGCATAATAAAGGTCCATATCACAAGTGGCAATATAAAGTGACGTTCTTTCGCATTAAGATTTTGTGCATCCAACCATAAAAGCGCATGACAGCCTCTGCTTCCCTCTGCGAAGGGCCTATCTTTTACTTTTATCTCCTACCTTGCATAAGAGTCATGGTGATCTTCACCCTTCCTTTTTAAATTTTATCGTTTGGCAAGCACAACATGTTGGAAAGATCCTGGTATATATGGCTAATTTGATGTGAGTTTTCATGAACTATTATTGTTGACATTACCCTTGAGGTAAAACGTTGGGAGGCAAAACTATAAGCCCCTATCTTTCTCTGTGTCCGATTAAAACTCCATACCCATAAGTATTGTGTGAGTGTTAGCAATTGTGAAAGACTATATGATAGTTGAGTATGTGGACTTGCTGAAAGCTCTTATATTGACTCTTTCCTATGTTATGATAAATTGCAATTGCTCCAGTGACTGAGATTATAGTTTGTTAGTTTTCAATGAAGTTTATGATTCATACTTGAAATTGTGATTTAATTGTTAATCTAGCATAAGAGATCGTATGACTAGAATTATATAAGTTGTTGTTCTAAGAATGATCATGATGCCCTCATGTCCGTATTTTATTTTTATTGACACCTCTATCTCTAAACATGTGGACATACTTTTCGATTTCGGCTTTCGCTTGAGGACAAGCGAGGTCTAAACTTGGAGGAGTTGATACGTCCATTTTGCATCATGCTTTTATATCGATATTTATTGCATTATGTGCTGTTATTACACATTATGTCACAATACTTATGCATATTCTCTCTTATTTTACAAGGTTTACATAAACAGGGAGAATGCCGGCAGCTGGGTGATACGTCTCCAACGTATCTATAATTTTTGATTGCTCCATGCTATATTATCTACTGTTTTGGACTATATTGGGCTTTATTTTCCGCTTTTATATTATTTTTGGGACTAACCTATTAACCGGAGGCCCAGCCCAGAATTGCTGTTTTTTTGCCTATTTCAGTGTTTTGAAGAAACGGAATATCAAACGGAGTCCAAACGGAATAAAATCTTCGGGAACGTGATTTTCTCACCAAACGTGATCCAGGAGACCTGGACCCTGCTCCAAGGAACAAAAGAGGCGGTCACGAGGGTGGGGGGCACCCCCCCTAGGGCGCGCCCCCTGCCTCATGGGCCCCTCGTTGCTCCTCCGGCGTACTTCTTCCTCCTATATATACACACGTACCCCCAAACGATTAGAATAGGAGCCAAACACCTAATTCCACCATCGCAACTTTCTGTATCCACGAGATCCCATCTTGGGGCCTGTTCCGGAACTCCGCCAGAAGAGGGCCGTCATCACGGAGGGCTTCTACATCATCATAGCCTCTCCGATGAAGTGTGAGTAGTTTACCTCAGACCTTCGGGTCCATAGTTAGTAGCTAGATGACTTCTTCTCTCTCTTTGAATCTCAATACAAAGTTCTCCCCCTCTCTTGTGGAGATCTATTCGATGTAATCTTCTTTCTGCGGTGTGTTTGTTGAGATCGATGAATTGTGGGTTTATGATAAAGTATATCTATGAATAATATTTGAATCTTCTATGAATTCTTTTATGTATGATTGGTTATCTTTGCAAGTCTCTTCGAATTATCTGTTTGGTTTGGCCAACTAGATTGGTAGTTCTTACCATGGGAGAAGTGCTTAGCTTTGGGTTCGATCTTGCGGTGTCCTTACCCAGTGACAGAAGGGACAGCAAGGCACGTATTGCATCATTGCCATCGAGGATAACAAGATGGGGTTTATTTCATATTGCATGAATTTATCTCTCTACATCATGTCATCTTGCTTATGGCGTTACTATGTTTTTAACTTAATACTCTAGATGCATGCTGGATAGCGGTCGATGAGTGGAGTAATAGTAGTAGATGCAGAATCGTTTCGATCTACTTGTCACGGACGTGATGCCTATATACATGATCATGCCTAGATATTCTCATAACTATGCTCAATTCTGTCAATTGCTCAACAGTAATTTGTTCACCCACCGTAGAATACTTATGCTCTTGAGAGAAGCCACTAGTGAAACCTATGGCCCCCGGGTCTATTCTCATCATATCAATCTCCATCACTTTAATCTTGCTTTGCCTTTTACTTTGCTTTTACTTTTTACTTTGCATCTTTATACCAAAAATACCAAAAATATTATATCTATCAGATCTCACTCTCGTAAGTGACCGTGAAGGGATTGACAACCCCTAATCGCGTTGGTTGCGAGTAGCTATCGTTTTGTGCAGGTACGAGGGACTTGAGCGTGGCCTCCTACTGGATTGATACCTTGGTTCTCAAAAACTGAGGGAAATACTTACGCTACTCTGCTGCATCACCCCTTCCTCTTCGGGGAAAACCAACGCAAGCTCAAGATGTAGCAAGAAGGATTTCTAGCGCCGTTGCCGGGGAGTCTACGCAAAAAGTCAACATACCAAGTACCCATCACAATCCCTATCTCTCGCATTACATTATTTGCCATTTGCCTCTCGTTTTCCTCTCCCCCCAATTCACCCTTGCCATTTTATTCGCCCTCTCTCTCTCTATCCTCCCTCTCTATTTGCCTCTTGTTTACTCGTGTGCTAGTTTGCTTGCTTGTCGTTATGTCTGAAATTGGGGAAGTTATCGCCAATATGGGCGATAAAAATATCATGGAAAATTCTTATGCTCCTACTGAAGAACCCCCTACCTACCATACAAAAAGATTTTGAATCGGTAGCGGTAACATTATTGGAAAAGGAGTTATTCAAGATTTCTTTACTTGTGCCGATGCTTTGCCCTCTATGGGCGGTTCTATTCTCCATATAACTAGTAGTCTTGCGGACGCTATTGCCATGCTTATCATTGAACTTGAAAGGCAATTTATGCATATGCACCCATCTATACAAAGAGTTTTCCTAGAATTTTCTAATATCGAGCATTCCTCTGTTAAGCGTGCCGCTACTATCTTTTTGGCTCATGAATTCAGATTTATAATAAAAGAAGCAAAAGAAATCTTTGCGCACTATAGGGTGGACGCTGGTCGTCCTCCCATAGAATCTATCCTCTTCGATCAAGAAGAAATAATGCTCTTTCAATCTCCTGACTATGTTGCTTTTAATGAAAATCTCAGAAAAAAAAGTGCCAACCAATATTTTAATTCATAGAATCTATGAACTTAATGATGATTTGGCTATTCGAAATAATGAGCTAGGATACTCTCTTGAGTCTAGGCTCACGAAGTTCTGTCAAAAGAATGTTTATAATGATGAATTGGTTGTACATTACGAAGGGCCGAAAGAGGAACCTATACCTCCTAAAATTGATCTTGGGGACTTCTGTCCTATTAAATTTAGCCCTTTTGATTACTTTTGCTTGCCTCAAAGAAAACTTGCTGGTGAACATAGAGAATATGAAATGAGCTTCACCGATCTATCTTATTACTATGGCAATACCTAGATCTATCCTCGCTTTTATGCCTAGCTAGGGGCGTTAAACGACAGCGCTTGTTGTGAGGCAACCCAATTTTATTTTTATTCCTTGATTTTTGCTCCTTATTAGTAATAAATAAATTATTTAGCCTCTGTTTTGGTTGTGTTTTTTGTGTTTAGTTAGTGTTTGTGCCAAGTAGAACCGTTGGGAAGACTTGGGGAAAGTCTTGTTGAACTTGCTGTAAAAAACAGAAACTTTAGCGCTCACGAGAACTGCTGTCATTTTTATTTGAAGAGTGCTATTTAGTTAATTATTTTTTGCATATGATTAATAGATGAATTACTCACATCCATCAATTTATTTTAGAAGTTTTGGGGTTCCAGATCTTGCGCTAGCTACAGATTACGACAGACTGTTCTGTTTTTGACAGATTCTGTTTTTCGTGTGTTGTTTGCTTATTTTGATGAATCTATGGTTAGTAAAATAGTTTATAATCCATAGAGAAGTTGGAATACAGTAGGTTTAACACCAATATAAATAAAGAATGAGTTCATTACAGTACCTTGAAGTGTTCTTTTGTTTTCTTTCGCTAACGGGGCTCACGAGTTATCTATTTTGAGTTTTGTGTTGTGAAGTTTTCAAGTTTTGGGTGAATTCTTTTGATAGATCATGGACCAAGGAGTGGCAAGAGCCTAAGCTTGGGGATGCCCATGGCACCCCCAAGATAATCCAAGGACACCAAAAAGTCAAAGCTTGGGGATGCCCCGGAAGGCATCCCCTCTTTCGTCCACTTCCATCGGTAATTTACTTGGAGCTATATTTTTATTCACCAAGATGATATGTGTTTTACTTGGAGCGTCTTGTATTATTTGTGTCTTTGTGTCTTAGTATTATACAATCTTCCTTGCTGTACACACCTTTTGAGAGAACCATACATGAATTAAAATTTGATAGAATACTCTATGTGCTTCACTTATATCTTTTGAGCTATGTAGTTTTGCTCTATGTGCTTCACTTATATCTTTTGAGCTAAGCAGTTTTGCTCTATGTGCTTCACTTATATCTTTTGAGCGTTATAATTTTGCTCTATGTGCTTAACTTAGATCTTTTAGAGCACGGTGGTGGATATGTTTTAAAGAAACTATTGATCTCTCATGCTTCACTTAAATTATTTTGAGTCTCTTAATAGCATGGTAATTTGCTTAATAATAATATGCTTGGTGTTCAAGATTTATGAAACTTTATTTTGAGTGTGTTGAATACTAAGAAAAGATTGAAGCATGATAATTGTTTTGAGATATGGAGGTGATAATATTAAAGTCATGCTAGTTGAGTAGTTGTGAATTTAAAGAATACTTGTGTTAAAGTTTGTGATTCCCCTAGCATGCACGTATGGTGAACCGTTAAGTGATGAAGTCGGAGCATGATTTATTTATTGATTGTCTTCCTTATGAGTGGCGGTCGGGGACGAGCGATGGTCTTTTCCTACCAATCTATCCCCCTAGGAGCATGCACGTAATACTTTGCTTTGATAACTTCTAGATTTTTGCAATAAGTATATGAGTTCTTTATGACTAATGTTGAGTCCATGGATTATACGCACTCTCACCCTTCCACCTTTGCTAGCCTCTCTAATACCGCACACCTTTCGTCGATATCATACACCTACTATATACCTTCCTCAAAACAACCACCATACCTACCTATTATGGCATTTCCATAGCCATTCCGAGACATATTGCCATGCATCTTTCCACCATCTAGTTCATCATGACACACTCCATCATTGTCATATTGTATCCCGGTACACCGCCGGATGCATTCATATAGTTTCATATTTTGTTCTAAGTATCGAGTTGTAATTGTTGAGTTATAAGGAAAATAAAAGTGTGATGATCATCATTATTAGAGCATTGTCCCAAGTGAGGAAAGAATGATGGAGACTATGATTCCCCCATAAGTCGGGATGAGACTCCGGACGAAAAATAAATAAAAGAGGCCAAAGAAGCCCAAATAAAAAGAGGCCATAAAAAAGGCCCAAATAAAATTAAAAAAATGAGAGAAAAAGAGAGAAGGGACAATGTTACTATCCTTTTACCACACTTGTGCTTCAAAGTAGCACCATGTTCTTCATATAGAGAGTCTCATATGTTATCACTTTCATATACTAGTGGGAATTTTACATTATAGAACTTGGCTTGTATATTCCAATGATGGGCTTCCTCAAATTGCCCTAGGTCTTCATGAGAAAGCAAGTTGGATGCACACCCACTTAGTTTCTTTTTGAGCTTTCATATACTTATAGCTCTAGTGCATCCGTTGCATGGCAATCCCTACTCACTCACATTGGTATCTATTGATGGGCATCTCCATAGCCCGTTGATACGCCTAGTTGATGTGAGACTATCTTCTCCTTTTTGTCTTCCCCACAACCACCATTCTATTCCACCTATAGTGATATATCCATGGCTCACGCTCATGTATTGCGTGAAGATTGAATTTTTTTTGAAAAAGTTAGAGTATGAAACAATTGCTTGGCTTGTCAACGGGGTTGTGCATGATTTAAATACTTTGTGTGGTGAAGATAGAGCATAGACAGACTATATGATTTTGTAGGGATAACTTTCTTTGGCCATGTTATTTTGAGAAGACATAATTGCTTTGTTAGTATGCTTGAAGTATTATTATTTTTATGTCAATATAAACTTTTGTCTTGAATCTTTCTAATCTGAATATTCATACCACAATTAAGAAGATTTGCATTGAAATTATGCCAAGTAGCAGTCCGCATCAAAAATTCTCTTTTTATCATTTACCTACTCGAGGATGAGCAGGAATTAAGCTTGGGGATGCCTGATACGTCTCCAACGTATCTATAATTTTTGATTGCTCCATGCTATATTATCTACTATTTTGGACTATATTGGGTTTTATTTTCCACTTTTATATTATTTTTAGGACTAACCTATTAACCGGAGGCCCAGCCCAGAATTGCTGTTTTTTTGCCTATTTCAGTGTTTCGAAGAAACGGAATATCAAACGGAATAAAATCTTCGGGAACGTGATTTTCTCACCGAACGTGATCCAGGAGACCTGGACCCTGCTCCAAGGAACAAAAGAGGCGGTCACGAGGGTGGGGGGCGTGCCCCCTGCCTCGTGGGCCCCTCGGTGCTCCTCCGACATACTTCTTCCTCCTATATATACACACGTACCCCCAAACGATCAGAATAGGATCCAAAAACCTAATTCCACCGCCGCAACTTTCTGTATCCACGAGATCCCATCTTGGGGCCTGTTCCGGAGATCCGCCGGAAGAGGGCCGTCATCACGGAGGGCATCTACACACTACAAAAAAATACACTTCCATGATGATACATGTTTGTCACAGTAGGTCGCTTTTTTGTCATGCATGTACATCCATGACACATTATGACAGAATCAAGATAGTCATACCTGTGCTGTCGTAGAAGTGTTCCATGACATTACCAAAATTATCATCATGGAAGTGTCCACTTCCATGACGATAAATCGCGCGTCACAGAAGTGCTTTCGTCAAGGGTGACCGACACGTGGCATCCACCATAACAGAACGCCGTTAAGCTATTGGGTCGGGTTTATGATCCGATAACCCGTTAACAGCCCCGACCAATGGGAAATTTCCACGTGTAAAATTCTAATTGGCCGGACGAAACACGTGTCAGCTCGTCAGTGGGTCAGATAGGCGCCTATGATACGTCGACACGTGGCACGGCCCAACAGAGGCCCATTCCTGTGTAAAGGCCGTCCCATTTGACTTGGTCAAAAGATGGCGGGCCGGCCCATGGAAAGCCTGTTAATGGCCTGTTCGAATATAGCCCATTTACAGCCCGCTAACCCAAGGCCCATTACGCCCTATCTGAATTAGGCCCAGTAGCGTCATCTGGGCCATCCAATATGATTCCAACATGTTTTCACTTCTGGCCCATGTATGGCCCATGACGTCTTTCGGCCCATATGAGGCCCTATGTAACTCTTGGCCTATTAACGGCCCGTGGTGAAACTGGCCCGTAATGAACAGTGTATCAGTTTACACCCGTTAATGGCCCGTGGTGAAACTGGCCCGTGATGAACAGTGTATCACTTTATACCCATTAATGGCCCGTTATACCGTTGGGCCGTTTCCAGCCCATGTTATCTTCCGGCCTTCTTCAAAGCCCATTTATTCTTGGGCTCATTTCCAGCATTCGTTTACTTACGGCACGTTACTGTCATTTTCTGCTTGTGGGCCAAATTCAGCCCGTGGTTACAGTCGGCCCGTTTGTGGTCCGTTAATACGTTGGGTCGTTTTCATAGCGTCATCAAATACGGCCTATTAACGATGGCCCGTTATGGTCGGCCCATGAATGGACAATTCCAACTCTAGCCCGTTTACGGCCAGAATACGGTCTGTTCGGCTCATGTTTGGCCAATCGATCATACGGCCCGTATAAGGCCCATTGATGATACGACCGTAGAAGGCCCATTGATGATACGACCCGTAGAAGGCCCATTGTTTCTACGACCCGTAGAAGGCCCACTGCTTCTACGGCCCTTAGAAGGCCCACTATTTATACGGCCCGTAGAAGGCCCACAGTTTCTACGGCCCGTAGGAGGCCTAGTGTCACTACAGTAAATATTAGCCCATGGTTATTGTGGCCTAGTTTTAAAAAATAGGTTATTGCAGCCACTAGCAAACCGCAGAAAAAGAACTGCACTGACTACAAGCAAACAAATAAACAAGACAACAAGGAAATAAATAAGCAAGCAACTTACACTAGGCTATCACGACTATTACACATATTACATCCACTGGGCATCAAAGTTCGCCACCAGTGCAAATATAGGGAACACAGGAGCATATAAACGTCGCAGCAAAACAAGTCCAGAACTGAAACCACTTCAGAAGAGCTCAAGAAACAATATCCTGGGTACCCATAATGCTGGCAAGATGCTTAGGAAGCTTATTAACTTTCTCTTGTTTGGTGCTTAAGTCCTCCAATGCTTGCTGTTGCACCAGAAAGTATGCATCTGAATTCTGCAGGGACTTCCTCAGTCCTTCGGCTTCCTGTCGCATAACATCTGATCGATGTCTTTCAACTTGAAGTTGAGACTCAAGAAGCCGAACTGATTCAGGCAACGAGTTCGAAGAGCTGGTGCCAGCAGTGGTAGCCAGTAACTCGAACACTACATCAAGACAGGACTTTGGGGTTGTCTCAGTGTCTTCAATATAGTATTTATCAGCTTTCTTGGATACCAACAGGGATGTCTCACTATCTTGAACCTTATCTGCATTACTTCCTTTACCATTGCATAACAGGTTACTCTTCTCCAATATTTTATCCGCGTTCTAAAAGAGAAACAAACAAACACATCTCAGGTTTACCAGTTTCGTAGTAAGGTGGACAGGATAACAACATGAAACAAACATATATCTATGTAGTATGGTCACTGTATGGTCTATATCATTCTAGTTTATGTTGCCAAATCAAGATAGATACAGTTCGAATCATATCTATTTAAGACAAAGCAGCATAGACAGAATATAAGTGTGGGAAACTACACAGCAATAACAACACTTGTAATGTGCATGGCATGAGAACATAACTGTTTATTCAATTGAAACTGAAATCAACATAGAGGAAGTTACAACAGCAAACAGCCAAACACGTTGAAGAAACAGGTTTAAAACATACCTGTTGCACCATTGGAGTTTCAATTGCATCCTTCAAATTTGAAATTAGTTGGTATCAGTGAATACAGTGATGCAAGAGCAAAGTAGTATGAACCATAGCTACGGAACCTGACTTGAGAACAATTCTTCTTATACTTTAAGCATTGACTTCGGGTTCGGAGTGGTGGTCCTCGTGATTTGGGCACCGCAGTTGCCTTACTAACTGCTCGTGTTTGGGTGCTCTGTGGTGCAGACGGTGCTGTGTCAACAGGAACTGGGTGTCTATCTGCTGGGGTTGGGGTTAGAAGGGGTGTAGCTGGTTCTCTGTCCAACTGGGTAGGGGTACAATCTGCATGAGTGTGGGTTATGTGTGGTGGGGCTGGTTCTTGGGCAAGTACAACCGTGGTTCTACCTGCATCGACAGGTAGCACGATCTTTTCTGAAGACCATGTTTTTACTCCCACAGATACTGCCATCACTCCCTCCAATTGAAATGGCTGATAAACAAGAAAAGTAATTGAATGTACAGATATTGTAAGATAGACAGGTGCAATGGATAGTAGGGAAGAAAACATAATTCACATTTATGTTGTCTAAGCAAACAGAATAGCAGGACATAATTTCACATATATGATGGCTAATTAAACAGGATAGCATGACACAATTTCACATGTATGATGGCTAACTAAACAGGATAGAATGACGTACTTCAAAATATGATGACTATGTAAATAGGATGACATGATATAACTATACGATGTGTCTATTAAAGTGGTTGGCATGCCATAAATCACAAACATGCCGTCGATGGAAACATGATGGCATGATATAATTCACGGATAGAATGACATAATTTAAATATGATGACTATGTAAACAGGATGAGATGATATAACTATATTATGTCTTTAGAAAATGGGTTGGCATGCCATAATTCAGATACATGTTGTCCATGTAAACATCATAGCATGACATAATTCAAATATATGATTTATATACTAAGGAAGTGAGCAGAGGGCAATCGCATATATGATGTTTCAACTAAGGAGATGGCATTCAATATTGTGTATATGATGTAAAAACTAAGCATTGCAATACAACATATGCATTATATGAGTAATATAACCCTGCCAAGTTTGAGCATACACCTCAGGGGGATAATAGGACTGGTCATCTGCCTTTGAATCCTCCTCTGAAGAGCTATCTGTAACCAGCAAGATATCTGCTTCAGCAGGTAGCATTGTCTGCTCTAAGGACCTTGTTTTCACTCCAGATTTCTCCATCACCAATTCAAATGGCTGATGCACAGGAAGAGTAGTTGAATATACAAACATTGTCGACAAAAGCAATGAGAAATACAAAAAAAGGACGGCATAATATAATTCACATATATGACGCTTGCCTAAACAGCATGGCATTGCATAATTCACATACATAATGCCTTGCAACAAGATAACATTGCATAATTCACATATATAATGTCTTGCAACAAGATGGCATTGCATAATTCACATATATGGTAATTAGACACTAAACAGGTGGCATTCACACAAAGCATGTCTAAACTAAGCAAATGGCATAGCAATGCAAGATACCATACACACGATATGAGCAACATAACCCTGCCAAGTTAGGGCATGCACCTTGGGGGGGGGGGAATATGACTGGTCATCTGTCTCTGAATCCTCCTCTGAGGAGCTATCGGTAACCAGCAAGACATGCGCTTCGTCAGATAGCATTGTCTGCTTTGAAGACCTTGTTTCCACTCCAGATTTTTCCATGACCGTGCCAAATGGCTGATGCACAGGAAGAGTAATTGAATGTACTAAAATTGTTGACAAATTTAACACGTAATAAAAAATGATGGCATGATATAATTCACATATAAGATGACTTGCTAACCAGGGTGGCATTGCAAAATTCACATATATGATGCCTGGATAGACAAGATGGCATTGCATGATTCACATATACGACAAAGAAACTAAACAGATGGCATTGACACAAAGCATGTCTAAACTAAGCAGATGACATCTTTAATGTATACAGTAAGCAATGCAAGGCACCATATGCATGATATTACCAACATCAGCATGCCAAGTTAGAGCGAAGACCTCATGGGGTAAATAGGAGTGGTCTTCTCCTTCTGAATCCCCCTCATAACAGTTATCTTCCTCTTGATTACAATCCGAAATGGGTGGAGGGGGGGCTGCCTTTGCGCCCACCATGGAACGACGTCCGCATGAAATTTTATTGCCACACGAGGCTTGTCTCTTTTGCTCTACATGATCAGTTCCATTGTGTACAATAACTGGCATGCATAGGAATAAAACATAGTGTGATTATGTAAGGAGTGCATGCACAAATCCTGAGTGATGATAGCAAACTGTGGATAGACCCAAAACCAATGATAGCAGGCAGATAATAGCTTTAGTTAAAAAAGATAGATAATGGCTCCTTTAATGTTTGTTTGCACCCAACATGAAACTCATAGTAGACACTGGAGATTAACCAGATAGTAGACAGATAGTACTGATTGCTGGCCCAATATGTACCCCACAACCATTTAAAAACTCAAGTTTCAGCATTAGTTTGGAACTGACTCGGAGTCTAATAGGTGAAAACGACGATAATGTAGCATGTCATCATATTAAGCGATGCATAACGTAAGCAGACACGAAAGAGTGCGACCTCTCTTGCGGACCCGTGTAGTCCTCAAGGTCATCTGCTCAGTTGATGATGGTAATACAGTTGCCGTGGCTGCCGACGGCGGGGAAGAAGATCTGAGGCGGCGAAAGACAGTCTAGAGAGCGGATCCCTGCTGTTGTGAACCCTTCCGTCGTTGGATCAGCTGAGCTGGGGTGGAACACAGCGCCACAGGAGCAGGACAAACCACACAAGGTTTTCTTTGACACATATCTGTAACAAAAGTAATTGAGTAAGGGCTTGTTTGAATTTGAGGATTCTAACAATGCAGGGATAGGAAATAGACAGGAATAGGATAGGAATGCATGTGCAAAACAGAGAATTTTAAAACACAGGATTTCTGCCAATCTGGGTGTTTGATTCACAACAATTGGAAGATCACAAGATGCAAAAAAGCATGGTGAGATTAAGTCAAACCACAAGAAAATGTACGGTTATAATGCTATTATGCTACTATCTCTTAGTCTTGTGCTTGATGAATAGAATGAAAAGGAGGAGAATTGGAAATTATAATTCCTATGGTTTTTCTTTCAAGGAGACACTAAAGGAACAAATCCTACAGCCTTTGCTCCATTCCTTTGCACCAAATTCATGAAAAGTAGTACCATAGGAAACTTTCCAATTCTGATGTTTTTCATTCACTTTTGCTTTCAAGCACTGGCGATTCTAGTAGGCAGGCTTGAGCAAGGAAAATCCTACACTAAAAAATGTTTTTGTGCTACTTCTATTACTTTGGACCCAGGCCACTGCCATACTAGCTCAACTCCCAGGCCCATCGACAAATGCACAACTGAAACGCGCAGAGATAAATAATGATGGTGTTCAAGAGAGTCCATCACGGATAGCTAAGTTGCCTGGTACCTCACTGCTTGTCGTATAGTAGGATAAAATAATCGTATTTCCCGTTACTACGAGTGCTTAGTGGACAATATATATAACATGTAGAGTAAAAAAGAGATGCAACAAGTGTAGAACCTCTTTGGCGAAGCCATGTCGATCTCAGCGTGATTGGGTTGGCTGGTGAGGATGCTCCGGCTGACTTGGTTGTCATAGGAGGGGAAGAAGATCTTAGGCGTCTGGAGATGGAGCCCGAGGTACTGCTCCGCTGTGATGGAGGGTTTCGTCGTTGGAGCATCTCCGGTGAGTTGTACGACGCCGAAGCTGAAGCAGGACAAGAGAAACAATGAACAACGTTAACCTGAGTGGAATTCTAATAGCATATCCAATACATGACATAAAATACATAACCACAAAGTGCTAGATGTAAAATACATCAGCCGCTCATCTTTGAACCTAACTGTCGAAACTGAACTTAACTGTCGAAACTGAACTTAACTGTCGAAACTGAATTTTGCTGTCGAAACTGAATTTTGCTGTCGAAACTGAACGCACTAGCAAGGTGAGGCTACACGTCGGTCGACTGACTTTTTCATCTCAGGTCAGTCGATTTTGCAGCCGTTGGATACGAAATCAAGGGTCTGCGGTTCATCTTCAACCTCCACCCCCCTGAGCCGGCCGAACAGCAGCCCCCCTCCCGCCCGCGGCCGGCGGTGCGCCGCCCCGCCCGCCCTGAAAACACTCCCCACCGCCGGTCCGCCGCCGCCTCGGCCATCCCTCTAGGCCACCCCGTGCCGAGCTTTTTCTCCGGCGATCCTCACGCCACCGCCCTGCCAACGCCCCACCACCGCCGGCGACCACCGCCCCCATCCTGAACCCTAAGATAGATAGTGGGGTATCTCTCCAGCGAGCCCCCCTCCCCGCTGCGGCTGGTTCTTCCTTCACCCCGGCGAGCCCCCCACCACCTGAAAATCGACTGACCCAAAAGTCGATTCAGTCAACTGAAGTGTAGCTAAATCGGAGCAGCATCGCAAGCAAGAGCAAGAGCGAAAGCAACAGCGCGAGCAAGAGCAATAGCAAGAGCAGACCAGGAAGGGGACCGAGAGAAAGAGCAGAGCAGCAGCGCGAGCGAGAGATAAAGTAGCAGCAGGTCCTACTGATGTGGACGTCGCCGCCGAGGGAGCGACGCCGTGGATGAAGTGGCCGGCGACGCCGCCATGGATGGATCCGCGCCGTGTCGGCTTGGGACCGAGCACCGGCAGCACCGTGAGATCGAATCAAGAAGAAAATGCGGTGATTAGTTTACAACCTCTTTGGTGGCGCCGATTAGGCCGCAGCTTCATCCGAGGAAATGGTGATGATGATGCTCTTCCGGTGGTGCAGGTGAAGACGGCGGTGTGGGAATGGAGGTGGCGCGAAAGACGAGGGGAACGTCGGGGCAGCTCCTTGGAGGTGGAGGATGGGGTGGCTGAACCAGCGGGACGATGAGATCGATGACAGATCCTCATCCGGTACGGTGGATGAGGGACGTCGAGGTGTTGCTGTGGACGACGTCGTCGGGGAAGAGGCTCCGGCTGGGTGGCAAATGGAGCAGGGTGTGGGGTTTCGTCGTGAGTTTTCGCGGCCTCGGTGTATGAATGGGTGGGCGGATGGGATGGCAGTGGGGAACCATGGCTTAGAGACGCGCTTGTCCGAAATGTGGGGTAAGTTACAAAAGTACCCCCATCGATTTGAGGCGGTTCTTTTGGTTCAGGGGTACCATGGGCATTTCGCGTGTCTGGATTTCACAGGAGGTGGGAGTTTTCGCGCGCGTTGTATTTTCGGAATAGCAAGGCACGGGTTGACATGGAGGGAGTTGTCGGAGCACAACGAGACAAAGATATATCTTAAATATTTCGGGCTAACAAGGCGCGGGTTGAAGAGGCGGGAGTTTCGCAACACGATAGACAAAGACGCTAGCTTGAATTTTCGGCATAACAAGGCGCGGCTTGAAATTTCGGAAGAACAAGCTTAACGTGTACCCAAAAAAAGACAATTTGCACCTCAACACGCACAACACACACACAAACACCATTTAGACTAGAGTAAGGTACACGTGCATTGCACGCATGAGATTTGGCAACCAAATTACGAATAAATACCACATTATAGCATGCAAGCGTTGAGTCATATATGCCTGATGTAGATGTTCGTTTAATTCTTATAGTTCATTTCATTCAAAATAATCTAGTTTTTATAAGAAAGCTAATCTATTTTAAGATTCATGGAATTGTGCGTCGTAAGACATAAAGTAAAAACAAATAATGGAAAATCATGTAGAAAAACATTTGGGCAATTCTGATACGGAAGATTCTAGAACAAATAAGAAGTGCTTGTCTTTTGATGTTTGTGCATTATGCTTAAGTTCAACCATGGAGTCTTCTAGATTATACATGTGGCGAAATCTGGTGGAATCTAGATGATATCCAACGGCCAGTAGTGCTCAAATTTGCCATCTTTGGACCATCGGATTCGCCTCATCCAACGACCATCTTTCAAAGTTAAAGTTACCCGCACACAATATAAAAAATATATAATATATATAGGGGTATAGATATAGATATGTGATGCAAAAGCCGCCCATCATCTCCAATTAGAATAGTGTGTCCATGCACGGATGCGACGTGGCCAAATGATGTGTGCCATCGGTATCTCAAATTCAAATCAGTCTGACCTTGTTCAATGTGTATACATTACAACATGCTCGTTTCCAAACCACACCGCGCAGATCTCCGTTATATTCATGCATGCATGGGTTTCAAACATCAGGATCTCTTATTCAAATATCTTAATTCAACTTTACATTGATTGTGACCTCACCTATTCAACAATTTTTTTACACCCACACAGTAGTCTTCTCTTTATAATTGTACCACTAACTTTCTCTCGTGCATGCATGCACACACACACTACTAGTCGGCATTATCCATCGCACGCATGCAATCTTTTTCTTCAGGTCGGTCTCCCATGAAGGCACACACCAACACACATCCCCCTCTCCATCATATCGGGCATTCTTTATCTCTCACGCGTGCATGCGCAACGATCGATGTTCCTCTATGTATGTGTGTATATAGCTAGGTCTTTCATAATTTTCCACACAAATCGATCAATCGATATATCCAGTGAGGTCTCACCCTCTTTCCCACGTCCACATCGATCAATCTATATCTCTCTATATAGGATTAACATATATAGCTAATACACCCACATTAATTATGTATCCAACATCCCCCTCTCATCATCCTTGCCTTCCTCTTCATCTCTCAGACGCATGCACAATGGCGAAGACAGGGGGCAGTAAGGGCCCTGCCCCCCTCCCCCCTAACATCACTATATATCAAGGCTAATATGAATGTGATCATTAGACAATTGCTGCTAAAAATGGTTTAAGTTCATGAATTGACCCTCCTCGTAAAGGATTAGCAATGCTTGGCCCCCTAGCTCATTTATTTTTCATGGCTCCGCCACTACGCGCATCAGCGCACGTGTTCGCCCCCTCTCTCTAAATATCGATCTCCACTTGTGCATTCCTTCATAGTCTCCCTCCACTCGGCCCCTCGCACCATCTTCTAGCCCACCCACCGGATTTTGCCACATGTACAATCTAGCAGACTCCATGGTTGAACTTAAGCATAATGCACAAACCTCAAAACAACAGTGGTTCTCTTTTGTTCTAGATTATTCCATATCATAACTGCCCAAACTTTTTTTCTAGTTGAATTGCCATTATTTGTTTTTACTTTATGCTTTACAACGCACAATTCCATGAATCATAAAATATATTAAGGACTTCTTTGATTCAAAGGATTCTCAAAGGAATTTTGGAGAATTCTAATCATTAGGAATTTTTCCTATCTTGGTTGTTTGATTCGTAGGATTGTAAACCATAGGAATTTTTCCATATGATTCATTTGCACTAGATTTCATAGGAAACATCCCATCCACTCAAACCTCTTTGAAAGAATTCTGCATTTTTTCTATGCACAATCAAACACTCGTACAATCCTGTTGGATTCAAGACGACATTCCACTATAATCCCATGTTTTTCCTATTCCCGCGTTCTTAGCTTTTTTATAAAAACTAATTGATTTTGAATGAGATGAACTATAAGAATTAAATGAAGGGCTACATCAGGCATATATGACTCAGAGCTTACATGCTATAGTGTGGTATTTATTCATAATTTGGTTGCAAAATCTGATGCGTGCAATGCACGTGTACCTTACTAGTATTTCGAGTTTGTGCAAAACACGTAAACTAGAATACCAATGGCACACTACACACTGTCTCTCTTACAGTTCATGAAGCCACGTGGCACATGTGTAGGCATTGTCGCGACCTCCTTGCGTGGATTGATCACAGTGACGTGCTGCTGGTTCCAGAAGAATGTACTCGTCCTCCCTGAGCCATACTGGCGGTACATGCACGAAGCGAAGATGTGCACACACGCCATGCACACACTCATTCCTCGCACGCACACGCGGGTAAACGGGCGGACGCAATTTTGTACCAAGATCCACCCCATGTGATAATTTGACGCGTGTAAAGTCGTTCACTTCATTGATGGTCGATTAATACAGCGCATGCAAATTGAGTGGACGTGAGGGCGGAAGAAAGACATTATTACTCCACTGCGCGCATGCGAGTAGTTAAATCGTGGGTTGCTAGTAGTACTTCCATCGGTCTCCTTTGTATTTTGTGCTAATTTTTGACAGTAACATACTACTCAATATTTACGCATTTGAGGAGTGTAGTACTTGAAATTTATGTTCTGCTAAACTCATCGGGAGCCGTTTCAGGCCTCGAAACCAAAACCATAAATTAATCTTTACCTTGTTCCCATCACATTCGAAAGCCTGCTCACACCTACTAGTAGTACGTACCAAACCTTAATGTGTTCCCACTATGCGGGTATTAGTACTAGTGCTAGTACTTAGGTTATAAAAAGGGGAACTGCCTAACCGAAAATCACTCTACCTTTCCTCCTCATAAGTGCTTCTTCTTCGCCCGTCGTTGCCATGGCCGGTGAGCGGAGCTCTAGGTCGAGAACTACTCGTAACAAGGGAGCGGCAACCAAGGCTGCGGAAAAAAAGAGGGCTCGCCGCCACGCAGAGACCTCGAAAGATCTCTCACGGGCAAGCGATGGCTCCCAGGAGCGCCCTAGCCGCGGAGGCGAACATGCCGAGCCGGCGGAGCTGGAGTCGTTATCCCTCGACGGCATGCCCGATCAGCTCAATAAGCAGAAGGAGTTCATCCAAGGCTTGATGGAGTTGCTGAAGGAGAGCCTCGACGACATGCCCGCTGAGCTCAATCAGCAGGGGGAGTTGACCACCGGCTTGGTGATGCTGCTGAAGAAGAGCATTGCCTCGGAGAAGAAGGCGACCGGCGAAATCCTGCGACTTCGGGAGGACAATGCGAAGCTCTGCCACGAGATCGACCTGTTGAAGGAGAAGAACGCCGGCTGGAAGAAGCTGCATGAGAATAGTAGTTCCTCGATGAAGATGCTGCAGGCCCTCACCAGGGAACAGAAGGAAGAGTTGGCGAAGCTCCACATCGAGCACCTGGCTGCTGTCAAGGTACGTAATATGGCCGTGGAACAGATGATGAAGGCTCGCGTCGAGAAATGCCGCGTCATGGACACAATGATGAAGATGGCGGAGGAGATGCGCAAGGAGATGGAGGTCGTGCAGGCGATGAAGACGCAATTACGACTCCGCGGCGAATTAGTTCATTTGGGGTGATAATCTTCCTTCTTCTTTTGCTCCTGTGTTTCATCTTTTGCTTCGGGTGTTTCGCCGCATGTGTCACGTTCTCTGCAAGGCATGAATAGAACAATGTTTTTTGAGGGAATGAATAGAACAATGCTAACAATGAGATGACTAGCAAATTAGATCATTTTTATCGCCATATGGCACTGGGCTGCCGTGTTTCGTGCTCCTCCATCGCAGTACTACTCCAGTGGAAAACTTGAGTATACCGCACGGTTCTTTGCTCCTCCTCGACCAGGTCGTCGGCGCATTTATACGAGCAGTTAAATCACAAGGCCGCGCCTTCCAGCAGTAATGAGCCGTCAAATCACAAAGGCCCTCGCCTCTCGTGAAACCGACCAAGCCAGACTGCCCCTCCCTCTAGCCTTTTAAAAAATGTTATACTTCTGTACAGCAGTAGTATCGATGGATTGCGCCATGGAGCAAAACTTGAAATTAAAAAAAGGTGGTACATATAGAGAGCGCTCGTCGCCAAATTATGCATATAGTACTATTAAAAAGGCTAGTCAAAATAATGGTGTCCAGCACAACCCACCCCTCAAATAAAACTAAGAGGGTGCTCGGATATGTTTTAGTCCCATGACTAAAAGTAGTGGGACTAAAACATGCTAGCCTCACCCATGCTTGGATCCAAATACTAAAAAGGCTAAAATCAAGTTAATGAGCATTTATTATCCTCCAAACCCTCCAATCCAGAACTCGCCTGTGTTAAAGGAGAGGAGTTAAATGAGTAGAGAGAGGACTAATCCACATTTTAGTTGGGGTACCCTGACTAAAAAAATTTAGTCTCAAGACTAGTTTTAGCCCCTCTTTAGTCAGGGATGTTTGGAACTTTAGCCTCTTAAAGAGACTATCTTTAGTCAGACTAAAATAAGTCCCTTAGATCCAAGCACCCTCTAAGCATCCTAGAATTCTTTGACAAAACTAAGCACCCTGAAATTCTTTGACAACTAAACTGCTGGCTATATGATGTTGGCCATATATATTGTACGTATATAATGTGAAGAAATGAGTGGTAGTACTATACCAACTAAAAGATGAAATGTAAGAAATCTAGTATGTACGTACTGAAGAGTTAAAGTAACAAGAAGAAACATAACATAGTTCTGCTGGGGGCTCAACACAACACACCCCTCAAATTAAATTAAGCATAGCTGAAATTAAACTTTGCAACTGTTCTGGTAGACACGGCATTAGAACCACCATGAGCAACGACACTGCCACCTTACTCGGAGTCCTCGTCCACGTCCTCGACTTCATCCTTGTCCCTCTTCCTCTTGGCCGATACTTCTTTGCTTGAACCACACACTTGGTTGTTGCTCTTCATCCAACCCTTGTAGATATTGAAGCAAAGGTAGCCATCCATTGCAGTGTACTGGATGTGGTCTATATCTAGTACATTCCACTGCCATGCATGACGATGAAACGTGTATGGAGGTTTCACCAGTTTACCGTACGAAGGATGAACCATGGCTCCTGCCAGGGTCAGCATTGAAGGCTGACGAGAGGGCACCAGCTGATTCTTCTGGAGGTCGAAGGGGTTGCCTACAATGAGGCCTATCTGACCCAGGATTTCTTTGTCGTTACCAAAGTCTACAGTAACGAATTTGACTAGGTTGCTCCCGAGGAAGTCCTTAAAATCCTGGCACTCAACGTCGGCATGGCATATGTGGTAGACCAAGCATAAGTCATGCACACAAACCTGGATCATGGCGGGCATCTTCCTCTCTTCGTCCTTTAGATCCTTCTCTCGTCCCAGGACTGTGGTATACTCAACATCTAGCCCAGCGACCCACTCATCATCTGAGTTTTTGAACATGCGTCTGAAGCGAGAAAGGCATCCTTTCACCGTCGCGGAACAACGGGTCTAGATGACGTCGAACTCATCGCCGGTGATGGTTCTAACCTTGTACTCATCGCCGATCATGGAGATTTGGGACGCCATGGATTTAAGAGGAGGGTTAGGATTAGTGGAACTGCCATAATGTGAATGGATGGGACGACTAGGAGCGAACCACCGTAGTATTGAAGGACGTGCGGGGACGAGTCGGAGCGAACTGCCAGCGTGCGAACGGCAGGGTAGTGGCTTTCCATTCTCCCATGATACGGGCTTCCGAGAGCCCTTGGATCTAAGATCGAACGGTTGCATGGCATGATTCTAGACCTATGGGTGAATATCCTATCCTGGAGGGTTATTTTGTAAATTTTCAGCAACTTAGCATGCGACCGTTTGATCTCAGATCCAAGGGCTGCCAGCAGCCCATATCATGGTCGCGCCTACCACGACCATCGCGTCGCTCACGCGGTCGCGCCCTTGGAGATTTAACACGGTGCATTAGGCTATCTGATGTTGGCATGTCATACATAGTCATCACTTAGTCACTCATACTACAACAAGGTTGGCTATAAGTGTATTTTTTGTTACTCCTCTCTATCTCTTTCTTCGTACTCAAGGAAGAAACGGTGCTAGTAAGCGCGTGTATTTATTGCATTTGCCAAGGATTGACCTCTTCCAATGAAATGGTGTTGCTAAGTTTGCTTCATTTAATTAGCTATAGACTCAAAATTGTCTTTTCACCTAGGTACACGCGCTTAGCACCGTTTCTTCCTTGGGTCACCAAACTAGTCTCTCTCTTCTTGATTAACTTGCCACATCAGACTTTATGCCTATGTGGCAAGCTTAAGCACCTGTAGGAGCAAGTAAAAGTAAGTACAATAGTGCGCTTTACATGGCATTTTTGCATATGTGGAGGAAAGAGAGGCAAGGAAAAAGTGGAGAACTGGGCTCTCATGCAAGAGCCAACCTCTACTACATGGTGGAGCATTGGGAGAGGCACCTGTATGGAGGTGGTCAGGAATCTGGGAGACTCACGCCAGTCATAGCATCGCAGTTAAAATGATAATGGCAAGTCAAATCACGGGGCCCCACCTGTCCAGTAGTAACTCGCTGTCAAATCACACAGCCCTACGTTTGCAGCAGCCTACTCCCTCGTCTTCTCGCGTCTCTGTCGAACCGACTAGGTGGAACTGCCCCGCCGCCTACCGCGCAGGAAAAGCCCCGCCCTCGACTTTTAAATAGTATACATCATACTAATTTTGTATCGATGGATTGCGCCCGCGCCATGGAGCAAAGCGTCTAGAAAACGGAGGAGACACGGTGGTCTTGCAATAGAGAAGAGGGAGAGGCGAGACGGTGGTTTTGGAATGGAGATGATGGAGAGGAGAGGAGGTGGTTTTGCAATGGAGAAGAGGGAGAGGAGCGTGCGACAGCGATTTAGGATTGGACGAGAGGGCCGGCGCGCTCTGACTGGATCAAAATAAAAATCAATTTACCCTTCAATTAAGAAAGCGACCCCATATTAACTAGTCTCCCAATCTAAATGCAGCGCCGCTCCTCTCCTCTTACATTTCAACACCAGCGCCCCTCCTCTCCTGTTCCAGTCCAAAACCAGCGTCGCTCCTCTCCCGTTCTAATCCAAAACCAGCGCTGCTCCTCTCCTCTTCCATTCAAAAACCACCACCGGCGAGTGAAGGTGCTGTGGAGAAGTAGATCGATGGAGGAGTACAACCGATACATGAGGATCGCAGACGGCGACCCTATGAAGCTAGCTAGGATGTTGGAGATACAGTCTTGGTTTGACAACAAGGACCAACTAGCGGCGACAGCGGCATCCATGGCCAAATATCTGCAACAAAGTGAAAAGGAGGTGATACTCCCGGAGGGAGTCACAATGGAGTACATAGAGCTGCTCCTCTGGGCCATGGAGCAAACAGATTCACCGAATCCGATTGTGAGGGAGCGGTGGTGGGAGTATCGATCCCAGATGGAGCATCCACCAGAGATTGAAGGATCGGGCATCTACAGGGTGCCATTTGTGAGGGTGTCCTGCCAGAGCGAGCCGGTGGAGTCTTCGTCAACCGAACCCAACTGCAAGAGGAGAAAAGCAGTTGGCCCGACGACGCTTTCCCTCTATCGTCTCCCTCGCCGTTCACATCGTCTCACGGGGTGGCTGTCTGCCGCCGAGGGATAGGAGGGGGCTGCCCCCCCCCCCAGCCCAATAGTCGGGCAGGTTGTGAATTGTCAGGAGGAGCTTAGGGTTATCAGTATTTGCAGGTTGTGAATTGTTTTTGTGTTGTGTATTATGAGAGTACTTTCAGATATGAATGTCTTTTGAATTTCAGATATGCAGTATTGAGCATATGAAGTATTTTATGAATTCTAGGGATCTATTTTTAGCACTTAACAATGTAGTTTCATAGGAGTAAAAAAGTGCAGACAATGTGATTCTCAGAGAAGAAACTGCAAGTTTCAGTTTCAGATTAGAAACTGCAAGTTCAATTTCAGATAAGAAACTGCAACTTTCAGAGGCAGAGCATTTATATTAACACAGCCTTTTCAAATAGGGTTAACATCATGTTGGAAGTTTTATTCATGGTCGAAAATGGAACTACCAGCCAGTTAACATCATGCTGATCAACATTCATGCATAGCACATCTTCATATGATGCACAGTCAAAATGCCCACGCAATGTCGAGTGTGCGAAACACAAAGAAAACGAGGGACGAAGTTTTGGCAAGTGTTGGATGTGGTTTTGGGCTGCCCCGTCTAGGCTTTGATTTTTAACATGCGCAGCCCACGACCTCGGATGGGAGGTCCATAGGCCTGTTTGTATTTTCTTAGGGCCGTAATGTATCGACCGACCTATGGACCTCCCATCCAAGGTTTTATTTTCGGCGGCCCAATTTATGTATTTTTTTGAAGAAAACGCAGAGGTTTGTTCTATTTTTCTATATAAGAATAGGAACGCCAGGTCCAACTTATGTTTCCCTTCTAACTATATATTATATATTTAAATTATTTTATATGTTGACTGATTAGTTCACATACTCCCTCCTTTTGGGTTTATAGGGCTTATCTCAAAATTTTAGTTTTTCAATTTTATAAGGCTCGATTTCGTTGTTTTCCACCACATGTTCAGATTCCAATGTGCATTAAATCATTGCATGCAAGTATTGAGAGAAAATTGACCAATGCATGTACTTTATGCATGCATGCATTGCAATTTATGCATTGATAAACATAATTTTTTGAGGAAAACAAGTGCATTAATTAGGTGCTTTTGCAAACTAAAAAAGTATTCCACCATTCATCATCTACCTTGGTTGGTGAGATTTTTGAATTGAGCCCTATAAAATGAAAAGGAGGGAGTAATTGGCAAATAGATCTCGCCGCCACCCCCTGCCTCCTGACTCCGGGCGCGCCTGCCCCCCTCAGCAAGTCCGCTCGCGCGCCCCATGGAGTCACCGGCCATATTCGCGGGGGAATGGCTGGAAGACAGGTAGATGTACAAGATGCATCTCCCACATGTCTACAAAGCCTTCATGTGGATGCTCCAGCCGCTCGACTCCATCACGCCGGCGGTGCTGTAGGAGACTCGAGGGAGGAGATGGAGGGAGCGGGCGATGCGGATCCACAAAGACGCTCTCTCCTGGACCCAGTGCACGCGCGAATGGAGGGAAGCAGAGGAGGAAGCTGCGAGGGAGGAAGCCGAGGAGGGACCGAATCCGTTCTCTCACTCGCGCAGGTATGCTTGGATGTGAAAGGATCATGTGGATTGGGAGCTGCTGAATCTAGCCCTGCGGATCTACTTTGAAGGAGATTTCTCGGAGAAGCACAGGATGCCCCACCCCAGTGAGCCGCTGATTGCATTCGTTCGATGGGCGAAAGGAGAAGTGAATTCAGGAGATCCACACCGTGCTGCGAGATGGGAATGCTTGACTGGACTCCTGCCCACCAGCACGCCACCGGAGTCGGAGCAGGTGGATCCCCTACCTTACCTCTCCCCCAAACCTGCAGAAGATTAAAATTAGGCTTGCAATCTGCTTCAATTGAGCTGTCTGGTGGTTATTTCTGCTTCCTGAGAGACAACATCTGGCTGGAGGATGAGTAGGAACCAGGAACTCCGATGAATTTCCCCTATCACAATGGGGGGAGCACCAGTTGGGCAGTGGTATGGCCCACCTCCGCCCCAAATGGGGGCACAATCTGAGCAGGCTTCCGTAATTACCCAAGATCAATCTGCTGGTGGTTCTGACTCTCAGATCAGTGGGAAATCTCAAGGCAAGAATCAGCAAAAGAAGAGATAGGACATCCAGAAAACTGCTCCTACCCCTGCTTCGGGCCTTATGGCATACTCTGAGGTGATCTGCTACAACTGTGGGGAACCAAGGCATCATTTGGATAAATGTGTCAAGCCCAAGAGTTGTTTTATCTGCAAAATTGTTACCCATAAAGTTGAGAATTGCCCTGTCAGAAGGAAAACCCACAGTTCTGCTAGATATGTTGGAAGTGATAGAAACACTGCTTACTTCCATGCAGTAGCTAACCAGAGGAGGAGGAAAACCCTCATTCACTCCCTTGATGGCCCTAATGGCCCTATTGCTGAGGTAGATGAGATGCTGAAAGTGGCTAGTGACTTCTACAAAGACCTGCTTAAGAAAGAAAACCCTTCTGGGTTCTCTCTACAAAACAATTTTTTCTCTGCTTCTGAAAAAGTCTCTCCTATTGAAAATGAGCTGCTAGAAGCCCCTTTTTCAAAGACAGAGGTGAAGGAAGCCATTTTTAGCTCTTATCCTGATGAGGCTCCTGGTCCTGATGTGATTCCCTTCTTGTTTTACCAGCATTTTTTGGACTTGGTGAAAAATGATCTCTTAAATCTTTTCCAAGCCTTTCATAGAGGAGAGTTGGATCCAGCAACTTACTCATGGGGGGGTCTGTTGGGGTCAAGTTAAATAACTGTGAAAGTGATTTTTTCCTTGCTGGTAAAGGCCTTAGGCAAGGTGACCCCATCTCCCCGCTTTTGTTTAATTTAGTAGTGGACGTTCTTACTAAAATGCTGAGCAAAGCTGCTGATCATAGTCTGATTGCAGGGCTCTGTCCTGAGGTCTGCCCTGGTGGCATCATCTGCCTTCAATATGCAGATGATACCATCCTTTTCTTAAACAATAACTCCACACATGCTAGCAATCTGAAAATTGTTCTAACCTGGTTTGAACAAGTCTCAGGCATGAGAATCAGCTACTCTAAAAGTGAACTCATCCCTATCAACATGGATGATCAGGAGTTAGCTGACTTCCTCTCTATTCTAGTCTGTAATAAATGTAACTTCCCCATTAAGTACCTAGGTATCCCTCTCCACTATGATAAACTAAGGAGAGAGGATATCCAACCCCTTCTGGATAAAATCATTAAAAGGATCGCTGGGTGGAGGGGCAAACTTCTCTCTTACAGAGGTAGATTGATCCTCATACAAGCTTGTTTGGCTAGCATTCCAGTGTATCTCCTCTCCTTCTTCAAGTTCCCTAAATGGGCAGTGAACCTCATCAATTCTCAGATGTCTCATTGCTTGTGGAATGATTTTGAGGGAAATAGGAAGCTACACCTTGCTAATTGGGCCCTAGTCTCTATGAAAAAAGATTTTGGAGGCCTAGGCATACCTAACCTCCAAGAAATTAACATTTGTCTTCTAGGGTCTTGGATTAAAAGATTCTATGAGGAAGACCTGAAACCCTGGAAGCTTCTTATTGCCCATAAATACCTAGGAAATAAACCTAATATTTTTGTCCCTTCCTCCAACCCTAAGACCTCTAGATTCTGGAAAGGATTAAAATCTATTATGCATGCTGTGAAATTTGGCTACAGATGGAACATAGGGGATGGGAGCAGAACCAGGTTCTGGGAAGATAGTTGGTTTGGCACATCCCCCCTAGCAGTCCAATTTTGGCCTATTTACTCTATCCGCAATGAGCTTAACAAAAGTGTCAATGAAGTTTGGGACGGCAAATGCGTAAAACTCTCTTTAACAAAAGCATTACCTTTACTGCCGAGCCAGATGCCCTGATTTGGCAGCTGGACAATAAGGGGAAGTATTCCTCCAGCTCCCTCTATCATGTTATCAACTTTAGAGGGGTTCAACCCATGTTTATCCTAGCTGTTTGGAAATTGAGAGTTCCCCCTAAAATTCATGTATTTCTCTGGCTTCTCTCCAAAAACAAATTGATGACTAGGGATAACCTTAGGAAGAGACACATCATCAAACCCCTTGATTGTGTTTACTGCTTGGAACAAGAGTCTTGTTCTCACCTATTTTTTGAATGTATAGTTGCTAAACATCTCTGGGCCCACATTAAGGAATATTTCTCTAGTCAGATTGGCTCATCCTTCGAATTTGTCGCCAGATTCTGGATTGCTACCAAAAGGTGCTCAGTTTTAAACACTGTTAGCTCAGCTGTCCTTTGGTGCCTCTAGAAATATGGAAATGCTATGATTTTCAGTAACACCTCCTAGATTTCCATTTCACAGGTCTTGAGGTTGATCAGGAACATGGTGAGGAACTGGGTGATTCTCTCCTCCGGATCGGACAAGGAAAAGTTGATGAGCTTCGTGGAAACCCTAACAAGATCCCTCCAGAAACCGTTGGCGATCACTTGTGGCTGAACAAGGCTCGACCTGCTCTGGGGCTGGACCCATGGGCTCGTCTCAAGATCTCTGATGAAGATGATGGGCACCTGGTGCCGAAAAAGAGGGACATCCACCATGCTACGCCTTCCAGCCCGGTCTCTCCGCTTGCTTACTGGTCACCGCAGGCTGACACGGCCCCTCGGCTGAAGACCATGAAGGCTTTGCTAGACCCTCCTTGTGTCATTTGAGTGCTCTATCCGCTCTAACTTTGGCACCGCTTGGGTGATTTGTGTTATTCAGAGAACTTGTTCATCCACCCCCCCTACTTTGTAGCTTTTCTACCTTTGCTTTCGAACTGCTCTTTGAGCTGCTGTATCAGAATATGTTGTGGTTTCGTTCTCAGCAATGGAACCGGGGAGATGCTCCCTGTTTTTCTAAAAAAAATATTTCATATGTTATTATATATTATTTTTATTGTCATCATATATTTAAGAGATACTTACATATGTAAGAAAACAATATCCCACATCTTATTAACTTATAAAAATAATTTCTTAACAAATAAAATCCTGGATTGTTTTGGCACGAAAATCCTAGTGATTGTGTACAAAAGCTTGGTAAGATTTAAGGACGAATGTAATAATATCACTTATTATTTAAATATATTTATAACAAAATGCTCAGCCCCTTTTTATTTTTTGATAACATTGCTGGCCCAATCCAACATTATAATTATAATCAGCCCAGCAAAATCGTGTATTTCAAGAAAGTGCAAATGGCCTGTAATTTTTTAGGAAATAAAATAAATGGGCCGCATGGACGCTACATTATTTGTTCACCCAGCCCAGCTAATGGTTGTAATTCGAAAAAAAGATCAAATTGACTCCAATTCTATCGCGCAAAAAAAAGACTGTAAATTTTGAAAAAATGGGTTGAATACATGCCACATTTTTTGAGGCTGAAATGTGGACCAATAGGTCAAAGCCAATGCAAGTCGTTGTCAATTTAGTCAACAAATGATTCTGACATGTTAGCCGTTGGATTTACATCCAACGACAGGCATCCATCTACAATCTCTCGTCTTCTTCCTCCAGCGCCGCCAGGACCACCTCCCGCCTCCTACTGCTAGCAGCTCTGCTTAGCACGCTTCGCTATGAAGCGCTACTCCACCGTTGGCCAGGCCATCCCTCCACCCCTCCACACCTCCTGTTCTTCTCCGGGAAAATTTTGTTTTTTCCACTCTAGATTTTGCCAATTTTCCTTATGCCACTCTAGATTTTGACATTTCACTTTTGCCACTCTTAGTTTTTGACAATTATCACAATTGCCATTCCTGTGGCAAAAGCAAAATTTTCAGAGTAGCAATTGTGATAATTGTCAAAAGCTAAGAGTGGCAAAAATGAAATAAAATTATTTTGCTTTTGCCACAAAATGGCAATTGTGATAATTGTCAAAAGCTAAGAGTGGCAAAAGTGAAATGTCAAAATCTAGAGTGGCATAAGAAAAATTGGCAAAATCTAGAGTGGCAAAAACAAAATTTTCCCATTCTTCTCCACCGACTGCCGAACCACACCGCACTAGAACCAGTTAACCCTCATACACCTCTCTGTCTGCGACTCTACTCCCGCGTCTTCCCATCTCCAGCTCATTGCTGTCCGGGGCCTCGCCATCATCCACCACCTTGGATGCGCTCGGCGCGGCGTGGTCAATGTGGTCAACGAACGAAACCATCGGAAGTATACTATGCATGGAGAGGCTGACAGCTGGGTCCATGGCCGCACACAAGGAAATGCCTCCTTATTACGCGCAAAATAATGATTCCTCCACCTGACATCTGGGACCCACCGGAAGGGCCTCTGTATTTCGCGAAATAAAGTGCCCCCTGCTGACATGTCGGACCCACCAGCTATCTTTGCACGCAAGGAAGTGCCTCCTTATTACGCACAAAAAATGAATATCCCCCCTGCCAGCTGGAACCCAGCATAGTGGGAGGCTGACTTGTGGGCCTACCAAGTTGACGGGGACGGAGGGCTTTGTCAACTTAGTCAATATGAACGATTCTAGCTCCTGTTACCGTACAATGTTCATCCAACGGCCGTAGTGCTTCTTCAACCTCTGGTCTTCTTGCTCCAGCCGCCCAAATCGGCGCCGGTCGTGCCACGTGCTCCTGCCTCCCATGGCCAGCTGTGATGCCGCGGAGGCCTCACTGCCCCCTACTACTCCCACCGCTGGCCAGGCCATCCCTCTACTCACCCACACCCCCTGTTAATCTGCGGCGACAGCAGCCTCACACCGCAGCCGAACCAGTGAACCCTCGTACTCCTCTTCGCGTGGGCATCCACTGCTGCGTCTTCCCCGGATCCGAGTCGTCCCCTTCCTAGTCCTCGTCGTCGTCCACCGCCCTGGTGCTCTCGATGCGGCGTGGTCAACGTGGTCAACACCGACTTCCATCGGAAGAGTACTATACATGCAGAGGTTGACAGCTGGGTCCATGGCAGCCGCAAGGAAGTGCCTCCTTATTACGCGGAAAATAATTATTCCTCCACCTGACAGCAGGGACCCACCAGACGGGCCACCAGTATTTTGCGAAAAAAATCGTTTCCCCCTGACTGCTGGGACCCATCGGACGGGCCACCGTATTTCGTGAAAAAAACATTCCCCCCCCCGCTGTCAGCTCGGACCCACCGGAAGTGCCTTTTTATTACGCACAAAAAAATGAATACTCCCCCGGCTAGCTGGGACCCACCTTGCTGGGAGGCTGACTTGTGGGCCTACTAAGTTGACGGGGACGAAGGGCTTTGTCAACTTAGTCAATATGAACGATTCTAGCTCCAGTGACCGTACAATGTCCATCCAACGGCCGTAGTGCTTCTTCAACCTCTGGTCTTCTTGCTCCAGCCGCCCAAAGCAGCGCTGGTCGTGCCGCATGCTCCTGCCTCCCCCAGCCGGCTGTGATGCTGCAGAGGCCTCACCGCCCCCTACTATTCCCACCACTAGCCAGGCCCTGTGGCGACGGCAGCCTCACACCGTAGCCGAACCAGTGAACCCTCGTAGTCCTCTCCACGCGAGCTTCCACTATCGTGTCGTCCCCTTCCTAGGCCTCGCCGTCGTCCACCGCCATGGTGCTCTCCGCGCGGCGTGGTCAACGTGGTCAAGGAACAACTTCCATCAGAAGAGTATTGTACGTGGAGAGGGTGACAGCTGGGTCCACGGCCACAGCCCAGTTTTTTTGTGATTTGCCAAGCAAGTCGCTTTGTCAGGCCTGTTGGGCTGCAAATCTTTCAAGATGAGGAGAGCTTTCATTCGGCTGGCCGATAAAATGGCCCATCAGTAATGAGAAATGGGTTGTACATTTTTAAAACACATCAAACCGGCAATTAGTTTCAAATATCTTTTTTTTCATTTCAAGATTTTAAATTACATTAATTTTTATGCATGGAGAATTTGTTGGATTTTATATTGATATACATTTATTTTTAAAATCAGTTTGAATGTGAGTTGAAATTTCGGGATTAAAAACAGTTCGGACCGCATCGAAATATGCAAAATTTTGTATAATTTTTTAACCATGGCCACAATTTGGGCTGTAATGCTAACAAAAAGAATATGGGCTCCAAAAAAACCTTAGGAATTAGCAAATGGGCTGTAAATTATTAGAAATAATGGCAGATGGGCCGTATGCTGTTTTCCACAGATTTGAGGCTTTCCTAAAAAAAGGTTGACGCACAAGCACTGACTGTTAGATGTCCATCCAACGGCCGTCGTGCTTCTTCAATCTCTGCTCTTCCTGCTCCAGCCGCTCAAACAAGCGCCGGCGGGACTACCTGCTCCCTCCTTCTCGCGGCTGGCTGTGCTGCCGTGCAGGCCTCAGCGCCCGACCGTACTCCCCTCGCTGGCCTAGCCATCCCTCTACTCACCCACACCTGCTGTTATTCTCCGGTGACGGCAGACGAACTAGTAAACCCTCGTACAGTCGTACTCCCCTCCGCATGAGAAACAACTGTCGAGTCTTCCCTGCCTCCGTGTCATCCCCTTCCTAGGCCTCACCGTCGTCCACTGCCCTGGTGCTCTCGGCGCGGCGTGGTCAACGTGGTCAAGGAATGACTTCCATCGGACGTGGACTGTACGTGGAGAGGCTGAAGCTGGGTCCACGGCGGCAGCAAGAAAGTGCCTCCTTATTACGCGGAAAATAATGATTCCTCCACCTGACAGTAGGGACCCACCGGACAGGCCACCGTATTTCACGAAAAAAACGTTTCCCCCCTGACTGCTGGGACCCACCAGCTACACCTTCGCACGCAAGGAAGTGCGTCCGGGCAAAAAAAACCGATTCGCCCCCCTGACTGCTGGGACCCACCAGCTACATCTTCGCACGCAAGGAAGTATGTCCGGGCAAAAAAAACCAAAACGATTCACCCCCTGACTGCTGGGACCCACCAGCTACATCTTCGCATGCAAGGAAGTGTGTCTGGGCAAAAAAAACGATTTGCCCCCTGACTGCTGGGACCCACCAGCTACATCTTTGCAGGCAAGGAAGTGCTTGACAGTCGGGACCCACCTGGTCAAAGCGTACGTGGCCTTGTCATTCTGGTCGCGAACGTGTACGTACATATATACTGGTGGATGTAGAGGCACGCACGTGTCGTAGTAGAGGCGGCCAGGGTGCAAGAAAGAAAATACGACCACGTATGTGTACATACGGGCGGGGTCTCGAACGCCTACTCACGCATACGTACGGCGAGGGCTCGTGTACATGGCTGGGTCAGAACGGAGAAACAGCGGCGTCGTCGTGTTCATGGGGAGGCAACGGAATGCGTGGTCGTGTTCATCGGGAGGGCTTGGACGGAAGAGGCGATGGAAACGAGGCCTGGCGTACCGCACAATGGAGGAAACGGACCTTCTACGGTCGAAACGGGGGTCCTGTTGATCGGGAGGGGTGTGGCGTACCGCAAAACGGAGGAAACGGACCTCCTACGGTCGAAACGGGGGTCCTGTTGATCGGGTGGGGTGTGGCGTACCGCAAAACGGAGGAAACGGAGTTGTGTTGGAGCGCTACGGTCGAAACGGGGGTCCTGTTCA